>NW_020185321.1:1690395-1787895 GCF_003031525.2 Neophocaena asiaeorientalis asiaeorientalis
ATTGAGACTGTGATTAAATATCCTCCAACAAACAAAAGCCCAGGACCAGATGGCTTCACAGGCAAATTCTGTCAAACATTTAGAGAAGAGCTAACACCTGTCTTTGTCAAACTCTTCCAAAATATAGCAGAGGGAGGAAGACTCCCAAACTCATTCTACAAGGCCACAATCACCCTGATACCAAACCAGGCAAAGATGTCACATAGAAAGAAAACTACAGGCCAATATCACTGATGAACATAGATGTAAAAATCCTCAACAAAATACTAGCAAACAGAATCCAACAGCAGATTAAAAGGATCATGCACCATGATCAAGTGGGGTTTATGCCAGGAATGCAAGGATTCTTCAATATACACAAATCAATCAATGTGATACACCATATTAAAAAATTGAAGTATAAAAACCATATGATAATCTCAATAAAAGCTGAAAAAGCTTTCGACAAAATTCAACACCCATTTATGATAAAAACCTTCCAGAAATTAGGCACAGAGGGAACTTACCTCAACATAATAAAGGCCATATATGACAAACCCATAGCCAGCGTTGTTCTCAATGGTGAAAAACTGAAACCATTTCCACTAAGATCAGGAACAAGACATGGTTCCCCACTCTCACCACTATTATTCAACATAGTTTTGGAAGTTTTAGCCACAGCAATCAGAGAAGAAAAAGAAATAAAAGTAATCCAAACCAGAAAAGGAGAAGTAAAGCTGTCACTGTTTGCACATGACATGATACTATAAATAGAAAATCCTAAAGACTCTACCAGAAAACTACTAGAGCTAATCAATGAATTTGGTAAAGTAGCAGGATACAAAATTAATGAATAGAAATCTCTTGCACTCCTATATACTAATGATGAAAAATATGAAAGAGAAATTAAGGAAACACTCCCATTTGCCATTGCAAATAAAGAATAAAATACCAGGAATAAACCTACTGAAGAAGACAAAAGACCTGTATGCAGAAAACTATAAGTCACTGTTGAAAGAAATTAAAGATAATGCAAACAGATGGAGAGACATGCCATGTTCCTGGATTGGAAGAATCAACATTGTGGAAATGACTCTACTACCCAAAGCAATCTACAGATTCAATGCAATCCCTATCAAACTACCAATGGCATTTATCATAGAACTAGAACAAAAAAATTTCACAATTTGTATGGAAACACAAAAGACCCTGAAGAGCCAAAATAATCTTGAGAAAGAAAAATGGAGCTGTAGATATCAGGTTCCTGGTCTTCAGGCAATACTACAAAACTACAGTAATCAAGACAGTATGGTTCTGGCACAAAAACAGAAATATAGATCAATGGAACAGGACAGAAAGCCCAGAGATAAACTCATGCACCTATGGTCACCTTATTTTTGATAAAGGAGGCAAGAATATACAATGGAGAAAAGACAAGCTCTTCAATAAGCGGTGCTGGGAAACCTGGACAGCTTCATGTAAAAGACTGAAATGAGAACACTCCCCAACACCATACACAAAAATAAACTCAAAATGGATCAAAGACCTAAATGTAAGGTCAGACACTATAAAACTCTTAGAGGAAAACATAGGCAAAAAACTCTATGACATAAATCACAGCAAGATCCTTTTTGACCCACCTCCTAGAGAAATGGAAATAAAAACAAAAAGAAATAAATGGGACCTAATGAAACTTAAAAGCTTTTGCACAGCAAAGGAAACCATAAACAAGATGAAAAGGCAACCCTCAGAATGGGAGAAAATATTTGCAAATGAAGCAACTGACAAAGGATTAATCTCCAAAATTTATAAGCAACTCATGCAGCTCAATATCAAAAAAACAAACAATGAAATCCAAAAATGGGCAGGAAACCTAAATGGAAAAAAAAAAAAAGGTTCTGAAGAACCTAGGGGCAGGACAGGAATAAAGACACAGACAGAGAATGGACTTGAGGACACAGGGAGGGGGACAGCTAAGCTGGGATGAAGTGAGAGAGTGGCATGGACATACATACACTATCAAATGTAAAACAGATAGCTAGTGGGAAGCAGCCGCATCGCACAGGGAGATCAGCTTAGTGCTTTGTGACTACCTAGAAGGGTGAGATAGGGAGGATGGGAGGGAGATGCAAGAGGGAGTGGATATGGGGATATATGTATATATATAGCTGATTCACTTTGTTATAAAGTAGAAATTAAAACACTATTATAAAGAAATTACACTCCAATAAAAATGTTAAAAAAAATGGGCAGAAAACCCAAATAGACATTTCTCCAGCGAAGACATAAAAATGGCCAATAGTCACATGAAAAGATGCTCAACTTCGTTATTTATTAGAGAAATGCAAAGCAAAGCTGCAATGAGGTATCAACTCATGCCTGTCAGAATGGCCATCGTTAAAGAGTCCACAAAATAATAATTGCTGGAGAGGGTGTGAAGAAAAAGGAACCCTCTTTCACTCTTGGTGGGAATATCAATTGGTGCAGCCACTATGGAAAATACCATGATGGTTCCTTAAAAAACTAAAAATAGCGTTGCTACATGATCCACGAATCCCACTTCTGAGCATATATCCAGAGAAAACTCTAATTTGAAAAGATACATGCACTCCAATGTTCATAGCAGCACTATTTACAATAGCCAAGATATGGGAAGCGTCCTAAATATCCATCAACAGATGCATGGATAAAGTTGTGGTATATATATACAACGGAATACTACTCAGCCATAAGAGAGAATGAAATAATGTCATTTCTAGTAATGTGGATGGACCTAGAGATTATCATACTAAATGAAGTAAGTCAGAGAAAGACATGTGGGATCTAAAATAGGATACAAATGAACTTATTTACAAAACAGAAACAGACTCACAGGCATAGAAAGCAAACATATAGTTACCAAACGGGAAGTGGGGGTGGTATAAATTAGGGGTTTGGATTAGCAGATATAAACTACTATATATAAAATAGATAAACAACAAGGTCCTACTGTATAGCACAGGGAACTATATTAAATATCCTATAATAAACCATAATGGAAAAGAATATGAAAAAGAATTCAGTAATATATGTATGTTACTGAATCACTTTGCTGTATACCAGAAAGTAACACAACATGATAAATCAACTATTAAAAAAAAGACATAATAACAATGCATTAGGTTTATAACATACAAAAGTGAAATATACAATAACCTTAGCACAAAGGAGAGGTGAATAGAAGTGTACTATTGGAAGGTTCTTCATTATATGTAAAGTGGACAAATATTAATTCAAGGTAGAATGTGATAAGCTAAGGATGCATAATATCCTTAAATTAACCTCTAAAATAATAAAAGAAGTATAGCTTAAAAGCCAATAAAGGAGATAAAATAAATACAGTATACTCAATTAAACCTAAAGAGGAAAGGAAACAAACAAAAAAGGAACAAATGGCACATTTAGAAAAGGAACAATGATTAATTCTCCTAAAGTATGGCTTGACATGTAGGGCTCACCTGCATCCCTGTGATGTTTACAAAAGTTTAAGTCCCTCCCTCAGTAGAAACTGGGAAAATGTGGCGCTAACCTCCAATGTGTGAAAACAGTTGCTTCATAAATTTCCTTCAGTTTTACAGTTGTTTCCGGTGGGAAGATAAGTCCAATGCCCTTAATTCCATCATGGTCAGGCCTGAAGGTTAATTCATTTGATCTTGTAGTTAATGCAGTGCTTTCCTGTTCTTCTTCACTATGTTTATTTATAAATATTTTATTCATGAAAAAATATAGCACTTTTGTATCAAAGTTATGTAGTATTTTCCTATATTTTAGAAATAAAATGTATTTCTAAATATATACATTATTATATACAGTATTATAAATATATAATATTACTAGATTGTATATAAATACATAATAAATATATAAATAGATAATATGTTATGGAAATAGAATCTATTTCTCCTTTTTATCATCCAACATTGGTTTTGGCACCAACTTAATTCATTCTCATTATTGCATGGTATTCCACCATCCATATAAGCCACATTCTATTTATCCATTTTTCTGTCAATAGAGACCAAGCCAACTCTTTGTTGACATAAACAACACTGCAGTGAAAATCAGGAGATAACGTCTCTGGGACATATGAAAATGGTACACTTCCTTCAATTGTATTTAGTAGGTTAACATAACAATTTTTAGGAGTTTGATGAAAATATAGTGGGGAAATCGAAGCCAGCAAGATAAGCCACATAATTTGATTCTGAAAACCTACATTTTAATAGAAAAAAAATTTTTTTAAGGAATAGATAAGCAATAACTTAAAGAAGCAGTCTACACAGCTGGGACATCTTGTCTTAAGTCTAATCTTCTCTGACGAGGGCTTAACGTCTGTGGATAAACTCAGCAATAGCTAACGGGAGCCACAGTACATGTCCACTGCTGTCTTTAACCTGTCAGCTTCTAGAAAGAGGACAAAGCACAATGTGTGACTCTTCCCCCAGCCCAGCCTGGCCTGCCCCTCCCCCTCTCATGGACTTCCTCTTCTTTCTCTGGATGGCCATGATCAAGGTTTTTTTTTTTTTTTTTAGTTGGAAACTACTTCTTTTAAAACAAATTACACTATTAAATGTTGAAAGCACTGAAATCCATTTTTAATGGAAAAAACATCTAATGCCATTTCTTCTAAATATGAAAACCAATATGATATTTCAGAAAAAATAGAAAAAAAGATAAGCTAATGTAGAATATTTTACAAAAAGAAATTTAGAAATGAGAAATAACAATATCACAATATCATATAGTATCTTCCAGGAAATACATAGATAAATAGATAGATGAAAGATAGGTAGATAGAAAGAAAATTGATAGGTAAGTAGCTAGATAGATAGATAGAAAGGAATATTATTTTAAAAGAACATTATTCCATTTTAATTTTACTGTATTTTCTGTTTCGTGACTTTTTCCATTAACACTTTTTCATAAACATTTTTCCATTTAAAAAAAAAAACTGCTCCTCTGCATTTAATAGCCAAATAGTATTCCATTGTTTGTGCATGCCATGCTTTTGTATCAACTCTATCATTATTGGACTGTTAGATAAATTCCAATTTTTCTTGTATTAGATATGACACTGAGATGCCTGTTATTGTGCTAGACATTTGTTAACGTGTATGTTAATATTCCTAGGATAAATTCTCAGTTTCAGAATTGTTGGCTCAAATATTACTCATTTTTAAGACCGTTAATATATAAATATATATAGCTAAATTATCTTCAGACACCTTTTATGATGGACTCTCATCTTAAATCGAAAGGAGATTTCTAAAGTCAGTGCATATTATAACAAAATTGTGTAAGCCAAATGCACCAACTCGCTCTCTCTCTCTCTCTCTCTCTCTCTCTCTCTCTCTCTCTATATATATATATATATATATATACCTCTGTTCTAGCAAATGCCATCCCTGCCAGCATTTTCTCACAATTACCCCAACCAAGGGTAGACTGTTTTTTGTTGTTTTTATTTTTAATCTTTGGGAGTTTTGAGACAGAATGTTGACTTATTGATGCTGTAGCATGCATTGCTTAATTGATAGTAAAATGGAATGCTTTTCCCAGCTGACTGGCTGTCCATGCCTCTGTTTGAATTCATCTTTCCTGCCCTTTGCAGGATTGGAAGGCATGCTCCATGCCTTGCCTGGTGCCCTGCAGGGGCTGCATGGTGTACTTGTGTCTCCTCTCCTCAACAGGTAACAACCTACTCAGGGTGAGACAGGACCCTTCCCTCCCCAGGACACCAGGAGCCAGCCCGACCCCTCAGGGAACAAGTAAGCACTTACCACACGAAGGAGTTAACATGCGGGTCTGAAGAGCTGGGTGGAGTGGATTCTGTCATGACGTGGCAGTGAGGATGCTTTGAAGATGGAATTTGGGATACTTTGAGTTCTCAGGAGGACTATAGTCCTTCCTTGGCTCTGCAGTTATGTCCTGTGAGGGTTAGGAGGTGGGCCAGTGATGCAGAGTCCCTGAGAGCTTTCTGGTCTCTTCCTTGGGTTGGTCCTGGACACAGCTGCCCTTTCACAGCTATGACTTACTCTCTGCTCTTCACCAAGACTGAAGTTGACCTTCCCATGGACTTCCTGGGAAGTCCAGTATTGAGAAGGCATGATTCCCCAGGCTTTGTGCTAGGTGCTTTATCCTTGTTATCTCATGTAATTCTCACAATCATCCTATGATACAGGAATTGACAAGGTTTGCCATTTACAGGTGTGAGAACCGAGGCGCAGAGAGTTTTAGGGACTCTGCACTAGTGAGTAGAAGTTTCCTCGCTTGTCCCCCTTGTCTCTGCTCTGGACTCAGCTCATCCTGTCTCTGCATTCACTCTAAGCCGCCTCTGCTTCCCCCATCCTTGATTCATCTCTCTTTTCCCGAAGGACCATAGATGTCCCCTGGAACTCAGGTCGGGTATACCCAAGGAGCCCTCCTGACCGGGGCTTGGACCCCAGCAGCTCTCCTTCCTTCCTGCCACCGAGCAGCTCGCGCTGAGCCTGCCACCCCGGCGAGCAGCCTGTGTCTACGAGCGCCAACCCGTAGTCTGCCATGTGTTTCCAATCTATCGCTACCCAGCCCAAAGAGAGGAGCGACTGCCAGACCCTCCATCTGGGGCAGACTCAACCCAAACAGAGGCTCCTGGGCCCCCAGCCTGGGCCCCTCCTCCCACCTGGCTGCCAACTCCCCCCAGCTCCTTAGCGCTTCGAATCCAATGCCGCTGTCTCAGGCTTAGCTGACAAAAACTAGGCTGCCTTTCCAAAAATATTTCTGGACAGTCAAACTAGGAGCTCTTCAGTTTGGAAATTCAGATGGCTGTAAAGACACATCTAGGGCTGAGTTTTATTCTTATTGTGGGGAAACTCTGGAGAGATGGACGAACGGATGGATAGATGGATGGGTGGATGGATTTTCCTCACTGAACAAGTACCAATATGGGCAGAAGCAAGGCAGGTGACACCAAAAATGCATTTTATTTGGAGAGGAAAGTGGGTTCTTGCAAGGGCAAGGGCAGGCCTTATAATCTTTAGAGGTCTACCTTCACCATTCAGAGGCTGGCATTGAGCCCTTCAACTTTCTTATACGCCCTTCTCTCCGGAGGATATGGGGACTTGATAAAGATTAGAATGCAGCAAGAATATTTCAAGTGACTCTTTAAAAATAGCTTTCAAAAAAAATCATTTGATAGTAGTAGACGTAAACTCAGTAATAGGAAGGAATCTTTCTTTGCCATTTATTCATGCAAAACTTCAACTATCAATTAGTATTTATTTATCACAGAAAAAATGGTTATGGAGTGAGAGAATACCACCTGTCTTTGGAGAATATTTTTAAAGAAAAAGACACATTCATGTTTTTTGGGAGTCAAAGGTCTGGAAGCAGGTGAGTTGTTCAGATGACCCCTGAGCTTTGTTCCAAATTTCTGGTGCTACAGAAGAAATTGTATAGGGGGAGTGTTCTAGATTTTCTTTTAAAAATATTTTTCTCTTTGAAACATTTAGTAACACCAGTTTTCTTCCAAAATTACAGGAATTTTCCTTTAAGACTAGTAGGGAAGAGGAGAAAAAAAGTTAAATCTAAAAAGCTCCAAATATAAGCTGGGAGCAGACGAGAGACCATTATTGCCAGTGCCTGTCGTCAGCCATAGAATCATTAACATGAAATGCCTTTTGATGAATGCATTGAAAAAAAAGTGATTATATATTAAAGTATAAAAGTCTCTTCCTGCATTATTTAAATTACTTTACAATGCTGATTAAAATAACAGAACATTATAGCTTGCTTAGCTAAACATTATATTTCCAAATTCATTTCCAATTGTTTCCCTTCAATTTGAACAGTTTTTGAGCAATTTTATTGCTATTCATACATGCTTGATTTTTTTATTAGAAATTAAAGTGCACACATTTTTATCAATGTTGCAAAGTGCTGCAAAGCTTAACTCTTTTCATGCTATTCAGAACCTTCAAATCACAGGGAGAGGCAGCCTTTTTTCTCTCTTCATCCAAGGGCTTCCCTTTGACAGAAGATGTTTAGAAGACATCAAAGCAGAATGGCATTAGAGATCATTAGAACAATTTCTCAATTTACGTAAAGAGAATCTGAGACTCACAGAGGACAACCAATTTGTCCAACATCACAACGGAATGTTGTGATAAATCCACAAATTGAGCCATGTCTCCTGATTTGCCATTGGGATCTCTTTTGACTCCTAAAAATCTGACCCTCACCAAGTCCCCAAGAAAAAATGGATTGGCCAAATGGATGGAGGAATTTCTGAGGAAATTGTTCTCATGGTCTCAGATACCTAGCACTTATCCACGCTACAGTTTAGTGCCAAGGTGGAGGAAACTATCAGTTGACCGATCCTCCAGCAATGTGTGAACAAAGCGCACAGATCTATAAAACAGTACAAATGTGTGACAACCTATCTGGAACCTCAGTAAGCCACGGCACAGTCCTGTGCACGACCCAGGACAAGTTTCTTGGTCTACAACAGAACCCTGAGTGGAGCGAATGACCACCCTTGCTGATTACAGAAACTCTCTTCGCCCTCCTCACCGCTGTACCTCCACCACCACACACAGAGAAGATGCTCAGGAGCTGTCCACTAGATGAATGAATGAATGGCCATCCCTCTATCATGTTGGGTTCTTGGGTTTCAAGCAACAGGAATTGACTCTGGCTATGTGAGGAGGATTTGCGTCACTTAGGGAATGGAAGCTAGGCTGAGCAACGAATCTTGGAAAGGATGAGGGCTAAGTAGCCCCACGATCCAGACTGTAGGACTTAATGTTGCCCGGATGAACCAGATCCAAACATTTTCCATCTCTGTCTCCCTCCTCTCAACATTCAGACTTGAGGGAAAGAGAATCAGGTTGGCCCAGCTTGTATCACATGCCTATCGCTAGGCAAGGAAGGGCTTGAATGTAGTCCAGTAAGTCCACCTAGATGGAAAGGGGTGAGTACGCCGGAAAATCAAGGTGCTATTACCAGGAAAAAAAAAAAAAAATCTCTGAGCAGACAAAAACAGCATGTGTCTTCTGTATCCTCTGCGGTCTTCTTCTGCAGAATTAGGATAGTAATATATAACTTGCAGAGCTGGTTTGGGAATTGAAAATAGCCATAACACTCTGCTTGGCATGTGGGAAGCACACCTCACACGGGGCCTGTGGTGGCTGGTTTTATGTAGGGGCAGTGAGGACACAGCCTACAGCAAGGCACGGCTCTCCCCATGCTAGAGCTCAATCTGTGGCCATGGTAGGCTCTATCCCAGTGACATCTGACAACACACAGCTTTGCGTGCAGCCCTTACGCACTGTTGCTACCTTCATCAAACCATTTATTCAATAGGAGCCAAATTCAAGTTGTTGAAGGCCCAAGGCATGCTGGGATTTTAAGATGATAGGGCTTAGAGTCAGGTGCAGCTGAGGCTAGGGGAACCAACATGGGAATGGGGGAAGAGGCAGTGCAGCCGAAGGTAGCAGGGTGGTCAGGACCCTGATGCCCAGAGTGCCGTGAACACAGTGCTGTGGCTGGGAACACCAAGACAGACTCCCAGCTTGCCAGATGCTGAGCCCAAGGCCACCGGCAGATTTTCTGGCAGAGTTCAAATGAAGTCAAGAACCCAGAGGCAGAGACCTGCGTGACTCCAGGTGGAAAGCCAGGATCTGAGCCTGCCATTGGCACTCAGCCCATCTGGGTACAAAAGAAGTGCTCAGATGAACTGTTACTCTAAACTGAACAGTGAGTCAGGAGACCCAGATTTCCAAACTAACAGGAACAAAGAAAAAGAGGGGTATTCCTTGGGATTCGGTGCAGCAACTAATAATGATTGCTTACTATTTGCTGATTCCCCTGCTGGGGAAGCGGGACCGAGTAGTGGTTAGAGACAAAGACCCTTGAAGTCAGATCATCTGGGTTCTGAGACTGGTTCCCTCACTTTGTTGTATGTCTCCGTCTCATAACCATCCTACGTGGGGTTACTAGGAGTAGCTCCATTTGTGCATGTTCGAGAGCTAAATTTGATGATTAATGCAATGTACTAAATGCTGAGGAAGTGTTCGATTAGCATTTGCTATTGTTATTATTGTCACATTGGTTGTTAAGCCCCCCCATGCCTCATCTCCTTTAATCCTGAGGGTCTGAAACAGCACTAGGAAGGAGTCACGTGAGATAGGAAGAATGGGAGCCGAGCCTTGGAGAGTTCAAGGGCAGGAGAACTGGGAAGGGTGTTTGTCGGCCAGATGGAATGAACCACGCTGTCACTTAGGAACAGTGAGAGCTGTCCTGACTCCGAGGTGAGGGATCCCTGAATGAAAGAGCCAATTGCCCCCATCCCCTCCTCCTACACCCCAGCTAAGGTGTGTCGCATGGGTCCGGCTTGGTGCAGAGTTCCCATCTGGACCAGAGGGAGGGGAGGTCACGCTGATAATCTGGGCCGTGGGGAGGAACGTCTGCCTGGCCAGGAGAGAAGGTGGGAAGTGATTTTGGAGTAGACTCAGGCCACAGATCTTCACAATCCAAGAGTCAGGACTCAGTAGTCAGGGAAAGCGAAGGAAAGGAAACCAGAGGTGGGAGGAGAGTGGGAGACTGCTGGGGACACTCTAAGCCAGGGCAGTAATTGCAGGGGAAATGAGACGGGACTGGTTAGGGAAACAAGGACAGAGCTTAGCCTGTCACTGCACAGGCCTGGACAAGAAGAAGCCTCAAGGAGAACAGGGACAGGGAGTTCTGTGTGCGTGTTCCTCATGCCATGTGCAAAGGAGGGCCTTCACGTATTCTTCCTCCTTGAAGTCTCCTAGGTCCCCCTCTTCCCATGATGAATCCCTACGCATCCTTGGGAACTCAGCTCAAGTGCCTCGGGAATCCCTCCCAGACTCCAGTCTCACTCAGCACCAGCCTGGTTAGGTTGGGAGGAGGTTTGTGGAAAAGGGAGGCCAGAAGCCCACAGCGGGTGGCTGACCGTGATGGCCCCAGCTGGAGCAGGTCCATCTCTGAGTCCCAACTCAGAGACGTGGGTGACGGCCAAGGTCCAGGGCCAGAGGCAGCTGGTTGGGAAGTTCGGGCCGCCTCTTGCCAGAGCAGAATATGCCAGTAGAATTGGAGTTTCTGACCCTCGCCTTCCCTCACTGCCTCAGGCCTCAGCCAAGCCTGGAACACATTCCCTGAGCTTCTTGGGGTTAACTCTTCAAGAGGAAATGTGGGGAGGTGTTCCTGGAATCTGTGTATCACTAGAATGGTTTTAACTAGTGACTGAGAAGCTTTGATGGAAAACTGGGAAACCTACGTTTTTCTCAACTCACGTGCCCACACGTAACACCGTTTCCTCTTGCAAAAAACACCAACAAGTTACAGATATGTAATTTGGAAGAAAACAACCTCAAGTAATGTGCTATTCTAGTTAAGCCTAAATTCACATTTAAAGTATTATTCAACTAATTAAAATGGAATTAAAGGAATATAATGTTCACTGTGTCTACTGTTTAGCATAAAAAGTTGTTTAATATATCATACTCTGTGTTCCAAACTGGCAGCAGATTTTCGTAATGTTTAATTGTACGAAATAGCCATGTATTACTTAATTGCATAAATAGGTGGAACATAAAAATCACAATTACATGAATTATATTAAGTAAAATATGTTAAAATAGTTTGTTTTTCTGTGGTGGAATTTTATGGACACAATAATGAAACTGAAGTACATTTTTAATTACCTAATTATTGCTATTTTCAAAGTCCATTTACACCATAATTGTTCCTGTTTTCATAGTCCAAAGAGTCCTCAACAGAAACACTCAGTAGGATCTAAAATAAGGATTCATTCTTCAGACGACTCCTCCTCGTGGTTCTCCCCCATCTTTAAAAATCTATCTTGGAAGAATTCATTCATCATTTACTCAACAGGTAATTATGTATATGAAACTTCTGGGTATAATAGAGGGATACGGAGATGTGGGAGGAGATATATCTCCAGCCCTCAGGCAACCTATAGTCGAGGTAAGATCTACTACATCTCAAGCAGAATAAAGACATGGTCAGGAGTCAGGCCGCCTCCCAGGAGCTCAGCAGAGGACTGATTGTGGGCTGCGGGGATGGAGGTTCTGTCAGGACGGGCCGGGGATGGCACAGGTGGGGAGGTGAGGAAGGGCATCCCAGGCTCCCACTGGAAACAGCAATAGCAAGGATCCAGAGGAAAAAACGCAGGTGAACTGAGGTATCGGAGCAGACGAACGTGGTGGTGGTAGCCGACAGCCATGGGGAGATGGCGGGGAGAGATTCTGTTGCAAAGCACAGCCAGGACGCCATGACGAGGGCCAGAGCCAGCCAGACAATTCCAGCAGTGACGAGGGGAAGGGTGAGGCTTCAGCTGGGCCTCAGGGCCAAGCGAGAGCGGGGGGTGAGGGAGCAGGGACTGCAGGCCTCTGAGCACGTGGGGGACAATCAGCCAGTGATAGAAACGGGAAGAATCAAGGAAGAGATGGCTTCAGTGAAAAACAATGAATTTGATTCTAGACACAGGAGCTATGACGTTATAGAAGGACATCCATAGTGGGTGTGGAATGCAAGTTTTCTCAGCAGATCAACCCCTTTAAAACTTTTTTTTTCCATTTTAATCTTGAAAGAGTGTTCAAGCTCTAATTTTTTTTTGGTGAGGGGAGGGGAGACCAACTACAGACAGAGTAGGAAAATTTTAAGATGAAACCATGAAATGTCAGTCCAGTTCCTCACCACACATACTGAGTTAGTATGATTTTTTTTTTTTAAGTCATGTAGGAGAGAAGCAAACTACGTTAAAAGATGGGTGTGAGCACCATGGTGTTTGCAGTCCGCACTCTGGGTTCTCTCCCTCCCATGCCCCCACTGTCCCTGGAGTTTAGCTAAATGATATTCCTTTGAGGGTTTGAGGAAAGCTCATGAATTGCAAACAATTGTTGAGGGATTTTATTTTTTATTTCATTTTTATTTTTCACACCTTACTTTTCCTTTTCACGCCTGGAACCATTAGCACGTACTAAGCCTCGCTGTCTGATCATCACTACAGAGCCCTAAGTGAGGAAACCCTTGGCAATAGGCAGAGAACACCAGTCCTGACTAGATCTCCTAATTCTCAGACCAAATAGGGTTGGACAAACTGGGGTACGTTCTGGAACTCCTAGTTGGTTGTTCCAAATCTTCCCAGCCCTCAGACAGCTCTCCATCACACTCACATCACTTAAAAGGTGTCTTCCTGTTAGGGAAACAGGTCCCAGCCACAGAGTAACTAAAGACTACATGAGCCACTGTGGTTAAGGCAGATTACTGGATCCTTAGCTTATGGGACTTCAAAGTTGGGAGGACACGGGGTGTGAACAGCAACAGTAACACCAGCCAACAGGAGCGAGCGTTGGGGTGACGTGGCCACAGAAGGTGCTTTTGCTCCACTGGGTCCTTTCCTCAGGAAGTAAGCTGAGTGGAGGGGACAGAGCTCCTCATGAGAGCAGGAACCTAGCCCTCAATGCAACAGTCTTGAATGATTCTTGAACTTGATTCCAGCTCAGGGAAAGGAAAGCATCTTTGTACTCACAACTGCATAAGCTGTTTTGCCTGAGTTGACTAATCTATTTTATTCTAACATCCCAGGGATAGGCGTGGGTGCCCTGAGAACTTGTCTTTCTTTTCTACTCAAGACTCAGGCATTACATAGTCATCTATAAACCATTCCCTCTTTGCCAAGGATTGAACAAAATGTAAGACAATTCAAATTATAAACAAAACAAAAAGCCTATCAGGAAACACCAAATATTGACACGACTTAGATAATGCTATAACTCAATGTTACCTCAATAAAAAATAAACAAATAAAAATTCATTCATTCATTTTAAAAAAGAAAGAAAGAAATCCTATCCCTTGACCAGGCATTTACAGTCCCAAGATGTGCAAAGCCATTTCCCAAACATGAGTCATTTGCATAGCACACTCAGGATTTTTGTTGAATCCATGTTATGACAGTACTACTATTTATTCATATTTTTTCTTGATATGAGTTGGATTTTAACTTAAGTTTACTTAAAAAGGAAAATTTCTCTCATTAAGTGGGAAGTCAGAATCATCTGTCACACACTGTGACCAACAAGAATGCAAGGAAAACATCGCTACTAAATTAGAGGTGTCTCTCCAAGTACCCCTAACATAACCCTATACAACATCAATGGTATCAGTGTATACAAGAAATATCAGAAATAAAGTTGTGAACTTTAAAAAATTAAAACTCTGAAGATTGCTTGTTACAGATGTGAGTAAAAACCTTTATGAAAAAGGGCTCTAGTATCTTTCTCTCCTTTCCACACATTCTAAAATAAAACATGCCACTGTTTTGTATAAAGCAACACTGCATGGGCAAAATATTCATGACAGGCCCAGGTCATGTTCTAACTTACCTTTAAAATTATTACGATATTGTTTTATAACATCACACGATCCCTTGGGAACTTCAGGTCCCATTGTCTGAGACAGGGGGATTGTGATCTGGCAGGATTGCTAATTTCTCAGTTTATTTTAAAGTTACCTGTGCACTGCAGATGTCAGGTGCTCCCTCCATGTAGGTAAAGAATATGCAGAAACATGCTTATACCAGGGCATCAAGAAGGCTGCATCAAGGAGCAAGATGTGCAAATCTTCAGGCTCTAAAGGCTTAAGGAATGTTCTTCAAAGCCCATAGGAAGGCCTTGATACTCTTCTCCATACTTATGGAACTAGTCTTTACAGACTGGACCCCAGCAATTCATTGATTTTCTGCTCTCGGACAAGACAGTTCTCCAAGTAGGACTTGTTCTCCACCATCCACTGAAAGAGAAGTGAACTAAATGCTTCAGCATCTTAACACAGGGCCCCTGTATCAAATAAGAGGTTACTACCTACTGTGAATGATAAACTCCCACATCTAAAGCTTCAACACAACAGAAGTTTGTTTATTTATTTATTTAATCAAATCCAGTCAGCAGTAGTGATGGTGTGACTGGTTCATGCATCATTTAGGGACCCATCCTCTTTCCCTTTTGTGACTTTAACCTCTTCTAGACCAGTGCTAGCCAGTAGAACTTTCTATGGGGATGGAACTCTTTCATACTACCCTGTCCAATATGGTAGCCACTAAGGACTAAATGCTTTGGGGCATTTTAATCATGGCTAGTGAGACTGTAACTGAATTTTCAATTACATTTAATTTTTTAAAAGAAAAACATTGAAGGACCTCTGTTACCTGGTTTCAAGAATATTTTATAGCATTTAAATATAGCTACAGAAGTCAAGACAGTGCTATTAACATATGAATAGCCTAATAGATCAATGGAACAGGAGAGAGTTCAGAAATAGACCCACCATATGTATAGTCAATTAATCTTTGAAAAAACACCAATGCAAAGTTAAATGAATGTTGGAAAAGATTGTCTTTTCAACAAATAATGCTGGAACAACTGGATATCTGTATGAAATAAAAAAAGGAGAAAAAGATCTAAGAGAGACAATGGCTGCCATGTATATATGTTATTCCCATAAAACTGATGACTGAAGTTAGAGACGTCAGCTGCTGTTTTAAAAGTTGGGGATTGAGGCCCAGAAGCATTAAACAAAAAGGCTGTGATCATACAGCAAGGAGACGCTGAAGACAGGATTCAAACTGGCTGTCTATAATCTTAAAGTTGCCCCTCAGTAGAAAGGAGCCTCAGTGCAGGAACAGTGGTGGGGAAGTGATGAGAAGAATGCTGGGTCCCAAATCAGCCGTGAAGCTGAGCTCTCTTACTGTCTCTTTTCCTCTCTATTTTTGGGTCCCATCCAAGTTCCAGGCACAAGACAGAACTAGGGGATTCTCTAGTTTAATTTCACATTTTATTTTTATTTCACTGGGTTTGGAGAAGGGAAGGAGTCATGAGTATATGGAACTGCAATATTTCCTTGTTCCACATTTTTATTTAATTTTAGTTCATTTAAATTTAAATAGCCACATGTGATTAATGGCTGTTAGGGGCTAGAGCCTAGCATCCTCTCCATTCATCTGGCAGATGAGGAAATAGAGAAGTATGGTATTTTGGGAGGTTTTTACTTTCCTTTCTCTTCCTTTTCATTGGCTAAAACTGAGTCATGTGGCCACACCTAGTTGCAAAAGAAGCTGGGAAATGTAGTTTAGCTGTGTGCCCAGGAAGATGAGGGAGTGGATTTTGGAGAGCACATAGTAGTGTTTATGATTCTGGGAATGATGGTTCAATAAATGCCGAAATGTGCACCTCTTCCCTTTGAGATAACTACAGAAAACAACAGGGAAACCACCAAAAGAAGTTACATAAGAACAGCATAAAGGCTAAACTAGTTAGAATGCCAAATTGCAAATGTTTATTATGCCCAGCAGTAAGACAATGACGGTTTGAGGAATACGTATGCTCAACTATGTTTATTCATTCAACATTTGTCACGTGCCTACTTGGTATCAAGTACTATGCCCAGCACAGGGGATGCAAAGATAGACAAGACACCATCCACCACAGAGAATTTCAATTTAGTATGGCAGGTGTAGCCTCAGGTGTAAGGATAAAGTACACTGAAAACTCAGGCTATGAACACTGAATTTCCTGAGAGTAGATAGAGGGCAATTCTAGGAAAAGGTTTCCAACAAAAGTGTGTGAGTGAGTGTGTATATGAGTGCAGTTACGTACATACCCTGCATTGAACTTTTTTTGAGGCATAGAACTGTCAAGTAGTGGGTGGTGAAGTGTCTTCAAACCAAAATCAAAAAGGGATAGATTTCATAACTCCAATAAAGATGTGGAATTCTCCTTGTGTCAAATTGGTTGCTGACCTGAATCCCCTCACAGGCTCAGCCAACTGTTTGAGCTCCTCAGATACATTTCACATTCCCTCTATGGCAGTGGTCCCCAAACTTTTTGGCACCAGGGACTGGTTTTGTGGAAGACAATTTTTCCACGGACAGGGTCGGGTATGGTTCAGGCGGTAAAGCAGGCAATGGGGACCAATGGGGAGCGATGGGGAACGGCAGATGAAGCTTTGCTTGCCCACCCGCCACTCACCTCCTGCTGTGTGGTCCAGGTCCTAACAGGCCGCGCATTGGTACCAGGCCTTGGCCCGGGGGTTGGGAACCCCTGCTCTATGGCATCACCGTGATTTCATCCTGAGCTTCCTTGAATACATGGAGCAGAAACTAGTGTCCCTTTTCTGATTTCCCCTTGAAATACCTCTTCATCTTCTCTTTGCTGTAGCGCTTTCCCTTCTTCCTTGTTTTATGAGTTATTTACCCTCCAACACTAACCAGTGCATCACTTTTCTTCACTGTCCATGGCTTAATTATCTTGGCATTAACACAGTGTTTGCCTCACTGTCTATGGTGGGCTTCTTTGTGTCTTGGTCCCCCCAGTCATTTCACCTTACTTCCAATAATGGCAACCTGATTTCTTCCTGGGATGGGAGGGGCGGGGGTTCCCTCTCCCTTTACGGTGGTCTCGTTAAGACTGTAAACCATGGTGCCAAGAATTGGGCCCTGGACACAAGCCAGGGCAATCAGCCAAAGTCTCCCACATGACTTTGAATGTGGAGAACAGTCATCTGAGGTCAGGGAGGTGTTTGGAGTTCAGCCCTCCAGAGAAAAGACTGTTCCCTGACACTGCTTAAGGTTGAGTCAGCCTGGATCCTGGATATACCTTCATTCCAGTCTCTTTTGAGCCAGGGTGTTCCCCCTTCCCATCAATTCTTTGAGGCCCCGAGCGATTTCCCAGAAATTTCCTGGATGGACATCTGTAAGTGCATATGGGAAAATGTTACTAATGAATGTCACATAAGACTAAATGTAAAATCCCTCTTTATGGGCTAGTATAATCTGTTTCACATAGAAGCAAAATGAAGCACATCCAGTGTACATTGAGTCCATGATGGGAATGGGCTTATGACCAGCTTCTATTTTCAATATGCTTGGAGGTATTTTCATTTGACTCTTGATATGGAAAGAGACAAGTAGGACTGAGACCTGGTACACATCCCATGACCTTTCTAGATTTGGAGAAACCTTAAAAGGATGAGGAGGAATATCCAGCTTCACACCTTTCTGCTTCCCGATGCTAATCAGTTGATTCCTCCCTCCTTCAGGTCCTCCTGTCCCTCTCATTGCTGCCTTTCTGCTATAGGATTATTTTATTCCGAAATACCTTCCCTCTAGACTGGAACTTCGAGAGGGAAATTGATCCTTCTCTACATTTTCTACAGGGCTCAGCACCGGGACTTCTTTCAGAGGAGGTATCAGGAAATATTTGCTGAATTGAATGGAGTTGATTTGAACTATTGAATCCAGGTAAGTGGCTTTGGTAAGTCCATTAGCTTTGCCCTGAAATCTCGGCTCCTGTCCCACCCCATTTCTATTTGGCCAAATTAACGTGACAGAGAATGATTCAGTAGTCTTCCTTATTCACTTCAGAGAGTTGGAAATGAGACGTGAAAATGACAGCGAGTAGACATGTCGATAAATATCCATGTGGAGCCAGGGCAGAGAGTCCTGCCGCCTGCCCCAACCTTCACAAGAAGAAAACGTCAAGGCCACTTGAATGGATCGCACAGAAATCATCCGACTCAAGAAGACCATGGGATTTGACATCTGGGATTTCCATTGAGAAGAGGTTAGAGATTTGATGCCCTTCACACTCCCTTTGAACTTCCAAGCCTGAAGACTGCTCATCTGTTGGAGCAGAATTTGTTCTTGGTGTTTACTTAAAACAATAGGGTCAGCTAATAAGATAATGAGCCTTGAAGGTTTATCAACGAATAAGATTTAAGTCTTTAAGTTTTATCCGATACTATAGAGTCCTTAGTATTTCTAGGGCCACGTGGGCATACCTTCTTAAGTCCCTAAATGATGAGCTCTAATTTTAATTTTTATAAAGTGTGTGTGTTTGTGTGTGTGTGAAAGAGAGAGAGAGACAGAGGAGGCAGAGAGAGAAAGAGGGAGAGAGAGAATTAAATATACAATGTACATCTGAAAAGCCACTAAAGACAAGAAAAAAAGTAGGTATATATTTAGCCAAGTGTTTTGTGGATTTTTTTTCCTTTTTGAAAAACTCCAGTACAAGTGTCCAAGCCAAGTAGAAGCCTTTCACTCGGGTTGTTTATTTATTTTGCTCTCTCCTTTGGAAAGCGATGCACATGTATTGTGAAAAGCAAATATTATACTCTTTATTGTCAAACAAAGTTTATAAGGTTCATGTGTCAATGATGAGGCCAAAGACCTCACACAGAAAGTTTCCTGTCTCAGAAGAATTTCTCATGAAATATAAAATATGGGAAGTGAGGGGACCCCCTTACTGCCAGAAAAGAGAATCAGCCCACGCCTAATGGTACCCCTGGGACTGGATGAGCTCAGACCTTGACTGTCCAGCATGGGAGGGGTTTCTTCTCTGCAGACAATCATGGGGGACTCAGTGAGGGGGAAGGACCACAGTGGAAGTTGAAGGATATTTACTCAGAGGAGGCTACTTACATCCAACTCCACGCAGCTCTGATATCCAGATGCATGAGGCAACTGCCTTTGGTGACATGGGAAGTGGAAGCAAGGTGATGACAAATGAAAGGCATTCTTTGGTCTTGGAGCACACAGGCATGGAATCCGGTAGGCGTACGATTACTATTTACAGGAAACTGGCACAGAGTTATAACTTTTCCTAGACAGGTTGGTGCCATTGTGTTCTGGCACCAAGAAAAGCATAAAATAAGGCTTAGCGTTTGTCTAAACCACGCTGGCTGTACTGTACTTTCTGATATGTATTGCGTTCTCCAACTGGGAGTTTCACTAAAGTCCCTCCCTGGGGAGCAGAGAGCGGGAGTTATAGTCAACCATGGTTAATTTGCGCTTTGTGCTTTGTTTATCCAAACCATATGTCTAGATGGTTGTAATTCTGTGTCACTGGCTGTGTAATGCTCTCTGTGCTAAGAGCTCTGTAAATAGCAACAGCTCGATGCATAATCACGTTGGCATTCTGAAGGGGGAAAAGGGAAGTTTCAAGTGACGTTTGTTGTGGAGACAAACACCCGAGGATGTCTCCATCACTGTCTTTCAGGCTGTGATCCTTTGTGCTTTGGCTAAGCGGGTCCCTGTGGACCAGACAGGACCTGCTAGAAGGCCAGGTGTGGTGGGTCAATGCTACCTCTCATCCTCATTCTCTAGCCTTCAGGCTCCCGAATACCCCAGATATTAAGTCAGATCCTTGCTGTTTAGCAGCTGCAGCAAGTAGCTGGTGTATGGAAGAGAGTTCCTTTCATTTCAATGCTTAAAAAAATTTTTTTAAAAATTTAAAAAAATTAAGCAGAAGGTGAATCCACCACAATTTCCTTTTATAACATTTTCATTAACATTTTTTACTTAATTCATCAAATGTCAATCAATTAAAGACACTGTGCTCAAAGGCTAGAAGCCATAATGCTCAACATGAATTTCTTAAATGGCAAAATACCAGCGAGGATGAAAACACAAGGGTGCCAGCTTCCAAGTACAGGCTAAAAGCTCAGGGTCCCTGGAGGTCCCAACCCATCAGTCAGTCCAGAACAAGCTCAGAGTGCTGCTGCCCATTCAGCAGATATGAAGCATCTTCTGTGTGCCAAGAAAAGCGCCTGTGCCCAGAGGCACGCGGTGACCCCCCAGTGCCCCTGTTCTCATGGAGTTTCTGGAGCACCTGCTGACCACCGAAACGCATGGCTGGAGACCTCTGTAGGACTTGAGGAGTGAGTTATGGCAAATTCCGCCTCGCCCCGACTTCAGCAACCTCCTAAAACTGAAAAGATGGCTTTAAAAATGTTTCTCCTGGGGGCTTCCCTGGTGGCGCAGTGATTGACAGTCCACCTGCCGATGCAGGGGACACGGGTTCGTGCCCCGGTCCGGGAAGATCCCACATGCCGCGGAGCAGCTGGGCCCGTGAGCCATGGCCGCTGAGCCTGCGCGTCCGGAGCCTGTGCTCCACAACGGGAGAGGCCACAACAGTGAGAGGCCCGCGTACTGCAAAAAAAAAAAAAAAAAAAGTTTCTCCTTCACAAAAATGCTGGCATTCATAGGAGCGAGGCTCCCTTACTTCAGGGGCTCCTAGAACGTGACCTTCTGTGTATCCCAAATATGGACTCTGTGTCTCTGTCACCTTTCCTGTACCCCAGAGTCCATTTCAGACTGTGGGTACAGGAAAGGTGGCAACCTCTTTGGGGTCCTGGAGAATAAAGGGAAGTGGTCTGCAAGCATCCCTGCGGGGATGAGCTGACAAGGACACTGCCATTTCCTTAGATGTCTTCATCAGAGAAGAATTCCAAAGACTGCTCTCACCCCAGTGCCAGCCTCATTTGGGCCACAGGCCGCCCAGCAACGTTGGCACATTTCTCTCACCAACCCTCTTACGACAGTGACTGTTTTCAACTCCTCTCAGTCCTCAAACTCCAAACTTGCCAAAGGTCCTTGTGTTGTATTTCGTGGGGCAATGAGAAGCCATCACATAGAGCATCTCATCTGCCCAACACTGATTCTGTCAGCCTACCTGCACCTGCCCCTCCTCCCCTGCTTCCCTCCTGAGACAAAGGTGAAGCTGGCCCTCCTCCCTCCTAAGGACCCCTTCTCCTCCCAGCTTCTCAGGGCTTCCTTCCACAGTCACTATTCTCTCTCCCAAAATGTCCACTTGTCTCCTGTCCTTCAAATGCGTCTTCCCTGCTCCTACGTACCTTATTCCTACTTTGCTTTGTCTCCCTATTGTCCTTCCCAATCCAGTTGAGAAGAGTTGTGCCCACATGCTGTTCCATTTCCTCACCTCCTTTCAATCTTCAACCCACTCCAAACTGGCTTCTTTTCTTATCATTCCATCAGGACTGCTCCTGTCACCTGCTCCAATTCCTCTATCCCATCCCAGCCCTCTTACCTGAACACCAACAACTAGTCAACATCTCTACTTGGATGTCCTACAGATAAGGTGATAATATGTCTCCAGGTGGTCAGGATAATCTCTGTTTACATTTGTTGCCCTGGCATCATTATTCCTATCACCCTATCATGCTCAAACGTGTTTTGGACAATCAACTGTAAGGTCGCCTATCTATTGGCAAATAGTAGATATCTGTGATGTGTCTGTCCAATCTATCTCTTGTGTTGGTCAAAGTACCCAGTTTAGCTTTGGAGAACCATTCTCTTGAAGCTGCATTCTTTCATGTAGTTTAGTCCTGTAACGGGTCTAGCAGCATCAGATTGGTATAAAGAGAGGTGTGTAGCAAAAGCGGGTCAAGAACATTTATTCCCAACAATGTTATTGGTGCTATTTGAGGGAAATCTTATTTTTTCTTATTTTTCTACTGGGATTGCTAACTGGTAGAATGTAAGTCTGCAATGGCTGAGCCAACTCTGCCACCATACTTGGGGAGAACTTTGCTTGAGGATGAAAGTGATGCAGAGGAAGCACATCAGAGAGAGAGGGTGGAGAGGGGGAGTTTGGATTCCAATGTAGAGAAGGGAGAGGCAAGAGGACAGCGATTCCTGATAACAACATTGGGCACCTGGATCTGGACATCAGTCCCACCCAGACATTCCACTACAGAAGTCAAGACTCTTCTTTTTCATTTGAGAGAGTTGTAGGTGGATTTCTATCACTTAATGCCAGTAGAGTCTGGACCTATATAGGCACATCCTAAATTCAACTCTGGCCAGTGTTATCCCTGCTGCTCCCAAATCTTCTCCTACTTGTGCCTATAAATCTCAGCAATCATCCAGTTTCTTTTGCCCGAAACCTGGGAATCATCTTTGGCATCCCCCTTTCTCTAATCTCATCATCAAATCCTATTTATTCCATCACCAAAATATATCTGGATTCTGATACCTTCCCTCTACAAGCACTGCCCTCAACAAGTCCATAATACTGTCATGTCCCATCTGAACAACAGAACTGTCTCCCAACTGGCCTTCCCATGACCATTCTTGCTCCCTGCAACATTCTCCGTGAAACAGCTGGAATCATCTTAAACTCCAAATCTGTTCATGGTACCCAAGGCCATACTTTATTGGACAGTTGGAAGGAGAGTAGAGGGAGCCCAATAGCATTCGGAAAACAAGCAAACATGGTTGAGTTCTCATAATTCCCGAATTTCCCAATGATACTTGAGACAGTGTCAAGTATCTTTCCCAGTACGGTTTCCCAGACAGGTGTTTCATTTTTTCATTATTATTTGCTTTATTGTGTTTCAATCAGTAGCTGAAGGTCAAGAGTTTTTCCTTTTGTTGGGATATTTGAACACTTGAAGGTTACCAGCCAGGATACTAAGTGAGCCTGCACAGAACCACTTCATGTGGTTCATTTGTAGACTTTGGTGTTTGAAGTTTTCTATAGAGCCTTCCTGGAACCAAGTGCTTCAAAGGAGAGACCCAAACATCCTCGTCACCCTAACCTTAGATTAACCTCTCTCCACCTTCTCCCTCCTCTTAGAGGACTTTGGATTTTGAATTCCATTGAAACAGGATCAAATAACGTCAATCTTACCTGATTAGGAAGTTATCCTGACCCAACGGTTTTGTAAGGGAGTGGAAAGAAAACTTTTACTGAGGTAGATGCAAGGAGGCTAAAATAAGAGGGGATACATGCCACGTATCTTTTTGTCTGGTATAGAAGGCTAACAATCATAAAGGCATCACTCCAATTTATTGATGTCTTTTGTAATTCCAATTCACATTTTAACACCTTTTTCTTTGACGCTTGACAAAAGAATTTTAAATGTCTGGGTGAATCAATAGACAAAATAATTAAGGAGAATTTGATGAAACAGAAATATTAGAGATATTTGCACAAACAGACAATAAAATAGATTCTAAAACTACAGTAATTAAAATAGACTGGATTAGGGAGAAGCAGGTAGAAAGAACATATAAGAATGTTGTTCCTGGTAGGAAGGGTATTTCAAATCTCCAGGGGAAGTGATGAAAGGGCAATTATGAAATCCTAGGAACAAATTGATTCATCACTACTTCACACCACCTCTTAAAACAAATTTCAGGTGGATTAAGGGTTTAAAGTACATATACAAAATAACTACAAGTAAATACAGGTGTATGTTTACATGAACTTGTGCTGGGAAAACTTTTAAAGAGTGTCTTATCATAAAGTAAATGTTGATAGAATTAACCACATATAAATCAAAATCTTCTGCCATAAGCACAATTTAAGGGCAAATGACAAATTGAGAAAACAAATGTTCGCAACATATATAACAATGGGTTAATATTTCTAATGCTCTGAAATGTCATTGTGGTCAAAAGACATGATTAGAAAATTCACAAAAGAAGTACTAACACCAAAAATATGAAAAATGTTTAACTTTACAAGCTGTCAAAGATGTGCAAACTGAAACAATAGCAAAACACAGTTTTTCAGCTATTACATTGGCAGTCTAAAAAAAAAAGAAAAAAGATTGTCTGGAGCATGGGGAAATGGGCACCCACAGATTGCTGGCATGGGCTTAAAGGGATACAAGCTTTCCACTGGGTAACTTGGCAAAATTCTTAAAAACGTGCATAACCCATTTACACAGCAATTCCTCTTCTAGGAATTTATCTTTAGAAAATAATCATAAATAACTGCAGAAATTTATTTAAAAGATGTTCCCTGGAATGTTGTTTATAATAGCAAAAAATTAAAAACAAAATAAATGTCTGACAATATGGAACTGGCTAAATAAATTATGGTGTAATATAATACACGATCATAAAAAATACATACTTAGTGACTTTGGCAAAGGTTCACAATATATAGTTAAGTAGAAAAAAAAATTTTGCAAGACAACCTGTACAATGTGGTCTCATTTTTGTTTTTTTAAAAATGTATGTATGTAAATGTATACATAGAAAAAGACCTTAAGAGGATAACC
Organism: Neophocaena asiaeorientalis asiaeorientalis; assembly: GCF_003031525.2. Taxonomy (NCBI): domain Eukaryota; kingdom Metazoa; phylum Chordata; class Mammalia; order Artiodactyla; family Phocoenidae; genus Neophocaena; species Neophocaena asiaeorientalis. The sequence continues at coordinate 1,715,306 of NW_020185321.1, forward strand.
AGAAAGTTATCAGTGATTATCTCTGGGTGGCAAGAGTATTGGTGATTTTCATTATTTTCAAAATATTCTGCAATAAAAATGTATTACTTTTGTAACAAGCTTCTTAAAAACATTAGCTTTTATTTAAATTCTGCATAGAAGTCGGGTCTAAAAAGTGACCTTCAGGAGCCTTTTGGAGGAAATTCTTCCAGCCAGAAATTGAGGAATACCAGGGAAAATGGTCCAGGCTAACACAGTTGGAGTAGGAGGACATAAACCAGCTCTCAGGCTCCGCTGCCCGGGACTCAACAGCCCCATCGCTGCCCCTGCTTCCCACAACTGCTTTTTTTATCAGTCATGGAATGGGAAACTGATGTAGACTGAAAATAATAATAACAACAACAATAAGGAATTTTATAACATATCAACAAGTAACAATGAACATTTATTAGGCACTCAGTATTTTCCAGACACTGAGCTCATTGCTTTACAGAAATTATCTCATTTAATCCTGTCAACATTCTTTTGGCAAAGGGATTATTGTCTGCATTTTATAGATGTGTAAACTGAGACTTGGATGGTGATGAAATTCACCCACAGTCAGGCCGCTCTCAGGCTGCCAAGAGGAATTACAAACCAGGGAGAGTCTGATTCCAGAGCCCCTCGCCCATCTCCATTGATGAGGGGGACGGAACAGCATTTTTCCACATGAGTCTTCCTGCCGACATCACCACCCAGGCCTCAATTTCCTTTGTGATTCAGCCTTGTATTTTGTAGCCTGACTCCAGTGTGAAAGATTTGTGGCAATTGCATGATGTATGAGGTGCCATTTGTAAAAATATTATTTAGTGTAAAACATGATGTTTTTTCTCCTGATTTACAAGTTGGATTTATAATTCTCACTATCTGAGTTATATATCTTGCCACTGATTTATAAAACTTGCCTGTAAATCTTCCCAGCAAAGTTTGATTCAGAAATCATTATTTTAAGAATTAGATTTAGTTAAAACATTCAACTGCTTTATAGGGGAGGCAATGTATTTACATAACTCCAATCGGAGCTTACAGATCCTACAACAGTTTTACAAGTCATGCCCGGGAATTCCTAAAGAAAATGTTCTGATTTAAGGACAGTCACTTCACACTTTAGCTACAACTGACTGATTTACAGAGCCTAAGCCATATAATAATGATCCGTTTTATAAAATTCCACTTTTCTTTAACTCCAGATCCTGATTTATATGCCCTGATTGGGTTTTCTGTAATGCGACCTCAGTTACGTGTCCCTCCACCCCAGAGCTGGTCTTGGAGAAAAGACCCAGGAGTCAGGGACGGTCAGAACAGGGCGACCCTGACTCCCTCTTCCTCTTGGCCTCTTTCCCTTATTCCAAAGGAGTTAAACATGCGACCCCACCCTGAGCCAAAGGTAGCTAAACTTGGGGGAGGGTCTGTAAGATGCCATCGCCTTGAATGTAATATTGTAGCTTTCCTGCTCCTCAGATGCAGAGGGATTGATCTCATGGAGAAGAAATGGCCAGTCCAATGAACTGAGAACATATTGGACAAAAGATTGATGGCTGAATAAATCAATGGGCACACAAACTTAGTTGTTTGTTTGTTCTTTAAGAGCAGAGGCCAAAAGGCACTCAACAGTTAGCAAAAAGGGACAGCATAAGTGACTGAGGAGACAGAGGGCCTGTGGGGACTTTAGAAAGATGCTTGTCCCATTGGAATGGAGCAGCCATAGCTTAGCTCCACCTGATTGTCACTAAATGGGGTTGCTTGCTTAGTATTTCTAGATCTGGCTTTCCAAGAGAATCCTAAAATCCAGATTTTTATGTTAAATGAACCAGTTTTTAAAAATTGATTTTATTCAGGTCTGATTTATAGTAGTTTAAAATCAGCACACTTTAAGTGCACAGGTCAATGATATTTGACCAAAGTATATACCTATACAACCACCAACCCAATCAAGTTATAGAACATTTCCATCTCGCCAAAAAGCTCCCTCCTGTACATGAAGTCAATCTCCTCCCTCCCACCCACTGCTCCAGTACACCACTTGTCCGCTTCCTGTCCCTAGAATTATAATATTAGAATTTAATATGAATGGAATCATACAGAATCATTTTTCTTCTGCCCACTTTTTTCCAGTCAGCATGATGTCTGTGAGATCTATCCATGTTGTTGCATGTTTTAATAGCTGCTCCTTTTTATGGCTGAGTAGTAGTCCATTGTATAAATTGTATCGTAATTGTTTACTCATTCCCATTTGGGTTCTTTCCAGATTTAAGCTATTATCAATAAAGTTGCTATGACCATTTCTGGGCAAGTCTTTTTATGGACATGTGTTTTGCAATTCTTTTGGGTAAAAATTTAGGAATGGAATTGCTGAGCCATTTGATAAGAGTATGCTTAGTTTTATAAGAAGCTCCCAAACAGTTTTCAAAAGTGATTGTACCACCTGCCCGCCCCCCAGTAATATATGAGTTCCAGTTGCTCAACATCCTTCCCAATACTTGGTATTATCAGTCTTTTTAATTTTAGTCATTTAGTCATTTTAGTCATAATTTTAGTCATTTAGCTATGAAGTGGTATCTCATTTAATTTGCATTTTCCTAATAACTAATGGTGTTGAGCATCATTTCATGTGCTCATTGGCCATCTGTACATCTTCTTTTGTGAATTGTCTGTTCAAATCTTTTGCTCGTTATTTATTAGTTGGTTGCCTTCCTATTACTGAGTTGTAAGAAAGCTTTATATAATCTGGATACAAGTCTTTGTTAGATGTGTGTAATGCAAATAATATCTCCCAGTCTGTGGCTTGATATTTCCTTTTCTTTCAATGTCTTTTGAAAGGCAAACAATTTTAATTTTAATGAAGTACAATTTGTCATTTTTCTCCTTTAGTCAATACTTTTTGTGTCCTTAGAAATATTTTTCTACCCCTAAGTTGCACAGTTCATCTCCTATATTGTCTTCTAAAAGTTTTACAGTTTTAGGCTTTATGCTCAACTCTATGAACCATTTCCAATTATTTCTTGAAAAAGAAGTGAAGTAAGCGTTATGGTTCATTTTTGTTCCATATAGATACGTAGCTCTTATAGCATTATAGAAATCAGGTAGTGTGAGTCCTCCCACATTGTTTGTTTTTTTTTTTAAAGAATTGTTTTTGCTATCTTAGATCTTTTTCTTTTTCAGACAAATTTTAGCATCAGTTTGTTAACTTATACAAAAGAAAAAGTCTATTGAGATCTTGATTGGAATTTTATTGACTCTATAGATCTGTCTGGGGACAATGGACATCTTAACTCTATCAAACCTTCCAATCCATCAGCAGGACAACAGGATGTATCTTTTAATTTATTGAGATCTTTCTTAATTTTGTTCAGTAACATTTTATAGTTTTCTATGTAGAAATTTTGCACAGCTTTCATTAAATTTACTCCTAAATATTTTATTTTTAAATTTAATTTTCTAAATATTTGTTTCTCATATATAAATGCAATTAGTTTTGTACATTTATCTTGTATTCTGTGACCTAACTAAACTCATTTTTAGATCTGGTAGGTTTTTGTAGATTCCTTAGGATATTCTATGCAGACAATCGTGTCTTGTGTTAATAAAGAAAGTTTTATTTCTTTTTTAATATTTATGTTTTTTTATTTCATTTTCTTACCTTGTTGCACTGACTGGGACATTTAGTACAATACTGAAGATAAAATATGAGATTGAACATCTTTGCCTTTTTCCCAATCTTAGGGGAAAGAATTCAGTCTTTAACCATTAAGAATGATTGCTGTATGATTTTCATAGATTCCCACCATCAGGCTGAGAAAGTTTCCTTTTATCTGTAATTTGCTGATTTATTTTTTTTAATCATGAATGGATTTTGGATTTCATCAAGTTCTTTTTCTATGTCTATTGAGATAACTGTGATATTTTTTCATTAATTCTGTAATGTGCTAAATTAATTACTTTTTGTGTTGAAATATCTTTACAACCCTAGGGTATACCTGTTATAGAATGCTCAACTCAGTTTGCTAATATTTTATTGAAGATTTTGGCTTGTATGTTCATGAGAGATTTTGGCCTGTAGTTTTCTTTCCTTATAATGACACTGTCAGCTTGATATCAGGGTTAACGCTGGTCTTATAAAGCATGTTGGGAAGCAGTCTCTCCTCCTATTTTTAGAAAAAGTTTGTGTAATGTTATTATTATTGCTTTTGTAAGTGTTTGATAGAATTTAATAGTGAACTCATCTCAACACAGAGCTTCCCTTGTGGGAAGGTTTTTGATAATAAATTCAATTCTTTTAATATTATAAGATTATTCAAATTTTCCTGTTAAGTTTTAGAAGACTGCATTTTTTAAGGCATTTGCCCATTTCATCTAAGTTGTTAAATTTATTGGCATAAAGTTGTTTGTAATATCTTATTATTTTTATTATTATTCCTTTATTAGTGTTATTATTTCTTATTCTTCTTTAGGATGTGTATTTGTTATTATTGTGGATATGTATTGATATTCTATAGAATACATATTAATATTCCTATTTGTATTTCTGATATTGGTAATTTGGCATCCCTCTTTGTTCATCAATTATTCTTTCTAGAGGTTTATTAACTTTATTAATCTTTTCAAAGAACCAACTTTTGGCTTTGTTAATTTTCTTTACATGCATGTTCCTGTTCATTAATGTCTGCTCTTATATTTATTAATTCTTTCCTTCTACTACCTTGGGCTTATTTTAGTTTCCTTTTTCTATCTCTATAAGATGGAAATAAATAATTGGTGTTACACCTTTTTATTTTCTAATATAGACATTTAAAGCTATAAATTTTGTTCAAAGCTCTGCTCTGGCTGTACCCCACAAATTTTTAAATGTTATATCCTCATCTCCATTAGCTTCAAAATATTTTAAATTTATCTTGTGATTTTTTATTGACTCATAAATTATTTAGAAAATTGCTGTTTTATTTCAAAATATTTAGAAATTTAAATTTCTACTTTATATCATTTTCTTCATCCTGAATACCATCTTTCAGCATTTTTTTTGTAGTGTAGGTATCCTAACAATAAATTTTACAAATTGTTGTTTGTCAGAAAATATCTTTATTTTATCCTCATTTTTGGAGGTAATTTTTCCTAAATATAGAATCTGCCTTGACAGAATATTTTTTCTTTTACTTTTTAAAAATGTAATTCAATTGTCTTTTAGTCTCTGTTGCTTCATAAGTGAAGTCAGCAGTCAGTTAGTCTTCTTCTTATTTTCTTCCTGTACATAATGTATGTTTTTTTATCTGGCTGCTTTCAAGATTTTCTTAGCTTTGGTTTTGGGCAATTTGACTCTGATATTTTACTTTGTATTTATCTTGCTTGGAGTTGGCTGAATTTTTCTAAATTAAGTCATTGTATTTTGTTGTGTTTGATATGCTTTAAGTCATTATTTCTTGAAATTTTGGTCTGCCCCATTATCATTGTTTTCTCCATCTGGAACTCTAATTCCACTTTGGCAAGACCAGTAGTACGCATTTTTTTTTTTGTCTCAATATTTCTTTACATTATTTAAAAATTTAAGAACTCCAAAGAACATCTGTTTATTTGGGATATATCTATTGATACTTACTGTATTACAAAGTAAAACTGAGAAATTCTTTTAAATAATAATAATTATTAATGATTAATATTAAATTTTTAATAATAAATATTATTTAGTAATAAGAAGGAGGAGGAGGAGATAAAGAAGAAGAAGGTCATTACATGTTAACATAAATAACATTCTTAATGGATATAAAACATGTTTTAAGTAAATCTTAGTGAAAAGAATGGTATTGTTTTATATTTTTACAGAGTGCTATTCTGGCTTAATAAATAAAAGACAGCTAGATTCTTCTATCTGATTCTGCATCTATCTGTTGTGATATAACACATCATGTAGCCTCTGGGAAACACCGCTGTACACCCATGAACAAATGGGAATGGAAAGGGCAAGCAAAATCTTAGCTTTTGATTTTGAAACAAAATCAAAATAGCTTTAACATTGAAGAATTTCTGAAATGGTCTTGTGGACTCTCTTTCAGAACTGCTATTATATAATAGCAGTTCTACTCATTTTTTTTTCCAATTCTTTTTTTCTCTGCAATTTTGATTGGAAAATGTCTGTTGATCTGTAAACAAGGCCACATTTTGCCCATTTAAAATCTTACGTTAAGAGGATTTCCCTGGTGGTTAAGACTCCAAACTAACATTGAAGGGGGCATGGGTGCAATCCCTGTTTGGGGTTCTAAGATCCCACATGCCACACGGTGCAGCCAAAAAGAAAAAAAAAAAAAGAAAAAAGAAAATAAAATCTTATGTTAAGCCCGTCAAATTTCTATATTTCATTTATTATAATTTTCAGGTCTATCATTTCCATTTGGCTCTTTTTTTATAGTTTGCCTTTCTCTGCTCAAATTATTTTTCTGTTGATTTATTAAGACCATATTTTCTTTTAATTCTTTGAGCATAACTATAATAGCTGCTTTAAAGTGTTTGCTAACTCCAACATTTGGGCCATGTCAAGTCTAGTTTCTATGGACTACATTTTCGTTATTCCTGGATCATATTTTCCTGTTTTTTCTCTTTTTTTTTTGAATGTTTAATGATGCTTGATTGAATACTGTACATTACAGATGATATAGAGAGTCTAGATTCTGTTAGCCTTATTTAGGAGTGTATGTATTGTTTCATTAAGCAGTTTAATTGCTGGTGGATCACCTGGAACTTGGCTTGGTTTTTTGTTTGTTAATGCAGATCTATGGAAAGTACAAGATATTTTCAAGCTCCTCTAACTTGCACTCAATCTCTAAACTCTCTGCATCTTGTTGGAGATTGAATTTAGACTTCGTTAGGTCAAATCTAGAGTTCTTATACCTAAGACACAACTTTTCTGGTGACTAAGTGGATCCATGGGGTGTTAACAAGGTGCTAAAGAGATCTTTTCACTCTGACAGTGTCATGAGTCAAGCATCCAGAGCCCACAAGACTGCTCTTGCCCCATCACTGCTCAACTTCTGCTCCCTCTGTTCTGATTTCAACCCCTAAGCTGATGCTTTTTGGTAAGCACTTGGTAATCTTCATGTATGTGCAGCCTGGCCCTCAGCCGTGGACTTGTGTGGCAACCCCCTAAACCACCCCCCACACAGTTTCCTTTCTATGATGCTCCACTGTGCAAATTCCAAGCAGTTGAAGTGACCCAAACTCTAACCTTTGTCTCCTCAGCTCAGCAGACCTGCTATGCTCTGCTCAGACACCAGATTACTGTGCTTTTTGTAACTTGTCCTCAGGCAGAAGGGCTAAGTGACCATAGAGTTTATCTCTTGAATTTCCCTTCTTTCAGGACTCACTGTTTTATGTTATCTATTTTGTAGTGCCTGAAAATAATTGTCATATATTGTGTCTAGTTTTATAGTTGCTTATGGCAAGAGAACAAGTCTGGTGCCAGTTACTTCATCATGGTTAGAAGTGGAAGTCTTCCATTTTTTAATATTAGCAAAAAAACCTGAAAAAATATAAACACATCTATAACTATATATATCTCATGAGCCCTCTGTTTGAGACACCTGGTCTACATCTCTTCCTTTTCAAAATGTGTTCTTTAGAAAAGCAGCATCAGCATCACCTGGGAGCTTAAAGAAAATGCAGACTCTCAGGTTCCAGCCTGACATACAGATTCAGAATCTGCCATTTAATAAGACCCAAAGGTGACCTATGGTCATCAACATTTGAAAAGGTCTTCTCAAAAGTTCCTGCATTAGAATCAGAATCACTAAGGTAGTAATGCTTATCACCAGGGAAGTTTGGAGAGTATTGAGATTTTCCGTAAACCTCTGAGGTTCCTGCTCCATGTGTCCTGCTCCCATTATGTGATCTGCCCTGTGGTCCTGCCTTGATTTGACTCCAAGTATACCATTATTCGAAGGATGTAACCCATATAGATAATTACATGGGTAATTTCATTTCCCCAAGGAATTTTCAGGCCATATTTTTTAAACGCTTTGCTTATCTACTCGGGCAGCCAGTGGTTTCCTCTCACACATGACAACTCTGTTTCAGACCTTCACTTAAAATTTACTTTTCCAGAAAACTCCCCTAAACCAATCTTTCTAAAGCCTTCAATAAAAGAAAGGATGTTCACCTAGCTATAGATATAGCTATTTGGCTACTTATTTTATATGGACTAAGAGAAGTACAGTGTTTTACATTTGTCTCCAACTTTTCTTCACTACACTTCGAGGAACCACAACCCTAATTTGCTTAGTCTGATCTTAACACAATTCCAATCCTGGTACCTGGCACATTTTTAATCCATGCTGTTAACTCAACCCATGATTATACTGTTACCCATTTATAAGCATCACTTTGAAACAAGTTTGTGGCATTTTTCCTTAGTCCTTCATATCATCTATCTGCTCACCCCTGGGTTGGGCTGTGTAGACTGGGTCCCACTCTATCTCACCAATCATCATATCCCATATGATATAGTGCTCTGAACTTGGCCAGGTCAGAGGGAGGTGAGCCACGGGGGCTGGTATTACACGGGTGACCATCCAGCTGCCTGCATAGGGGATGAGTCATCTCAAATAGCAGAAGCAAAGGTAGCAGGGGCAGAAGCATGTCCAACGACACAAGATACCATCCTTGGGAGTTCTATGCCTCCCTTACCAAGGTCAGGCGAGTACAGATGATATGGGGGAACAGCTGACTCGTGTTCATCAAGCAGTGGGAATGGAGCTGAATCCCCTCTCTGTGACCCTAGGAAGCTTCTTTCACCTTGCCAACTCTGTTTTCCTCACATGCATTTGGAAACTTGATGTATCTATATTCCATCAAGACTTCTTATGTTTAATGTGTGAGGAAGGCTGCCGGCACCACCCTGGTGGTTGCCCTGTAGCCTTTTCTAGAGCAGAATTGTGTTTTAGGTATTAAGATCCTAAACGTGTGCATAACTCTTGGCCCATGATTTCACCTCATTTTTAGTGATATAGTTAAATAATATTTGCATTCAGGGATATTATTTGAAACTTTATTTATAACAATGACAATATAAAATAAGCCTAACTCCAACTATGGAGGATTGCCCAAATTATGATCTATCCACATGATAGGATATTATACAATCATTTGAAATCTTATCAATACAAAAAAAAAAGTCAATGGCATTGGAAAATATAAATATAAAGCACTCAGTTAACTACTCTATATAATTTTGTTATATGTGTATGAAGTATATAAGAATGTATTCATGGTGGTTATTGCTGGATGACAGTGTTGATTATGGATGACATAAAAGTGTTTCTTCATGTTCTACTTTATTTCAATTGTTACAAGTCAGTATATGAGAAAAAAATCTTACTCTAAAAAAATCTTGAATGCTTGGGTTGGAGTCTAGGTTCCAACATTGGCTGTGTGACCTTAAGTAAGAGAAATCTACAGAGTGGGGAAAACTTGCCTCGCCTTCCTCGTTGGATGGGTGAGGGGCTAAAATAGGATAATGGGCAGGAAGAGCCACCTGGGAGGAAATGACAAAGAGGTAGAAAGGCCATTGCTCCTACAAATTGGACTAGGAACTGCAAAACTATTCTTATAAGAAATGTTGTTGCTGATAGGATTTCAAGTTACTCTTATCTTCTCCAACTCAACTTTGAAATAGACAAATTTTTTTAAAAGAAAAAAAAAAACCTTCATGTAGAAGATTCCTTTGCCTAATCATAGAAATGTCTCTTGGTGATTAAGACATAAGCTACAGTTGATAACTCTTCCTGTACTGACAGATCTAAAAGAGTGCAGCCCCCCTCCCCCACAATACACACGCGTGCACGCACACACACACCCACACCTGTTGCCCTAGTCAGCCACTTGGTCAAACAGAGGGTAAGGTGGAGTCTCTGATGCCCCAAGATGCCATCAGCCTTATGAGTGCACTCCACGCCTTTGATCAAGGGGCAGGGGCCACTCCCCTTCCTGGGTATGCAAGGACACACCAGCATTCATTTAGGGTAGTGTGACACTGAGTGCAGCCACGTTGGAATATTCCTTTAACTGCAGAATGCAAATGTCCTAAGGTGCAACCTTCCTACTTTTCTGCAGTGACTCTAGGGAGATATTTGCTCATGTGCACAAGATATTTGTACATTCTTTTTAAGCACTGCATGATATTCCATACACTGGGCATGCTAAAGTAATATTCAGACACTGCTCTTACAACTCAGTATCTCAAACTGAGCTGCAATGAAGTGAATCAATGTGTACTGACAAGGGTAATCTCCAAGAGTTTTATTTTTTTAAAATAAACACGTTGCCAATCCAAGTAGACCATGAAACCATTTATATAGATATAACTCAAAACATTACAATTCTAATTTCTGAGGGTGTGTAAAGGCATAGGAAATCTGGAAAGACTCAATTTGATAAATTGATAGTAATTGTTAGATCTGAGGGTAGGGGAGAAGTGTGGAGGAAAAAATATATTTATACTTATATTTATGCATTACCTGTATTAAATTTTTGTCAAAAATAATGAGTTCATGTATTACCTATGCAATTAAAATTAATTTAAAAGCAAAATTAAAATATCTGACAAAAATTATTATCGGTAGCTGATAATTGAACAAACACATAAATATACTGTGGACAACTGAAGCCAGGCTTTTTCACTGTTGGAGAATAGAGTTGCAAAATTCAAAAGAGGTGGTGGAGATAGAATCCTTGTAGTGTTGGATTGGAATTAAAAATATAAGTGTGAAAGAAAGGAGAGATGGGGGGGCAGAGAGAAAAAGAGAGAGAGATTGACTATCCATGTGTATATATACAAAGGACTAGAAACAATGACACCCCAGTAGCAATGAGCGTGTCTAGCCCCCAGATCGTCATTTCTATATGTCATTCTGCACTAAAAACAAACAAACAAACAAAAATAAAAAAACACAACTGAGGCCCTTGGAGAAATGGCTGATTCCAGGACCAAGGAAAATACTAGATGAACCTTGAACATCTTCTTGTGCCAAAAAGTGAGGAAGTGCTCACAGAATGATGGGGACGTGTCAAAAGGACAAAGAAACCAGTTTGAAAAGTCAAATCTAGGACCATTTTAGCATCAAAATAATAATAGAAAAGAATTATAACACACTGAATGAAATAAAAACCCATGAGTTACACTGATAGAACGTATAAATGGAAAAGAAGGGAAAGCTCTTCCTTACAGTAGGAAGATAATTAGTAAATGCAGAAGGAATAATGGAATTAGAAAACATACCTTTGGCAGCCTTCAGAACAATAATAAGTAAATCAACCAAGAATCATCAGTGAATCCTAAGACAAGTGGGTTAACATTTGAGGAGTAACTGGCTATTTACAGTCTCAAGATATTGGGCTGGCCAAAAAGTTCGTTCGGTTAGCATCTTACAGAACACCGGAACGAACTTTTTGGCCAAGCCAATATCTCCCTGTGAGAGACTTACCGATTACAAAGGAAACAGTGTAACCTAAGCGTAGAGAAAGCTGGCAACACCACGGTAACCAAGCATTCAATTTAACACGACCAGCCCGGGATCAAGCCCACATCCTGTGTCTCCTGGTCGGACCCAAGGAGAACAAGACACCACACCGCTCTGGTGGTATTTCTGCCCAAACTGCATTAACTGAATCTAATCTTAACAAAACAGCAGACAAACCCAAACTTCGGACATTCTGCAAAATAACTAGCCTGAGGTCCTCAAACACGTCAATGTCATGAGCACAAAGGAAGCCTGAGGAAGGGCTCCGCACTAAGGGAGGAGAAAAGACCTGGGAACTAAACTAAAGGCAGTGGGTGATCTGGGGGATTATTTTCACTGCAAAGGACATTATTAGGAAAATTAGCCAAATCAGATAAAAATCTATGGATTAGATAATCATATTGTATGATATTAATTTCCTGATTTTTCTTTATTTTCTGATTCCTGTGGTTACATAAGTGAAGGTCCTTGTTTTTAAGGAGTACATACTGAAGTATTTAGCGGTAAGAGAGCACTGTGTCTGCATTCAATTTTCAAATGGGCAGAGAGGGGAAGAGAGAGGGAAAAACAGACGAGGATAAAAACTGGCAAAATGTTAACACTTGGGGAATCTGATGAAGGGAATATGGAAATTCTCGCAACTTTTCTGGAAGCCTGAAATTATAAACTTAAAAGAAATAAGAAATTTAAAGGAAAAATGAAGTACAACAAAAAAAAAAAACTTGCAGCAGATAACCAAGGTCTCCAACCCAGAGTCAAGGTCAAAAGCTTGACAGATCCTGCAGAGAGGCTGTGTAAACAGAATGAGTAAGAATCTGTGTCCGAATCTGGCCAAGGAAGAGGCAATAATTGGTAAGACCTCTCAAAGCCTCAGTTTCTAAATAGGACTGTTCATCACAAATCATGGGGGCATTGGGGCGTCATGGAGTGACGCGGTGCAAGGAGAGCAGCTGGCACAAAGCCAGGCCCCCCAAAACACTCAGTGAATGAGTCATGACTAGTCCCTGCTCTCGGCTCCATCACTGGGGCCGTCACTAAAATACAGCAGGAAGGTGAGGTGCCTGGTTCCCTGAGAAACTGAGAAAAAGCACAACAGGGAAAAGTGGTCTCTGTCTAGGCAGGCAAGTCAGTGTCCCATTTGCTTGGAGAGAGCTTCTTCATGAATAAATTATGTTAAAACCACTCAAGTGCTTCAGTTATCTGAAAACTCCTCTGCTTCCAGCAGAGGCTATAGGAAAGCCTGAGCATCACTTTGTTCAGAGGGCAGGCTCTCCCCACCGATGCCTGGGTTCCACTGCTCTCCAGGACCTTTGGAGCAGACTTGGGAAACTTTGAGACATGAAATCCCGACAATCCCAGGCTGCTTCAGCCACTGACAGTCAGGGGCAGGCCAGTGGGCTCCCTCACTCACCGTGATCAGCTGACTGGGGACTCTGGCACAGACCTCAGGGCAGCAGATTTCAAACTCGCGCACATGTACACACACTGCACACCACAGTGCATATACACGCTCACACACCACAGGAAGTATATGTGGACCTCTGTGCGTATATGTGTGTGTTTATAGGCATACAGACACTCTACAGGGAACCTTGATATATAGAAGTATATAGAATACATAGAATCGAAGTAGATTTACATTCTTCAGGCAATTTAACTTTTTCTTTCCTTGGCAGGAAGATTTCCAGTGTTTGCAAAATCCCTAAAATGCCTCCTCTGAGCTCCGCTGTCCACAGCAGAGTTAGCACCCTCAGGTCAGGGTAGAGGAGGGCCCAGAGGCAGGTTCAGGCAGCCTGCTGCCCCTCATCTATCTCCTGAGCCCCAGTACCCTCCTGGATGAAATAAAGATGGCACCGTCCATTTCCTAGTGCCACCACGGAAATAACAGGTAATGTGCAGCATACTTAACAACTAGTGACGATGACCGTGATTATCATTATCATTTGCTTCCCAGGGAAGGGCACCCAGAAAGAGTCCTCCCTGGAGCTCCTGGTTCCCTTGGTCTCAGAAGAGACCAGAGCTGCTCTTCGCTGCACTGTTACTGACCCAGGTTCTCCCAGGCTGCACACACCAGCACAAACACATGCTTGCGGTGCATTTGTTGAGTGAAAGTATGGACAAGCATTCCCAGATCATTTTGAAATCTTAAAGGCACTGGAGGAAATTCTAAGTTTTCTTAAAAACATACCTTCAAACACTATCTCAGTGTGGATTTCCTCCCATATCTGCAGCAGACATCATACTACCCTTGAGTCTAAACCGTCTTTTCCCTTTTATTGTGTGTGTGTGTGTGTGTGTGTTGCAAAAATCTTCCCTGACAGCCAACAGAACACATTCTTCTTCTAATTGTTGGTTTACCTCTCACAAATGCCGGTGCCTCTCCCCATCTCTAATCCTCACCTGCTCATTCATTAGCTATCAAGTGTAGCTTTTTGGGAACAATTATATTCTATCCTACTGTCAGCTCTCTCTGTGCAGGTAGAGGTTACATCCTGACTCCTTACACAGGATGTAAATTATTGCTGGCATACCAGTACCTGAAGAGTGATTATAACCAGTGCACAGCTAAATAATGGATGCTTAGCATGGTACATTGTAATAAACAAAAGATATGAAATATCTACTATTCTAAGTGGAATACGCTAAGTATTTTTTAAATAATTAAACCAGTTGGAGGAAGACAGGCTGTTGAATCAAGGTCTCCGGAAGAGACACCCCATGTGCCAGCTCATTTGTAGAATCTGGATGGCACTGTCATCTCATCTGTGAAATGGGAACAAAAATCACATCCTTCATTGAGCAGCAGAATTGCAGGCAAAGGCTTGGCACTGAGCCCGGCACATAGTAGGTGCTCAGGAAAGGGCAGCTGCTACTGCCATCTGAGGAGTGAGCTGGCCTGCAGGAGGAACAACTGAGCGCTCACTCCCGGGGCTGCATCAGGTGCATGTCTGACCACTGGGCAGTTGTCAGCAGGACCTGCCCTGCCAGCAAACATAATGGAAGGTTCTAGAGGGTTGAGAAGAAATGGAGTCAGGGTGGTACCTGCAGACCTCTCTTGCCTCCAGAAGCGCAGAAGAAGTGGAGCCTCTGGGCACAGTACGATGTTCAGGCCTGGGCAGCTGGGGCCCCTTCCCTGAGCCCCATGCTTTAGAGGACCCTCCTCTGATCTCATCACAGAGCAAGGAATCAGGAAGCCAAGGGCACACGCCTGCCCAGAGCCTGCATCTTCCCCATTTTAGAGCAGACTCCTGACACTGGGACCCTGGATTTCTTGCTGGATTAGCCCAAGCCCACTTCCAGGGTTTACGTGGTCCTCAGCCCCAGGCCCATCCTACTGACCACAAACCAAGCCACTGGTGTGTGCTGAGCCCAGCGGAGGTCAATTAAGTGAAGGGAGTTCATGCTACTTGGACAATCTGACCAGTATGGCCACTTACATGCATATGGGATGGGCAATGTGAACATCTTGCTCCTGCCCTGTGGAGAAGACCCACCCTGAGCTGAAGGTAAGGGACAGGTCCACGAGGTGACCAAAGCGGAGGGCCTTAGGATCTGTGCCAGACTGTGCGCCGGGCACTTTGGAATGTTCTCTCACTTACTCCTCACCAAGGAGGTTGGGCAGGGTAAGAGCATAGACTCCAGGGCTCTATGGTCTGGGTCCAAATACTTCTTGGTCCTTTTCCTAGCTCTTGACCTTGGAGAGCTAACATCTCCGTATCACAGCTTCTCCATCTGAAAAATAGGAATAAGCAAGTTCACTAGCTCACAGGGCTGCAGCGGGGATGGAGGAGGAAGCTATCAGCAGTGGCCTTAGCCAGTGCCAGACACGTGTAACACTTCCCTTTATTGTTAGGCCCATTTTACAGAAAATCAAGCTGACACTCAGAGGGTAAATAATTCCCTGGGAAGCAGCTGAAGTGATCTTTCTGATTCTAAAGCTGCTCCTCATTCGGCCTCACAGCCCTGTCCCCTGCCCCCTGTGACACAGGTGCTATGGCCCTTTGCACCTCCCCAGAGGGTACCTCTTGGGCTGACGAGTCCAGCCCATCTGGGGCTCCCAAGCCAAGGCCACCAGAAGATGTAGCTGCCGGTGCAGATGAAGAAAGAGCCCTTCCTGCTCTCATTCCTGCTGGCAGGTGGGAGAGGCCAGCCACACAAGCTTCTCGGGCTCTAGAACGTTCTGGAGCCATCCTACCACCCCACCATCCTGCCCACTGCAGCGCTGACCCCGGAGCCCATGTCTGCTCACACGGCTTCTCACCAGAGCTTCACCCAGAGAGGCCCCTGGACACAGCCCACAGTGGTCCCCAGAGGACGCCTGGAGCACGGCCATCTTCTCCAGGCCTTGAGGCTCTCATCCATCCTTCTACCTCTCTAACACCCCAGGGCAGCTGAGCGCATGGCAGAGCCCTAGCAGGCGGACCCCTCCAAGCCTCAGTGTCTGCATTAGTTTCCTAGGGCTGCCATAACAAATTCGCACAAACTTGGTGCCTTAAAACAACAAAAATGTACTGTCTCACAATTCTGGAGACTAGAAGTCAGGAATCAAGGTGTCTGCAAGGTCATGCTTCCTCAGGACGCTCTAGGGGAGGGTCTGTTTCTTGCCTCTTCCTGTATCTGGTGGCTGCTGGCATTTCTGGGCTTGTGGCCGCGTCACTCCAATCTCTGCCTCTGTCTTTGCGTGGCCTTCTTCTCCCTGTGTCATCTCCTCTGTGTCATCTCCTCTGTGTGCCTCTTACCAGGACACTTGTCATTGGAGTTAGGGTACATTGGATAACCTAGCACGATCTCTTTGTCTCAAGACTCTTTACTTACTTCTATCTGAAAAGACCGTTTTCCCAACTAAAGTAAGATTTACAGGTTCCAGGGGTTGGGTTGTGGTCATAGCTTTGGGGACCACCAGCTACTGTGTCTTCATCCGTAAAGCATGAGCAATAGTAGTATTAGTCCCAAACGACTGTGGTGGGGATTCAACGAGATAATGTATGCTAGATGTGTTTAAAAAAATAGTAACTATATTTATTATATTTTTCCCCACACATACAAACTCTTCAGGCAAAAACACGCAGATCTTTATAGAAGTCTATAGTATACAGATCTTTACAGAATCCTAGTACAGTTTAAATGTTCGCTTGTTTAGTTTAACAAAAACAATCCCTGAACGTTATTTGTGTACTCAGTGTGAGGATGTTACAGATGTACCCGGGGTATATCCCCTGCAGGTGCCAGGACAAGGCATTCCCAGGGATGGGGATAATCACAGTCACTCAAGGCCATCATTTGTGGGTTGCCTCCATCGTACTGGCGATGTAAGCAGTTAGGATGTAACAGCTAAGGTTTTATAAAACGCAAATGGACTTTTTGGAGGATGACAAAGCAGGGTATCAAACTTCAAATGCCCTTCCCTTTGTTCTAGTTCAGCCCCCGTTAGTTAGGGGAATGAATAGCAGGCCCGCACAGAGATATGCATTCGAGGATGTTACCTGCAGTGCTGATTATAATTGCAAGGGGGAGGGGGAGAGACAGAGACAGAGAGAAAAAGAGACAGAGAAGGAGGCAGAGAGGGAGGGAGGCAAGGAAACGAAAGAAAAGGACAAAAGAAAGGAAAATTGCTGTAATACCCTTGATGGAGGAATGTCTGAGCGTCTAAAATGTCCCCCAAACTCTCTGCTCCTCTGCAGGGCTTACAGCGAGGGGCCTGGGAACAGTAAGGCATCAACAATATGTGCAAAATGCTCACATTTTTGTAAAAGGTCCACACGTGTGCGGGCACCCTCCTCTGTGCACATACGGGCCCAGGATGCTGATGGACTTCTACATCCATGAGTGAGTGGAAAGGGTCTAAAACACACACCCGCCTGTCCCTTCAGGGAAGGGCTGGAAATGCAGAGGGGTGACCTTGCTCTTTCTGAAACGTGTGTCTATTTCCCAGCCAGGATGGCATCAGAGCCTACCAGTGTAATCACCAAATTAAGTATATTTTCTTACCCGGATTTGCAGACAAATCTGTGTTTAGCTGCAGGATCTGGAGGCTCAGAGAATGTCGGGCTGTGACTGAAGCAGAGGGAGCCCCTGCCCTTCTCTGAACACCACTCCCACCCCGACCTCTGCAGAGCCGGTCCTGGGCACCTAGTGAGTCTCAACTGGGAGAGTGAGTGAGCCTGCCGACCAGTGAGCTCCTGAGACCCACCAGCAAGTTCCATCTGGCCTCGTGTCCCCAGGGCCTCACTTGCAAGAGGACAGCAGAGGGCTTCGAGGCCGGCCATGCCTGCTTGGGGATGCCTGGTGCCCGGGGCCGCTCCCACTTGGGCCGAGGCACGGCGAGGCCAAGGTGGAGGCGGGAGTGAATCACCGCGAAGCTATGCTGCACAGGTGCAGTGAAACTGTGAGACTCTGGGAACCAAGCCCCAGCTGGGCCACCGGCCTGGCAGGGCCGTGCACCGATCAGATCAGGTCCCCAGGGTGCAAACACAAAACACGCTGGGACTGGCTCCCTCTGAGAGGCGGCTGAGGGCTGTCTTTCATGTTTCGGAGGCTTTGTGTTTCCACCAGGGATGCGTTTCTGAGCTCCGGCCCTTGTAAAAGGATACTGTTCACTGTTCAGCGAGGCGGGTGATTCTCAAGCTGTGTGGTGTCCCTGCTTCCCCATGTTTTGGAGGCATGGAGTTCAAGTTCTAGTTCTTGCCTTGCAGCTGCTGTGTGACTCACCTGGGCTCTGAACTGTTCTGGGCAACCAGTCAAAGGGGCCTGGCGACCTCCCAGGCCAGCAGGAGGGAGGCTGTGCTCCAAAGGTCATGGTTACTCTGCTCCCTCCCCCCTCCCCTCACCCTCCCCGAGGAGCCAGAGGGAACCGCAGGGCAGGAGACCCCACTTAAATTCAAGTCCATCAGGAAGGACTACGGAGTCTAAAAGTCAGCAGTCACGTGGGCCACACCTGGATCAGATGGGACCAGGCAGGTGGCTCAGCAGGAGGGGGTGGGAAGTCATCTTCAGTGGGAGGAAACAGGTGTCAGCCCATTTCCTCCTAACTCGGGAAGGTCTGTGTTTCCTCTCCTGGGGCAGGGCCTGGGGCCTTCGGGAAAGGCGATTAAAAATCTGCGTTTTGGTTCCCTGTGTTCCTGGCACTCCAGGGACCGGAAGGTGGGAAACTGAGGGATGAAACTTCCCCTGTCCCCAGGGAGTGGGGAACGCCAACCAAACGTGCCAGAGATTTCTGAGCTCCCCTCGTCCCTCGGCAGCATCTGGGGCGAGGACTGACTCTAGAAAAATGCTGTCCCTGGAGCTGCGAGGCGGCCAAACGATCAGCTGTCGGCTGGCCACTCTGCTCTGCTCACTCGCTCTGCGCTGACACCCCCGCTGGTGTAAGGGACCATCCTTGGGTCCTCCAGACATTCCAGGCCCTCCTCTTCACTCACCATGTTCCAGAAATGTGTCGTCTCCTGGACAACCTCGTTGACGGCCTAGGGGACTTGTGTCTCCCTCAGGATCACACCTGAGCCTCTATCCAAGTCACCGCCCCCACCACCCAGACCCGTGTCCTTTCTCCGAGGCTCAGCAGGGCCAAGGGGCTGATGCCCGCACCTCCCACTCTGATCCCACACCACCACCACCTGTCACCACAGCTGCTCCCCTCATGGAAGCTGTGGTTTGGGCTGGCACCAAGGTCACTGCAGAGCTCCTGGGCGTCCGGGGTGGCATCCTGCCCTCCGCCAGGGATGGTGGTGGCAGAGGGGTATGCAGGGGAATTCTGTATCCTTCCCTGCGATGGACGGGAAGTTTCTTCTCCTTAGGAGTCCTGAGGCATATCGCAGCATCTGAAGGGGAAGCCCGGGCCCAGCCATAACACCGGAGAGAACCAGGCCCGCATGGGCATCGTGGTGTTGGGGGATGAGTCAGGCTGTCGCTCTTCTGTTCACAGTCTTAGGAAGAAGCCTAGACTGGACTCGTGTCATGGGAGAAGGGATTGCCCGGGGCAGGGGGTGATGGGCCAGTCAGGGCAGAAGGGTGGTGTGGGAGGTGGAGCTGTGAGAGGAGAGCCCAGGAGAAGCTCTAGATTTAGAGATACCCAGGCCTGAGCATGAGGCCATTCTCCACCAGCACTGGCAGGTGGTCTCGGCCCCGCTGTTCAGTCACCTCGAGGCTGTTTCTCTCCCCTTCTGTGGAATAAGTTTACAACGTGGCTCCCACCTCACGGGATGGCTGTGGGATGGGATGTGTTATGAATGGACACGGCCTCACCCAGGGCCTGGCTTCTACAGTCCATCCCGGTGACCTTGCTCTCAGGTCCTTCTGCACACCGAAACATCCCCTTGTAGCTCCGTGCATCCACACAGGGCTCCCGGACACATGCCGCCCACCTGGCCACACCTACTCTCTGCTAGGCCCTGTGCCAGAGAGAAAGCCTCAGCCCACAGCTGCTCCCGGGCTGGGGTAGAGGCTCACCTGTAAGCAGGTTGCCACACGAAGTCATAACAGATGTTTGCCCAGGGGGCCTCAGGAGTGAGTGACGGTGCCTGGGGGTGCCCCCAGGGCTTACGAGGCGGAGACGACGCTCCGATACTGTAACAGACACAGCCCACAGGTGCCAAGAATGTTCGTTCTTATTTGGTTGTTTTGTTTTGACTATACATTCCTTCATTTTCCATTCGTTCATGATTTCTCAATTATCCATCATGTGCCAGGTACAGAGAAGTTCTCTAATACAGAGACAGCCCTCCGTCCAGAGAAAGCGACATTACCTGAAGGACAGAGCCTTCTCTGGCACGCGGTCGCTGCCCTGCCCGTCTGCTGTCACTGCAAAATGACAGTCCCGAGGCTCTGGTTTAACCAGGGGTACCCCCACTCATAGCACCTAGCACAGCCTCTGGTGGGGAGAATGCTCCAGGAAGGGGGGTCGTCAGTGGCTTCAGGGAGTGTCACCTAGGAGAGCCACACGGAAGGCCTGACCTTAGGAAGGACCTGTGAGCAGAGGAAATGGTGTGAGTCAAGGCACAAATGTGTCAAAAGCACAGCCTACGCAGGGTGATGGGAAAGAGGAGGAAGGTTTGGGCTGGCAAACCCACCTGGAGTGCGTTGAGAAGCCCTCGCCCCTTAGCCTGGTGCCGCAGGCTGGGTTCCTCTGAAGGCAGAGCTGAGACTATGGAGTGTGTGTGAGTCATTTATTGGGGAACATTACCCTGGGTTCAGGAGTAAGGGAGGGATGGGGGTGCAGAAGAGGCAGAGGCAGTTAAAGGATGTGTAATCAGATTGGCCATGCTACGGCTGAGGGTAGATCCATCCCATGGGACCTTTGGAGGACCCCATGAAATGTGTCTCACAACCGTCCACCCTGGGAAAGGAAGGCTTTCCACCTCACCCCGCCGTCGGTCACTGTGGTCCCGTGAGCTGCTACTTTGCGGCAGTTCAGGACTGCCGGGGTTACTCCTGGGTGGATCGGGCCGGTGGCTGCAGGAGGGGTGGAGTTGTTGCGGGGATGGAGAGTTCTAAGTAGTGCACACAATGTGGTACTATCGGGGGTTTGGGGAAAAGCAAAAGCCATCAGTCGAGCTGTCCGACATGAGTCTTGGCCTTGAACTAGATTTCCTGGACTCTGAGCCAAGGATCCAGGGCAAGTACCTGACTTGGGAAGTGCAGGGAAGACAGGTAGGGGGTGGGGGAAGGGAATGCGTGTCGTCAAGGGGACATTAACAGGGCAGCCAACAAAATGGGCCCCGGAGCTTCATCCCATGGGAAGACTTGGGGACACACATCTTGGATTTGTCCTTCCGAGGGATGAGGAGTTGGGACATCAACACACCAATTCCCGTAAGTCATTGGCTGGTTGCTGCTCCTGGGGATGTTAATTCCCTGGCACTTGGCCTGCCATGAGGGCAGAGTGGCTTTCTAAGTTTTTTTTTTGTTTTTTTTTTTTTTTTTTTTGGGTTATTTTTTTTTGGTATGCGGGCCTCTTACTGTTGTGGCCTCTCCCGTTGTGGAGCACAGGCTCCGGACGCGCAGGCTCAGCGGCCACGTCTCACGGGCCCAGCCGCTCCGCGGCATGTAGGATCCTCCCGGACCGGGGCACAAACCCGTGTCCCCTGCATCGGCAGGCGGACTCTCAACCACTGCGCCACCAGGGAAGCCCGCTTTCTGAGGTTTTGAACAAGCCCTCAGGCTCCCATACACAGATTCCAACTGTTCTTTCCAAGACAGCCCTTCCCCCAGGCCTTGCCCTCAGGTCATCAGAAACGGATGGCAAGCTCTCATCATGGCCAGGACAGGCCACCATGGCCCTGGCCCTGCTCTGGTTTTCTCTACAGCCTGGATCACTCTGCCAGGCCTGACATTATACATTCATTGGCTTATTGGATTATGACCTTTCTCCCCCAGTGACATGCTAAGCTCCCCGAGGTCTAACTCAGGTGTTAGTTCAAGTGCCTAGAATAGAGCCTGCACATGAAAGATTCAATAATGTGCGTTGAATAAAGGTGGAAGGACTCTGCGAGTCTTGCCCTCTATATTTAGTCTCCCAGGAGGAAAGCAGCCCGCTGCTTCCCCTGGTTTCCCCAGGGCCTTGGGCTGGGATTCCCCTGGCTGCTAAGCATCCCCCGCGGGGGATTCCTTTGGGTATCATCACAGCCATTTCCGGTTGGGTGGGCGTCCCCTCTGAGAGCCCGCAGGACTGGGGTCGGTGCCCTGTCCCGCCTCCTCCATCTACCCCAGCCCCGAGGCTTTCCTTACAGTCTTTGGAGTAAAGTCACAGCAGTATTCAAAAGGTTAAAGCAGAGTGAACGGCTAATTTTAATGCTTTCTCTAAGCTTCACTTTTAATAAGCGAAAATGATGTTCTTATTTGCAGTAAAGTGGTGTTATAAAATTCTGTCTGTCAAGCTCATTTTAAAACCATGGAAATAAATGATCTGACAAAATCAGGCTATTAGACAAGTGAGGAAGAGTGATTTCCATAAAAGTAGAGGAGCTGTTCCTTAATTTCACACTTGGTAGTCTTTTGGGTCGACTAAATTTTTAAATAAGTGATAAAATTATATTAGCGCAATTGCATTTTTATAGATTTTTTGGTCATTGTACTCTTTTTCAATCCCTTTATTTTAACTCAAACTGTTCTGCTGAAAGGTTACTCTCAACTTATGTTACCTCGTAACAGTCTCTGCCCGCAACGTGGCCCGAGGCTCACAAATCCTCAGACCATCCAAGCAGGGTCTGGTCAGAGCACATCACACGCCCGGAAATGGCCATTCCCTGCCAGACACCTGGGCTGGGGGCCTATGGTCTCCGGATCCAGAGGGAGGGGTGGTGGACCCCTGAGAATATCCCCTGGGCCGGGAGCTCACCTATCCCGGGCTTCTGAGCTCCTCAGTTTTTTGCTCAAAAGGAGACTTGGTTCTCCGGAAACCCTCGGTCCTCCCACTCAGGATGCTGGCTGAGGACAGGACTGGGCAGTGTTTGCACAAGAAGCTGGGAACTTAGGCAGAGCAAGGGAACAGTGGCTCCTTTGGGGTCCTTCACGCGCCCCCCACAACCCTGCTGGCCCCCTCAAATCATCAGATAGCCAGCGCTGAGCTGGTGTTCTGTCTCAGGCCCTGGGAGAACCCTCAAAGGAAATCCAGAATCCCCAGTCTCCCGTGCAGCTGAAATATCCCTATCAGACAGACACGGGCCCAGTCGGGGGAAGGAGGGGGACTCTTCTGATTTGATTTTTAATAATCAAAGGACAGCAGCAAAGGTATGAATGTTTAGCACATCCTCTGCCCTGCTCTGTGCCGATTTCACAGGTTAACCATTCAGAGCCCAGACATCCGCGCCCCGCAGGTCCCGCCTCAGCCAGCTGCTGCGTCCCCTCATACGCAGAGCTCACAGCCTTCCGCTCTTTGCCACTGGTGCTTTGGGCCAATTCCGAGACCCAGCCAGCAACTCAGGCTCAGCCCCAGCCCAGGTTCCTCTCTTGTTCTGCCCAGGTTGAGCCCCTGCCTGGGTCACTGTCACACTCACCAGCCTCGTCCACGTCGACAGGTCACCCCTTGACCTTGGCATCCTGCCTAAGCACAGGCAGTGAGATGACCTGACATAAAGGTCTGGTGAATGGCTGCCCCCTCACCCTCTGTGGATCGGTCTGGGTTCCGGAGCCGGGACCTGGGGCTGCACAGGTAACGCCCAGCTCAGCCTCAGCGTCCATCTAGCCTCTGGGTACGTCCTCCTAGCCTGTGTTGAGGGCCTCTGGCCGTGAGGTTGTCCTCCAGGCTTCTCTGTGAGCAGTTTTTAAAAACATGGATTCATTCCCAGGTGGTCTGCTTCCAGGAGTAAAAGGAGTCTCTTTCTCATTGGAAGACGCTCATTGAGCGTCTGCTACGGGCCAGGCACAGTGCTAGGCTGTGAGGATGCAGACACCTCATCTATTTCCAAGGGAGGGGTGTGGTACTCACCTGGGAAGCACAGCTCTTAGAACAAAGGAGCCTCCTCCTCCAGAGAGAATGACCTCTTGTCGCTGGAGGCCAGGCGCCTGGAGAAGGGGGAGGCTGGGTGAGAGAGCCCTCACTAAGAGCTTTGGAGAATCATTTTTTGGTAATCTAGCGAAGTGAACCCGGCACTTTCTGTGTGCCAAGCACTGTGCTGGCTCCAATAATAGAAGGGCCCTTTCCCATTCCTCCCTCTGCGGGGAGGCGGAGAGGATGCCTGTTTTCACCCGGAGGACTTTCCAGGTTGGATGTTTGGTCCAGGGGAAAGTGAAGCAACCTGGGAACTCACAGCCTGTCCCTGCCTCAGTCTCCCCATCTGTGCAGTGGTGCTCAAGGCTGTTGGAGGACTCTCCTGGCCCTGGCACCCTACAGCCAGGAGATCTGGGCAGTTATCACGCAGTGGCCGGAGTGTGTGCCCTCTGCCAGCCAAGGAACACTCTTCTGCCATTCGGGAGAGCATCTTCCAATCGCAGAAGTCAACACTGCATTCTCCCCGGAGTCTCCAAGAGGCAACGTGGGAGCGCAGGGGAGTGTTAGAGTCACACATGCTTCCTGGGAAAGAGGAGGAAGTGCCTGGTAGACAAAGCCTGCAGGGTGGCCTCGGAGGGGCAGGGCTGTCTCTCCCTAGGAAGGAAGAAAGAAGAAGTCCAAATTAGTCATGTTGTATTACTTCTTTTTATGGCAATGCTCTGAAAGTCTGCAAATGTCAGCATGTTAATTTACTGTCACTCAGTGATATTATTTCATCCTTTCAAAAATGTGTTTCTTGCATTTTCAGTAGCATACTCCAAGTGTTCTCCATCTCAAAGTTTCTATAGATAGTGTGACTACTTTCACTCTGACCGTTGCCAAAATGTAGAAATTCATCTTTGACTGTAGCCACATATATGTTAGGCATGGAGTTGGGGACTTGGGTTTCCTGCTTACAAAAAGGGGAAGAAGTCTGATTTTTCTCTCTGTTCTATCACCTCTTGTCCTCCTAAAGTGCTCTGGGGTTTCTCTCTCAAGGAACGTGCAGAGATAAATTTAATAGAGAAATTTTAAGGAATCAGTCACGGCTGAGTTTGTATATGCAGTCTGGACCCTCCCTGTCTCCGAAGCCAGCCCAGCCCCAGCCCGATGCTTCTCCTATGGTGGCAAACTTATTTCAAAAATTCTGATGAAACACTTTGTAAATTTTGTTATTCTGTGATGATAATAAATCATTATAGCCTTAAACACTTCTCTAGCTTGGAGCCTCAGTCACAAATTATCTTGTCATTCTGACCAAAACATTCTCCAAAAAAGCTTGACAAGTGCTAAAACCCAGAACATGAAACCATGTGTTGTTGTGAAAGCAAGATTCAGAAATGTCAATTAATTAGATTAAGAGGCTACTTTTAGCTTTACTCGTGTTGCCAAATAACCCTTAAAATATGCAGAGCAGTGGAAATCTACCTCCGCGGTAGAGCACTTCTGTGCCGAGGGAAGACAATGGATCGGACTCACGGATGAAACTACTGTAGCTGTCAGTTGGCTCCAGAGAATGATCTAGAAGCAAATGTCACTTCTTCTCCCACAGTGTGGCTTCATAAGCTGGGTAAATTCTGTCATTTATGAATTCAAGTAGTTCCCCCAACCCCGCCCCTTAGAATTCGTATACAGATCTAGAAGGAAAAGTCAAGCCTTTTTCCTATGTCTTTACTAGTAAGATGGATTTTTAATGTCTTTCTGTGCTTTTTTGTAAATTTGCATTTGCATTTTGAAGTTCACTTTGTAAAAAAAAAAAAAATCACGGAGAAATTATTTAAAATTTTTTTATCCCTGTTTCTTGAAAATCTGATCTTTAAATAATCTATATCCTCCATTTTATTTATGCCATAAACTGTTCCTATATTTTAATGGTCTGTTTGCTTTAAAAGGGGTTGTTGGTTTTAATAGCTCAGTTACTATCTTTGTAAACTAAACTCCTTCTGACGAAATTCAAGCAGATCATCTCTGCCTGTGTGTGGAAGGCACATTCCAACCCCTGAAAAGGAAATTTAAGCCAAATAAATATTCTGCCCAAATTAAAATACATAAAGTGAATAGTTAACTTGGACAAGAGCTGATGGACAGAGCAGTCGGGCTGCGGACACGTGGGTGTTGGAAGAGCTGGCTGCCAGGCTCAGGAGAGGAAACCCAAATGAAATTAATTTCCTGTAACCCCCTTTGTCCATTCCTCTGGACTAACTGATTGCAGCATTGGCATGGACGTCTTGGGCGAGCAGAAATGGGCAGGACAGATGGCACCACTGAGGGTGACGTGAGGCCATTCCTGCCAGGATCTTAGAATTGCAGCCCCTGCACCCCAGGCGCAGCTCAGCGCCCCCCCCCCATCAGCTCTGAGGGCATAGGCACTGGAAACTCACCTCCAAATTCTCATGGCAGTTGTACCCACCTTGATTCTATTGTAACCTGTGTGGGTTCTGATGCTAACTTGATGACAGGGCATTTCCACAGAGGAAGACACATCTGCGCCCGCACAAAGAAATGGCAGGGGTGGGGCTGAGGCTGAGGCCGAGATGAGGGATGTCTGAAGCTTTGCAAAGTTGCATGGAGCTGTGACAGAAGCCCTCCCCTCCTGGCATTTATAAGCTCGCTACCCCCTGCCCACCGCCGTCCCCAGCAGCGAGCAGGAGGAACCCAGAAAAGCATGAAGGCAGGTGCTCTGTCTGAGCCCTCCCTCCCCGGCTGGGGGCCGTGGTGCGGGGGAGGGGTGGGCTCACCATAGCAGTCGGGGCCAGCTGTGCCCTGTGCCAAGGACGGGACTTCCTATGGGAGGGACATCTCGAATGGAGCTGTTTCCTGCATTCTGTCCTTTTGTGCAGGGCCAGGAGATGGATGGAAGTGGGGCTCTACAGCCAAATGCCGGGTTTCTGTGCTTCACAGTTCCTGTGGGTCCCCCTACTCACTGTACTTCCCACCCCTCTCAACCAATCTCACTGTTTCTAGCCAGAAATGCAACAATTAATGAGCTAGACAGAAGCCCTACGTTACCTCTGGAACTAGATGGGTAATTAACGCATAAATAAATAATTAAATAAGGAAATAAAAGAAAATGGATGAATGAGGCATCCAGGGCTGTAGTCTCCCCAGAATAAGATGCACAGGGTGGTAGAAACACAGAGGGGAAGGGGGATACCCGAGTGCTAGTCTCAGCTCTGTGGCTGACGTGGAGTGTTACCTTGGCCAAGTCACTCCCCGTTGCCGGGAGCTCTCTCACTGGACCAAAGAGCCCGCCCTGAATAAATGCCTGCAGGAGTGCAGGGATGAGACGCAAACGTGGGTGGTTTAATGCAGCCGGATGGCAGGTGCTGCCGTGTTCCCTCATGTCCCTTCACCTGCACCGTTATTGAACCTGCTAAAGGCTTCCTACTGCAAGCACCTGGGTCTCTAAGGCCCCAGGATCATCTTCTTCCACGCACAGGGGGCAGTGCTCAGCCAGAAATGGATGGGAGTTCTGGATCCCCAACTGCCCGACCTCCAGAGGGGACCCCTTGGAGATTTTCCTGCATAGTCCTACAGAGGTCCCCAGTGGGATGGAGCCCCCATTGCCCCCAGTGGCAACATGCTTCTTAATGCATCTGCAGTTGGCTTCCTTTCTCTGTCTGTCTCCCCTATCCCCCCACTTCTGTCTGTACTTTTTGGGGTCACCTGTCAAAGGGAGGACCGCACCAAATCCTCATCTCAGGCTCCACTTCTGAAGGAGCCTCACCTACAAGACAGATAGGGAGTCGTAGGGATGGGGCCAACACGGGAGCCCATGCCCGCCCGAAGACGGGCAGCCCCCTGCTGTCACCTACGAATGTGGCATCTAGAGATGCCAGAAGTGGATACGAAATCTCCCAATTTTCAAGATTTGGCAATGAGTTAAAGTGTTTTTTTAAAGTGTGGTCCAAACCAAACAATCTGCAGGTCACATTCAATCCACAGGCTACATTTTGCCACCTGTGCCAGGTACGCAATCACTGTTAGTTCAGGTGCCAGAGAGGCCAATGGATGAAGGCTCCTCTTCCTAGTAAATTCTGGTCTGCAGCCATCTCAGGGTCGAGGCAGTGTCAACAAAAAAGACAGGTGGCCTTTGTGAGGGTGGTGGGCCTCCAGCTGTACCTTAAGGAGAGAGTGGCCAGGAGGTTCCTGAGGTCAGTGACATCCACCTTGGTACAATTCTGGCCCCAGGATGAAGACCTATCCCCCATCAGGAGAGCCTGCTCCTGAGGGCCCACGGGAACCCCATAGCTTGGTTTCTCATCAGGCTTATCCTTCTGCTCCATGGAAAACTGAGATCCTTTATTAGGAGGAGCCAGCCCTTGAGGAATCTGAGGCTTATCACCACACTGGCAAAGCTGAGGCCAGACATCACTCAAGATGCACAGAGGAACACCTTCCAACCCATAAGCAGGGCCATCTGCAGCCCAAACTTGAACCCTAAGTGTACAGCTTGAACCTGATGTTGGGGCAGAAAGAGTCCTGGTGATTCGGGCCTGAAAACTGGTTGAGGTGAGACTGTGACCCACTGCTGATCAGAATCACAGCTGTTGGTCCAGGAATGACCCAGTCCTGGGTTCCCACTGTTGTGACGGAGAGCTTTTCCCCTCAAGGTCGCCGAAGCCACTATGCCCAGATTTCAGCTATGTGAGCCAAATGTCCTTTCTTTGCTTAAGATCTGGAGGCAATCCCTGCTGACAGCATCTCGACAAGCATCCCTGAACCCCCAAGCTGGAAATGAACGGGCACCCCATGAAGCACAAGTTCTGGAAGGCAGTTGGAAGTAGTGTGTGCCAACTGAGACCCACATCCAAGGCCTGTGAGTGGTGGACCTTGGAGGGTCCACGGCCCCTGGCATTAAGGAAGTGTACGGGCTTTTGAGAAAGGGGCCAGAAGCCCTAAATGGTCAAGAAGCTACAGTAGAAAATCCCAGAAAGGCCTCCAGGTGGAATAGAATAAAAAAACATCTATCACTGCAATGGTCGTAGCAATATTTCATTTCTGAGGATTCAGAGGTGCTTCTCAGGATGCAAGAGGTTCTGCCATGGGTCCCGCCATCTCAAGGCACAGCCAGAAGGCAGCTGAGCAACTAGCTTTCCTGTGGTTTCTTACAAGGAGAGGCCCTCCCCTCCCTGTAAGCTCAGATCTTATCCATCCCTCACGGTCCAGCCAGGCCCAGCTAGTTCAAAGATCGGCTCCCAGCCAGTGCACTTTGAGTTTCCGGGACCAGAGCCTTGTAATCTCACTCTGTTTTCTGCCCAATCGCATTCTTAATTGGGCGTTGTCATTTACTTGTCACAATTGCTTTGCCTCCTTTCTCCAGCTTGACTCCAAACTCATTAAAGGCCAGGACAGCTCAGGGTGGGCCTTAGGCGTTATTTCTTCCTTCTGGGTGCAGGCACAGGGTAGGCGTGGCTGCACTCTGGTCTCATGGTCCAGCCCCCTGAGATGGGACTTGTACGGGGTCCCAGGAGACCTCGCCAGGGCCCCCGCCCCATGTCTTGGGCACACAGAAGCTCCTCAGAACTTCTCTCAAGACGAACCATGGGTCCCCATGTTTAGGAAAGGCAAGCCCTGCTGCCAAATGGGCCATAGTGTCAAAGTCTCCCTGTAGCTATCTTCCTCTGGGTGTCTGGCCCCAGCCTTGCATCTGCTCTCAGAGCCTTCACCAGGCCCACGCCCAAGGCGCGCCATCTTCTTCTCAGCGCTCCCTTCCCCTGCCCCATTCCATCCTGCCTCCTTGGCTCTTGGTGGCGGAAAGAGAGGGGCTGACTGTCCACCAGGTGGACACCTCACCTCTCTGGCCTTCAGTTCAATTTAGGAGAATGGGCCCATCTCTTTTCCAGCCTTGAGAAATTCTCACCACCCCCTTCGCCTACCTCTCTACCCCCGAAACAGAGTCGTGCAGGGGCGTGGGTGGAGGGGATCTAGCCAGCAGAGGAAGTAGCCCGTACACCAAACACACTCTACTTCGTGATTTTTCCAGATTCTATGCTACCTTGTTGATAACGTGAATATTGACAGTATTTGAGAAAGCTGTAATGCAGAGTTGGGGAAAACAGTGTGAAGTTCAGTGGTCGGACCTTGAGGACCACAGAGAAGGCAGGAAAGGGGGTTCCTTTTATATGCTCCCTTGCCCCCACCCTGCCCTGCCCCTCAGGTCCCGGACCCACCCCCGGCTCACTACTCCCAGGGGAATCTGCGGTGTCGGGGAGCCCATGAGCCTCACACGAGACCCAAGGCTCAGTCTCTGAGTGAAACACCAGGGCCAAGTGTCAAACTCCTTCCAGAACCACGGCCCTTTTGGAGGTAGGGGATTTAGTGTAGGCTCAGCAGACGAATGGGTTTGCACTCAGCCTGTGCTTCTAATACTTCTGCAAACAGACGCCTGGCTGACCTTCCTAAGAGCAACTGTGGGCCAGGGCGGGCCGGGCCACGGCGCCCCGCTGGGTCTCATCTACAGATGAGCCCTGTAGGAATCCCAGCCTGGCTGGGGAGAGGCAAGAAGAAAATGGGCACGTGACCGTCCTGAGAGAGCTGAGCTTCTGCACACGCAGATGGGATGGCACCTCGGGGTGGGAGAAGGCCTTTGCTTTTGTGGGTGTCCCAGCATGAGAATGCCCTCTTACCATCTCAGCTGGGGGCCTCGGGCCACCTCCCTTGCTTGGGAAGTCGGTTCTGCGTCTCCCCTCACCATTGCCCATCCCAGCAGTTCCATCAACGTGCTGTTTAACCACGGGGGAGGGGGGAGACTCCCCAGGACCCCAATTCGCCAGGCACAGTCCCTTGTGCCTGGAGCTGGAGTCCACTGGGCTGAGGATGGGTCAAGCCGTGAAGAGACTGCACGCGTGAACTTAGCACGACCACGCAAGCTGGCCACGCCGCCTGGAAGGTCCCTGCGCTGCAGGAAACTTTCTGGTCCCCCAGCCAGAGCTGCTTCTTTCTGAGGCCTGTCACTGCAGCTCTTCAAACCCATTTGACTGGGTTGGAGCGCATCACACTGTCACCAACTCAGCTTTCATTAAGCGGCTGCTTCTCTGTTAGCCTAGCCAAGCAGAAGAACTCAAACACATGCACAAATTAAATCGACATCCAAACTCCACCAATATACAAAGCAATTTAAATGATATTCATTAGAGCGATGACAAGCCCTGATGAGGCTTTCAGGAGCCGGGTCCTTCAGCTTTTGCCGACTCGGTTTCATGGTCACTGAGGCGGAACTCCGGCGACTATACCTCCATTTTTTTTTTTTTTTTTTTTTTTTTTTAAGCTAAGAAAATGACTCCTTCCTGACACACCTACCTCATTCTCTCTCCTTTCCTCCTCGCTCTGTCTTGGCCCAAGTTTCCCCAGCCCTAGTTTCCGGACACAGGTATGGCCGTGAACCGGAGAGTCACGTAAAGGAAAAAGCAGCCACCCTGACTCCTTTTTTCCATAAACGCTCCAATTAAAACAGATTTCAGTTTCTCGTAATTTCATTTCACTTGGCCTGGGAGATCTCTAACTCACAATTATGACAGTCGTAAATGTGTCCTGGAATCCTGCTGTGGGAAAAAAAAAAATAATGGAAGTGAAATGTTGAAATGCAACAATTTTTCAAACTTAACCCTCCAAATGTAAAAAGTCATTTCCCAAGTCCTATTTATATATTGTGATTTTTAAAGAGAGAGCAGGATGGGGCCCTACCCCCACCCCTTGCTGCTGCCTGGGGCTACGGTGGAGGAGACAGAGGCCTGGTGTGGTCTGCAGGCCTGGGTGGGCATGGGACACTCAGGCCTCACGTGTGGGAGCTAAGAGCCATGCCAGTCTCAGAGCCACATCTGAGTCTCCCAGTCCCAGGGAAGGCTTCAAGTCCACCCGGGCAAAGAGAGCAGCAACGGACTGCCTGATTCACCGCCAGCTAAGGGCAAAGCAAGGTCACGGCCACATCCATCAGCACTCCGAGCTTTGGAGTTTGCAGCCCAGATAATATTCACAGCAGGGGGAATGATCACCAACTTCATACACTGATGCCTGCACTTCTGTTTATAATTTTATGCTCAAGGTTAATTATGTGCGTCCTTGCCTTTGATCAGAGATACGAGCACGTGAGAATGCTGCCTGAGCCCATATTGGGAAAATAAGGATTCTAAGAAATACCCATGGACTGAAAACACACTTTCATCATTAAGGCATGAGCTCTTAATTAGGAAAAAGCTCTTTAAAAATGGCATGTCCAGCTGAACGTCCTGTGATGACGAGAATGTTCCATGGCTGTGCTGTCCAAAAGAGTAACCACTGGCCACATGTGGCTACTGAGCATTTCAAGTATGGCTGGTGTGACTGAGGAATGAAACTTTTCATTTTATTTCAGTTAAATGTGAATAATCACATGTGGCTGATGGCTACTATATTTGACCGCTCGGGTTAGACAGTAAATAACGGTGTATTCTAATTCCTGAGGAGCTAATTGTGGATGTTAATCTCTGGAAAGAGGTCACCTTGCTGATCGTCATTATCATCAGGAATGATTTATTAAGAATATATTAGTACATGACATTATACAAAGGTGGTAGAAAAGCTGTTCCTCTGATCTTTTATCATTAGAATTTAATTTTGAAAACACCTGGCTCTTTGGACCGGGGGTAGTGCACTGACCCCTGAATGCTGAGCCTCAAGAAGCCACTAACTTTAAGTCACTCCCGATGTCCAAAGCTATGGCCGAAGTCACCAGCAGGCTGCCCGGGACTGTCAGGCCACTGAACAACAATTTGGCAAATCCATTGTTTTGGCTGAGCAGGGAACACGGTCCCAAATCGGCAGTGCTTTGGGATGCCTTTGGAACCATCAGAAGCCCACCCGATACCAGGTTTGCTTGCCTTTACAATCTTCCTAGGGGTAGCCTGCTGTCAAATCCTTGGAGATCAAAACACGGTGCCTGTGCGTCCAACAGTATCTCCGTTTGGCTTGGGGGAATCTCGATGGCTGTGTGGAGAGCGCGCACCTCCCTGGAAGCGAAACCCTGTTTGCTCCCTGCTTTCTGCACGAACACCAGGAGTCCAGGCCTCGGCAGTGACAAGGCTGCCACATTGCACACACGGGAAGGTGGGGTTTGTCAGGACGAGCTTTTCCTCTTGGAAGCTTTATGCTAAGACACAGAACTGAGGCTTCCCCCAAAGGAGTGAGATGGTTTCTGAAGCTAACTATAGCATATTTTGCAAAGGCCAGCATACCCTGGAATCGTGTGGGAACACAAGCACGAGTACCTTGTCTGCATCTCTGAGGTCAGCCGCGGGCTGAAAGGCATCGACTGGCACCGGGTCCCCGGGGAAATGCATTTTTAGGTTTCCTTTTGCCAAAGATTACACGTGCTTACTAATAAATCCCTAGGGAGAAAAAAGGTTAGTGTTTCTCTTACCAAAAGAATAACTATCTGGCAGAGCAAAAATGGTAATTTCTCCATTAGCTAAAAGGATACTAGCTATTATTTTAAAGTATTTATTATTAAAGAGTGGTGTTGGGGTTTGTGTGTTTTCATTCTTATGATCGCTTCCTATAGTACCAAGTGGGTTATTTTTGTGCTAAATAGTCAACAGAATAAAATGCGATCGCAATTTTCTAATTTCAAAAGAGCTGCACAGACGAATTTGAAAAAATAAAATCATTTGATTTTTTTTTTTTCTTCTTTTCTATTAGATGACTTAGAAATCTCGGGAGACAATAGTTTCAACACAGGATTTGTTCCATGGAGCCTCGTTTCCCATCAGCTCATGTCCTTCAACTACCTTCAGGCTTCTAACTTCAGGGTTCTGCTCTCAAGATGGAGTGTAGCTCTTCCCAGAGCTTGGCAGGTACGAGGGCCTTTTTTCTCTGTAGTCAGTCACCAGGTCTGTGAAACAATAGGTGGGCCAGGGGTTGGGGGCAGTGAAGTCCACCGAGCTGGAGTGGTCTGATTTTGAGAGAAGGAATCCTTCCAGATCTGCAGAGACCACAGCCCTGAGCTCTGCTGGGGAGGCCTTCTTGGGCTAACCACTGCCACCTAAGCTCTCCTTAGCACCCGGCAGAGAAGCAGCTCTTTGGTGGTTATCAATATTTTTTTTTTCCTTTTTGCAGAATGAAAATAGAACGAAGATGCCAGGGAGATCTGGGTCTTCATCATAACCCACCCTCTTTAACTGTGTAAGATTTTGGTTAATTATAGAATTCTTGCTGCCTCAAACTTAAAGATACATCACTGATATTTTTTGCTAAATGTTGACGGCAGCGAATAGCTAAGATGTGGCATATTGATTTCTTGTTGTGAAGTGAGCTGTTCAAGCTCCATTTAAGATTTTCATCTTGCATGTAGCCCTGAGCACATCATAGCACCATAAATTAGTTAAATGGCACATTTATCACAAATGTTATTTTAAGATACTGCGTAAATGTGATGGCTGGAAGATATACAGTAGGACTGCAACAAGCCTGGGCTTGGGTGGGGTGAGGTCGGGGTCACCTACACACCTGTGATTAAAACCTCCCTCACTTGGCACCATCCCTCCTCCTCCCTGGACTCGTTTAAAGACCTGACTTGGATGACCCATTCCTTCCTGCACTCACATTCTCTATTAACATCAACGGTAGGCGAACTAGTGCACAGCTGCATCGGCCTTGGAATACAACTTTAGATCTTCCCAACTGATCTCAGGAAAATCAGGGACATTCTGGGCCGTGAATGGAAGGCTCTTTTGGACAGTGGCCCACTCTCGAGCCAGGAGAGGGTTTGATGACCTTGAGAGTAAACGGCCCTGCATTTCCAAGTGGGGTGAGGCCCTAGCCAGCCCCGCCTCCTGCCACGATGCGTGGTTGGGAGATTGCCGTCATGCCAGGTTAGGTTTGCAGTCATGACTCAGGTCCTCCACTGCTGAGTAACTATGTTTCCTCTAAAGGTAAAATTAATTTCTGGGCCCCATTAACATGAGCAGTCCTTTCTTGGCTATGAGCCCCTGGGGACCAAATGAGTCACAGAATCTGCTACCTGCCTTGGCGATAAATCCTCACTTCTATACCCAAACTGAAGTCCTAAAGCTAACCCTGGGGGTGGGGTGAGGAGAAGACGGGCAGGGCATCAGCTTCTTCTCCCAAACTGTAAGGGCGGGGGGCGGGGTTTCCAGCATCACTTGCACAAATCCCATCTCCCTTCAAGCCACATGGGCCCTGGTGGTGATGGAAGTGTTGTCAGTTTAATCTGTTAGATGCAGGACTTTGGATTCTAATAAACCAATGCTATATTTAACCTGTGAAAAATTCAAGAGTGGAAATCTGGGCTCCAGGATGTGGAGATGGGGAAGGCACGGGAGGGAGGGTGTCTCTGTCCCCTGAGCCGTTTCCAAGGGGAGCCGGCCCCCCAGGGAAACGTATGGTGTCCCAGGCCTCCTTCCAGGTAAGGGCGGACAGGGAGAAGAACTGCTCTTGGAGGGACTTCTGAGGCCACCCTGGAAGAGATGGGGAAGGGGACAAGGCCCGTGACCCGGAAGGGAAAGACCCGTCTGCACCGCCCGAGGGCATAGCCCAACAGTGTGCCTGCATTACAAGGCGAGAGCAGAGCCAGCACACACCTCCCTACTTGCCAAAAACCCGTTTTAAACTCTAGTGAGGTTCTCTCTAAAAACCCGGAGAGAGATGGATTGCCGAGAGAAAGTAGAGCAGACAGAAATTTTGGCCTCATCTTGACACAAAGGGGTGGGAATGAACAGAAAAAAATGTAGGCGTGTTGCCGAACATCTCTGAAAGGGCTTAATTTAAATTTTTAATAAAAGCGTGTATTTTTTTAACGTGGAGGTGTTTTATATATTACATGGATGTAATACGTCTCTCATTTGTATAATTCTAGGTTAGGAGCTACGATTCCACAGAACTGCAAGAGTAGTCTGAATATAGTAATAAAGGTATTTTACAATTTTACATGATACGTTCCCAGCGTTCTGTTGGCATAATTTGCCAGGGTTAATAAAAGCTTGTGATTATCATATAAATGCTCTCCCCACCCCTCCTGTGGATGGGTTCAGGCTCCCCGCCCCCCTACCCCTCGTTATCTGAGCTTGCTTTAGCACAAGAGAGACAGCGTGGACCCCAGGGTCCACCTGCCCAGCTGGGCTCTGTTTTCGGCTCCTTGAAAATCCCGAATCAACAGGAAGGAGCCGCCCTGCACTGAGTCTTCCAAACACCTTTCTTCCCATCTCCCTCGAGCAGGGCTCTGGGCCCTGGCTTCGACTTCTCTAATGCAGATGGGAGACCAACCTCCGGCCCCGACGTGGGTCACCAGGTGTGACCGAAGCTCCACTACCGATGTTTGATAGCATCGCCTTCCCAGCGAGACTCTAACCTCACGGGAACATCTTCCTTTCTTTTCCATTTTTATTCTTGGGGAAAATTCTGTCCACGCCGCCTCTAAGTGAATGTTTGCTGCTCTCCAAACCCAAGGTTCACTAAAACTCCCCTGATTTACGGGCGGTTTCCGACTGCCAGCACCTGGCAGACACAGCAACCAACGCAGTCATAAACAGATCGCATACAATTTAATTTTAATGTGCTCGTTAGTCGTAGCACATTTCAGACATAATTGTGAACGCAACACAAAATTATAGCAAAAAGACAATTTTAATGCTGCCGTAGAAAAGAGGGTTATATGAAGAGTCACATAATGGTGGTTCATTGTCAACAACAAAACAGGTCACAGAGTGTCTGTGCTGTTTACATGCCAATATTTTATACATAGGTTCTCATATGGTGTCAGCTGTCAGTTACTTCTGCAAATTAACTGCCAAAAATGGAGAAGAACAGAATCACTTGGAGAGCCGGTAACCACGGGTTACCTTTCATAAGCCTAAAGATAAAGCTGCAGTGTGGGATCTTGGGAGAATAATTAGGAAGAACAAAACAGAAAGTTACCAATTGAAATAAAAAAGGCATCCTACAATATGGAATAGCAACCAAGAGGGCTTATAAATAAGTAAAAGAGGTTGTATCACAGAATGCCTCGTGACTTTTAAGCAAAGTATTACAGTACAAACATTTTAAAGGCTTTATCAATGTTTAGGAAATACAGTACAAGTTCTCTCTCTCTCTTTTTTTGTTCTTTTTTTTTTTCCTTTTGAAATAGACTTACCCCTTTGAGCACTGAGTTTATTTTGAGCGGTTTTTTTTTTTTTTTTTTTTTTTTTTCTTTTGAAAAAGACTTTCCCCCTTTGGCCCTGGGTTTTTTTTTGGCGGTTTTTTTTTTTTTTTTTTTTTGATTTCTAATAAATACCTTTAAAATTCATGTGCAAAATAGTTATGATGCCTGCCGTGGATGGATTTCCTGGCCTCGTTTATTCAGACTGCTCAAAACAAATGATAATACGATGCTAATAAATATGTATAATTTAAACGTGAACCTCTATCAATATAGATGTACTGTATAGCAAAACAAACAATCATACTTTGCTTTCAGATAATGTTTCTGTATACTTTATAAATGTTATCTGTGGTATCTTCTGTATAATTTACAATGTTTGCATGTAAAAAAACAAAACCCATAGACCTTAAAAAAAAAAAAAAGAAAAAGAAATATACACTATACATAGGCATGGCTTATGCCCAGAGCATAGCAGGTACATAAAACACTGTTGCTATAAATGCAGGAAAAAAGGTCATTTACCCACAATCACATTTTTCATAAGAGAGTCTGAAATCTATACAATATATACATCTATGTTTCAATGTGAAAATAATATTCTTTTAAATTTCAAGGCGTGTTATA
This sequence comes from Neophocaena asiaeorientalis asiaeorientalis, assembly GCF_003031525.2. Classification (NCBI taxonomy): domain Eukaryota; kingdom Metazoa; phylum Chordata; class Mammalia; order Artiodactyla; family Phocoenidae; genus Neophocaena; species Neophocaena asiaeorientalis. The sequence goes on from NW_020185321.1 coordinate 1,753,041, forward strand.
CCCCTGCAGACCTGCATAAATGGAGGTTCATATTATTAATTATAACTAAGCTGGTAAGGAGTTTAAAAAACAGAGCTTCATACATTATTATTCTTTTATTTTATTTTTTAACCAAATTAATGCAAAAGTGCTTCAAAGTACTCAGAGGGCTAAAGATGAAAGGGTGAAAAATGCCAGCACACTCGGCCGCGTGGAAAAATGGGGCCGGTTTCGTCATAAATGCTTAATTAAACTGTCTGTTAATGCATGCAGCTTGAAGCATCGGGGGATGCTCACAACTAAATCCCATTTACACAAAGTTCCAAACACTTAACCACTGCGTTTTAACCTTCATATTTTACCAGTGACAACAGCTGAGTATGCACCTCTATTAAACACTGTACAGTTATACAAAACAGTCCAGCCCAGAGTGATTCTCTGCAGTTAAAATAAGAACATGTGCCTAGAACAAGACAGAGGGGCCTTAAGGTGCCTGCAACAGTTTCCCTCAAAGCAAATCACAGTCGCTTTCATCAAAAGCAAACGCTACTGCTTCTCTAACTCGGAAACATACAGAAGGTGGTCCTCTGGGGATTTCCCGTGTGTTTTGCTGAGGTGAAGTTTAACCGCATGCTTGCTCGCAAAGGTCCGATTGCAAAGTTTGCACTGGTAGGAGGTCCCCAGGTCCTCCTCGGGGGAGGACGTCACCAATTTTTCCGACGGTGACTTGGTTTGTGCTATCTGATTGTTAATCTGTTCGGTGGACAGTTTGGACAAATCCCGTAGCCGGAAGCCCAGGTGTGACTCGAGATGGCTGATGTACGTGGAGGGAGTCCTGATTTGTGACGCGCAGTCATTACAAAAGAACACGGGGTGGCCAGTGTCCAAGTTTTTGAGGAACTTTGTTCCACCTGTCCTTCGCAGCTGGTACTTCACGTTGGCCAGCCAGTGGCTGATGGTGGTCATGGAGAGCCCGGTGAACCTTGAGATGTGCATGCGCTCCTGGGGGCTCAGGTCCGACATGATGTACTTGCCCTCTGAGGTCTGCCGGAGGCTGGCGGCAAACTGGGCCTGGAGGATCAGCAGGTGCTGGGGGTTCCAGTTTGATTGGCGGCCCTTCCTCTTTTGCGCAGGCGTCACCTCCTCGGCCTCCTCCAGGGTGGCCCCGTCAATGTCAGACTTCTCGGAGATGCTGGAAGGGGTGGAGGACTTTGACGTGTGGCTCTCTGTCAAGTTCTTCAGCATATCAGATATATCTGACAAGGCGTTCTCGCGGAGCGGCGAGTTGGACATGAACGATACGACGGCGGACGTCTTTGCCGTTGTCACCGTGGATGAGGAGGTTGCTGGGGATGTGGACGTGGGTGACAAAAGCACTGAACCCAAAGGGCAGCCTTTGTCACTCTTCCCTTTTGTCAAGTCTATGGGTTGGTCGTTGCTGACGTGGTAGAAATAGCGGTCGAGGTGGTCCACTTTCTTGGACTGCAGGGGTGGGGGGGTGGCCACCGCTGCCTTCTCGGCCAGGCTGTTGCTCATCTTGAAGAGCATGCTCATGGGGTCGAGGGCAGGCAGGGAGGGCTTGGCAGCCTTGCCCAGGTGGATGTTCATGACCGACTGGAGGGCGCTCAGAGGGTTAACGAAGGGCTGCTCTGGCGGGTGGTCGGTGATGATGGCCGTGCTGCTGCTCAGGCCGCTGCTCAGGGGCTTCACCAGGTCCTTGCCGTTCTCCACCGGCTCTGCTGGGGGGCTCCCTTCCTTGCAGCCGTCCCGCTGGGGGCTGGGGCTGTCCTCCTGGCTTTTGAAGCCCCCGTCGCTGGACGCCTCCATCCTGATGGGCTCGCTGATGTCGCTGCTGCACGGGGACGGGGTGGCCCGCTTGGGCGGAGAAAGCTTGCCCTCGGGCTCCTTCATTTTCTCCTCAACTTTGGCAACTTTCTCGGTGACCTTTTTCACCAGCTCCTCCATGGCGTGAAAGTTTGTCTTGGGCATGGGGGAGGTCTGGCTGCTGGGCGGAGAGATCAGGGTCTGGTTCTTCGTGGGGGACACGATGTCACTGTTGCCAAACACGGGCTTCAGGGCTGCGCTCTTCCCCGCGGAGCCCAGAGACAGCTTCATCATGTTGGGGAGCTGGTAGGCGGCGTGGATGCTGGGGTAGCCCCCCCAGCTGGGGGTGCCGTTCTGGGCCTTATTGATGGCAGACGTCACTGTGTTTTCTAGGGACTTGAGGATATCGAGCCCCCCCTTGGGACTCTCTTCTAAGTCGTTCTCAGTCAAGTAGTGGTACTTGGAAGAGATGTCGTACTTCTCCTCCTCACAGGCCTTCTCCTTTTCCTTAGGCTTCTCGTCGGTGACCGCTTTCTCCTTGTCGGCCTCCTTCTTGACCTCCACGTTCAGTTTCGGGGAGACGCTGGCGGGCGTGTTGGAGGGGGACGTGAAGGTGGTGGCGGCCAGGGGCACGGATTGCACCTTCTCATCCAGCAGGGTGGTGATGCTGGGCGTGACAGGCGTCTCCACGATGGGCTTCCCCTTCTTCATGGCCGAGCTGGTGACCTTGATGAAGTGGCCGGTCACCATCATGTGGGCCGTGAGCTCCTGCAGCGTGTCATGTGAGCTGCCACACTCCATGCACTTGAGGATCTGGGACTTGCGGGCCTCGAAGTGCCAGGCGTAGCTGGCCCCGTTCTGGTGGCCGTAGCGGTTATTTGGCGTGATGTATGGGTTGGAGTTCTTCTGAAGCACGTCGTTCGTGTCCGCCATGGCAGCTTTGGGGGTGCCGCCGGTGGAGTCCGGGGAGCTGGGGAGCTCCAGCTCCAGCGAGGCCTTCTTGCGAGTGGCAGGGATGATTTTGGCTGCGACGGGAGTGACAGGTTCCTTCAGAGGCACTTTTTGGTAGTGTTTCGTTTTGATCATGTGGACACTCAAGTCCTGGAGGGACTCGAACGAGTGGCCGCAGTACATGCACTTCAACACCTTCTGGGCGTCCTCCTTCCCTTCCATTTCCAGCAGCGAGCGTTTGCGGGGCTTGGACCAGCGCTTGGGGTTGTTGTTGTCAGTCTCGTGGTTGTCGTCACGGTAGTGCCCCGTCTCGTTCATGTGCACCGTCAGCTCCACCAGGGTGTCGTAGGCGGCGCTGCAGTCCTTGCAGCGGAACTTGCTGGCCCCCGTGAAGATGGAGCCGTAGAGCTTGCTGCTCTGCCGGTACAGCTGCACGGTGCTGAACAGGCTGGGCTCGGGCAGCAGGCGGCTCTGTGACACCTGCTGCAGGGTCTTGGCCATGGCGCTCTGGTGCCAGTCGAAGCTCCCGCTGCCGCAGCTGCTGCTGCTGCTGCTGCTGCTGCTGCAGCTCCCGTTGTTCTTCTCCGAGGACGGCTGGTGCAGGTTGAGGGTGAGGCTGGACCAGTACGAGTTGGAGAGGAAGTTGTTGTACACGGCCTTCATCTGCTCCAGGCTGTCCGACACGGTCGAGTCTTCCGGTGGGACCGCCACCTCCTTGGTCTCCTCTTCGTTCTTGATGGAGCCACTTTCAAAGTCGGCCATCCGGTCACTAGTCTCACTGATGTGGGACTCACTGTCCATCTCGTGGCTGGAAAACTCAGCCGCTGGGGAGTTCTGGTAGCTGGGGCAGGTCTTGCTGAGCTCCTTTTCTGGGCACATGTACTTAGCCGAGGGCTCCCCATCTGCCAGGCTCTCCTCTGGGTCTATATCTTCGTCTACCAGGGCGGCAGCCTTTAACTCATCTGAAACATAGGCTGCCGTGATAACAGGTGGGACAAGTAGGACAGAAAGAAGGGACACAGGGAGAAGGAGAGAAAGAAAGAAAGAAAAGCATTAGTAAGTGTTGATCTTACCTAGAACATTTTCTCGGCTCTCGGGAAAACGCAGCAAAGCAGACAGGCACATTTATTTGTAAAATTAAATAGTTAAAATGTGGTGTTTCTTTGGAGCAAAAAAAAAAAAAAATCTGCTCTTCAAACATAATTTGCCACCTTTTTCTTCTCAAGGGGCAACAGCTTGAAATTAAAACTAAATTTGAAATTAATGAAGCACATTCTGGAGGTGGCATTCATTTCTAAAGTAATAAATTACTTGTATCAACCTCAGAGACAGCAGTTCCTGTCTGTCAATTAATATGTCTTATGCTTCTCCTACCCCTAATGCATTTCTTAACAGACAGATTCACAATTTAAATTAAGCAAGCATTTTTTACTCATTACATTTTTGAGGCTCAATCTTTAATAAATATAAAGCACAAAAACATCACTACAATTTTTACAAAGTAAAAAGAAAGTACATCAATTGCAGTAAATTAAAAACAAGGTTTTGTGGCTTTCTTCCTTCTGAAAAAGTAGGTCTTATCGAAGCTTAAAGTAAGTTTCCTTATAGAAGCTTGGACAGGTGTTGGTTTGTTCTAGATGGGAAGGAAGACTCTGACCCGCCACCACCCAGCCCTGGCTGTGTCCCCCATGTGTACACTCAGCCGTTCTCAGCAACCGGCACACACACTATCCATGCAGAATTATGTCAGAACAAGTTCAGGCAAATTGGTATGCGGTGCTCATTCCTGCTGTATAAATATATACAAGACCTTCCAGTGGACCTTACAAATGTCAAAGTGTTTGCTCTTTAGACTACTTTGTCAATATTTACTCAGCATAAGCTTCATGGGCATCCAACAGGGATCCTGTCTTTCTGGAAGCAATGTAACTGGGGATGTAAATCCAGCCTGTACTTCCGAGCAGGTGGAGGTGCTCTGAGCAGGGCTGAGCAGCCGTGGGTTCTGGAAGACGCACTCCAGAGATGCAAAGCCAGGAGAACACTTGCATTCATGGAACTGAGTGATATATATATATTTTTTCATTCTTTTGTGTTCAGTGACTTTGGTTTTTCCTTACTGGAGCTTGCCTGACACTGTAAACCAAGTTGGGTTGATCTCGTGAAAATTAGGCATGGCCAGCCCTGTGGTGAGTGAAAATGTTAAGCCAGAAAAGGAATGAAAAGTAATTTCTTGTCAGCTCCTCAATACCTGTTTGCTTCTAAAGGCCAGTGGCTGAGTGTGTGAGGCAGCTGGAATGGCACAGTGCTAACTGCATGGCTGATTAAAAGTTCCTAGGAAAGAAAAGGAAACTTTGTTTGTGGAATTCACTCCCATAACTTTAGAGATTGGGGCCCCAAATCAATTTCACACCAGAAAAAAAAAAACAAAAACAAAACAGTGAAATGACTCAAAGAAGAGTCCCAGGAAGCCACACAGATATTTCCCCTGGCTCTTCCTTCCAGGTCATGTGCGATTTTCTTCTTTCCTAAGACCCCTTTGAGCACCAAGATTTCTAAGCTGAAACTGCCGACATCCCAACACCGAGGTGATTTGAATTTGGATGGGAAGAGTGTCCCAGGTACACACATTCGGATCAGCTGTAGAGGCAGGGATGCTTCTGCTTATATGCAAACAGTGAAACAAGAGTTTTGGGCTGGAGCTGTGGAATGTTCTTCCCAAATGACCAGAAGAAAGTGCCCTGCTCCGGTCAGCTGTGGTGAACCTTCAGTTCAAGGCCATGCACTTGGAGCTGACATGGCAAACAAGCTCTTTTCCTAGGGCCAGGGCCACAGTGGATAGCGGACTACGGTGCTGGTCACAAGGGGGAAAATGAATGCTCCTGTTGGGAAAGGAAGAGGAAAATAAAAAGGAAAGAAGGTATCTCCCCCTCTGCACACCATCCTCGGCTTCAGCACACTCAAACCCCACAACAGGGCTGGCAGGTCTGCAGGGAGGGGAGCTGGGGGCAAAGTGACCAAGAATCGCAGTTTGCCTGGAACTCTCCTGGTTTCAGCACCGAAAGTTCCACAGCCCGGGGATCCTCTCAGTCCTGGGCAAACCCGGTCAGCCGACCACCCTGGCCAGGGGACACCCAGCAGAACCAAGTCAGAGCATCCAGGCAGATCTGCATTACTCTCGCAGAGGAGCTAGAGCAGGGCGATGTGGGTCTGACTGTCCGCAGAAATGCACTGGGTGCGAGTAGGTATAACGTTTGCATCCAAGGGGCCTCATTTGGAACGCTGCGTCTTTAAGGAAGGGGAAAACCACAATGGCCTGTGTCCCTGCCCAGCCCCGTGTGAATAGGGTAGATCCCAGAGGCCCCTTCTCTCCCGGAAATGGCCCTGGGAGCCACGGTCCGCAGCGTGAACCACACCCATCACGGCTCCCATGGAATTCAGTCCAGGAGGGGCAGGAATCCAGAAATGGCCCCATCTGGCCACGACAGGAGAGACACACCAGGCAGGCAAAAGAAGCCAGAGCTAACGGTGGACACGAACGAGCGCAATGTGGCATGAAGGCCACCAGCTAAGGGAATGTTGGTGGCTCTGCCGGTCCACCTCCCACCCAGGGGCAGCGTGGCCCCCGTGGAAGCCGCGGCACGGTGTGGGGAGCACAGCAGGCTGTCTGGAGCGCCCCCCATAGCACACACACGCACCATCATCAGCCTGGCCGGCTCCCACCCTGAGCTGGCCCCCAGCGAGCCCCAATATGCCTTGGAAATCGCACAGCAGTATCAGAATGTCATCAGTCTGATGACTGAGGAGGAAATTAATATTGAAAGAAAAGTAAGGCCAACCCCCCTGGTGGGAACCAAATCCTACTCTGAGGAAAATTAAAAAGCTTCAGGGCCAAGAGGCCCTGGATCCTGGGAGACGTGGCATCACCCCCCACACCACCCTTGTCATGGTTTCTGAGGCTCCTTACAAGCACCCTTGCACACTGCCCTGACAGGGACCTCACCACCTCCTAAAACAGCCATTTGCTTTCCAGACCCAACAGTGAGAAGTACTTGGAGGGCAAAGCACGAATCCTTCTGCTATGTTTTGCAATAATTGCACTCCTCCGAGAATATCACATCCACTCTTGATGACTGAACTTCAAATAGTGGTGAGAAAGCTGAAACGGGCCCAGAGAGATGGCAGAGGGGATGAAGGGATGGAAAGGTTCATTCATTCCACTAATTCTGATCGCATTCCACGCCTGCCAGGATATCCTTTTCTTTCTCTCGGCCTCCATTTCCCCATGGGTAAGTGACAGGGCAATGTGGCCTGATCTGTAAGGCCCTCCTCCTCTACTTCTCTGTTTCGTGGCTTTTCTGAGGAAAGGGTAGTGAGGCAAAGCCCACTTGCTCTGGCTCATCCCCTCCACGCGCTGCTCCTGACAGGCACGCAGCCGTTAAGTCACTCCTTTGTCCCTTCTGCTCTGCACTAACCAGCAAAGTCCCCAGCCGGAGAGGAGGAAGAACGTCCTCACTGGGACAGGTGATGCCCCAGATCAGGCCAGGAGGCGAGGGGGACTGGGTGGGCAGTGAGAGGTCAACAGGGGGCTGGGGGGGGCACTGGGTGAGAAGCCAGCCCCACCGAGGTGGCCATCAGGGGTCCCTCCTGTCAGGGAGCCGATGGCAGGCCCTGTCCCCGGCTTGGACCTGACAGGTAATCGCGCACAGGTAATCAGGCCTTGGGAGGCTTCACTACTGTGGACGGTTATTTTGATCCCTGCTGCTATGTAACTTTCTGCGTAACTTTCTCCTTTTCCTGTCTGGATTCTCCAAGGCCAAGGGCCCACTGTACTCTTAAAATCCTGCACATAGTAGGTGAGCAACAGACACTTGCTCCCTGCTTTGGAAAGAGAATGATTGGAGGTCACATCCAGCAGCAAGATGCTTATTTCCAGCCTCTGTTCCCTCCGACCCCAGCATCTCTCACCCCTCCTCAAGGAACCCCTGACTCCAGCCCCAGCCCCTTCCCTCTGTTCTCCAGACAGAAGCCACCGGATCCTTACCATTCAGCGGGTGGGTAACGCCCCACCCCCACCCGTGGAACACCCTCAGTGACCTCCCATTGCCCCAGAGTCCTCCACCATCTCGGCCCTACTTCCTCTCCAGCCTCTCGGCTTCTAGAACGTGCCAGAGCTTCTAACTCTGCACTGCTGCCTCTTGTGCTGGAAACCCTGGGGCAGATTCAAAGAGGAGGGGGAGCCATCTACCCCTCCCTGGGCTTCAGTGGAATGTAATATCTGGGGAAGGGGGCTTCTCGACCCCAACTTTGTCCCCTTAGCACGCCACCCACTCCCTTCTTTTTACAAGGCACACCACTGAAATCTCTAGCTTACAGCAGATGTTCCAGGGTGTTCCAACAGACTGTCAGCTTCATGGGGTCAGGACCAGCCGCGCCCGCCCCCCCCAAATCTGCTGCAACCCTACCGTCTGGCCCAGAGTAGCCACTCAACACACATCCACGGAATGAATGAGTGAATGAATGAATGAACACCATAGGTGACTTCTTCAAACCTCCTAAACAGTTGCCAGGACATCTAGATGGATCCAGACACCAGCTGGTCCCCGAGAAAGCAGATGTGCTGGGGTCTGATCCGAAGTCCTTCCTGGATCCGTTTTCTGAGCATAAGTGGCATGAGGACCGGCCTCTGGGGGACAGGATGACAGAACCCTCCACTGAGGAAGAGGGGAGGAAGCCCCCCCAGATGGTGGTCTCCTTGCACTGGAGTCACCCCTGGCTGTGCCCACATCCCAGTACACCTCTCCAAGAATGCATCAGCATCACTATTTTCTCTTGAACAAAAACTATTAAAATAGAGACCTCTGCTGCCGGTTCCAGCACAGGAGGCCCTGAACTGTAAGGGGGAGGGACTCACATTCAAACCAAATCATCAGCTGCAAAGATGCAAAGAAACACACGAGAGTGGAGACTCAAGGAAGGATGGACTGGGGCCTGTGTTTCATTTTTCCCCAAGTCGCTCAGTGGAAAAAGTTCCTCTCCAAGAGGTGAACCCTTACCAATTGCTGTGACTGCTTCCCTATTACATCCCCACCTGCTCTCCCCTTCAATGAAATGTAAGCTCTTCAAGCAGCAAGACGTCAATCCAACACCCCAAAGCTGAGGGCCAAGGACACATTTTTGGACAACTGGATGAACTCAGGAACTTGGCATGCCCAGAACCAAACGGGACTCTTGGGCAGAGATGCATGTTCATGAGAAACAAAAAGCTCTCACACTTACAGAGGCTTTCTACAAAGTTCCACAGCCCAATGCCCTGGAATGTCAAGCGATGAAAAAACCACACTCCTACCTAATATGTGCATGTTTATGAACCATTTTCACATTCACTGCATTTGATCCTTTCAATGGTCCTGGCAGGTGGATAAAATGATTTCCCTTTTGCAGCCTAGGAAACTTCAGTTGCAACAAGTTAAATGGGACACTCCCAAGCCCTCTGTGGGGACCCCTCAGGAGTCAGGACTCCCCTCAGGAGTCAGTATAAAGGGGATTTGACTACACTCCTGAGGGAATCACACAGAAGGAGCATGGAGTGAGCCTCTGCCGCATCAGAGCCTTCCCTGATGCCCCATCCCCGTTGGATCCCATGCCTGCCCCTCCAGGAGGGTCCTGAGTCCCCTCCCGCAGCTCCCTGGGGCTCGTGCCTTCCAAGACGTGGCCACAGTGACAGTGGACTGTCCAAGGAGTGAGGAGCCAGCCAGTGCAGCAATCAGAAGGTCTGGAGGCAGCAGCAACCTCATTAATATTTATTATCATCATTAACTAAACCCAACCGCTAGGCAAAAAGGAATGAATACTTTTGATATAAATAAAAAACAGTAAGCTGGGCCATAATGGAATTCAGTTCTGGGCAAGTGGGAACTACCTTCATCACACTGCTGTGCAAACAAGGAGGTGAAGGAACTGAGGGGTGTCCCTGTGGGGGTGGGTCTCCAGCCGTGGGGCGGGGCTGGGACGGGGGTAGGGCAGCTTTGGAGGGAGCTGGAGAGAAGGAAAAGAGGGCGTGGCTGCGCCCTGCTCCCAGAAGCAATTTCAAAGTAAACTGTCCTGCGGATTTTTGCATTTTCTGGGCTGAAATGAGGGTTCTGTAGTTATAACCCTGTTTTCAAATTCCCAAGACTGCCTGGGAAGATGAATTACTGGCTAAAGCGTCCTGGGCTCCCCCTCTCCCCTCTCTTCAGGACAGGTGGCCCATTCAAGGTACAAGAGCACCTCCTCTTGTACCTTGAATGGGCATCCTCTATCCTCAGTGACTGTGATGGAGGGGGATGAAGAGGCAGGGAGAGGAGGGGGTGGGGCTGAAGAAGGACAGGGCTGGAGAAGGGTGAGGAGAGAGTGGGGGGCAGGGATCAGAGCGAGAACAACGGGAGAAAGTTGCGGGAAAGAGGGAAGAATCCACCAGGACTAGGGTGGTGCTGGGAAGGGGCAGAGAGAGAAACAGAGACAGAAACAAAGAGGTGGAGAGAGACAGAGACAGAGATACAGAAAGAGGCAGAAAGACAGAGACAGAGATGGAGAGAGATAGAGACAGAGAGAGACCCCCAAGGGCAGTGAGGGAAGGAGAGAAAGAAAACCAGTGATGGAGATTTGAGAAGAGGTAGAAAGAAGAGATTATTCTAGCAGTGAGGACAGTAAGGAGAGGGCCTGAGCTGGAGGTCTCGGTGCAGGACTGGTGCGGGGAGAGGGGCCCTGGGGTGCTGCTGGGGGTTTTGTTTTGTTTTGCGGTACACAGGTCTCTCACTGTTGTGGCCTCTCCCATTGCGGAGCACAGGCTCCGGACGTATAGGCTCAGCGGCCATGGCTCACGGGCCCAGCCGCTCCGTGGCATGTGGGATCTTCCTGGACCAGGGCACGAACCCGTGTCCCCTGCATCGGCAGGCGGACTCTCAACCACTGTGCCACCAGGGAAACCCTCAAGTCGAGTTTTAATAAACACCCTGCCTAAAGGCCTAGGGAGGCCCGAGTCCTCTCAACCGTTCTAGCTGTGCTTGGACACAGAAATACACCAAGATCATCACAGGTGTCTTGGTCACCTCTGAAGCCCTCCCCTCCACTCCACACCTGGGCCCATAACAGAGCAGACTCCCGGTAACAACAGGGGTGGGCTGGTGGGAAGCCCCAGGAGCCCCACCTGGAGAGGTGGCCATGACGGTGCCACCCTGGACTCCAAGAGGACCTGCCGCTTTTGTTGGTGTTCCCGTGTTGTGCGTTTTTCTGTTCAGCTGAGTGATGTCACAGACCATGAACCCGGGTCTCAGCCCCTGCTCTGCCCCATGGTGTCCATGTGGCCATGAGACTGACTTCAAGTCTCTGGGCTCCAGTTTTTTTCCCCACGAATGGGGGCGGTGTGTGTGGGGGCACAACTGATGCCACACCCACCTCCCAGGTGTTTGCAAAACAACAAGGAAGTCACAAGCAGTGAGCAGAAAGGACTTTCCCAAGTGAAAAGGGCTCTACGAGCACAGGTGCACCGACTCCATGGAAGTACACGGGCCCATCCTGCAGTCCCCACACCCAGGAGGCGGGTCCTGGGACAGCCTCTGGGCTGAGTCCTACGCTTGTCAAGACAGGCCTCTGAGGTGATGGAGCCCAAACCTCCAGATTCTCCAGCTGCCTTTCAGGAAGAGGGGCAGCGGGGACCAGCAGAGAGCCCTGCTGAGGTGAGAGGTGCCCATGGGGCATGTGTTCTTCTCCCCATCCCTCTGGCGGCCTGAAGGTGTGGGCTGTGGGAAAGGAAGCAAGCCAGAGAGGAAGGGGAGGGAGGAGGGAGGGAAATGAAGCGCAAGGGAAGGAGGGAGAGGAAGGGGGAGACATCCATCGGATTCACGGGGTTCGAAGTTAACATCCCTGACCCAGCACGTGCCTCCCCCCAGGCCTGGGCTGTCCTCAAGCCCTGCTCTACCCACAGCCCCACCCGCCACTGCCCACCCCCCCGGCTGTCTTGATTCCCGGTCTCCGCCCATCCCTGGGGGCGTGGTTAGAGTCAGGTGACCTTCTGCGATAGGAGCCACCAGAGGCCCACAGCCCTCTGGCTGCCAGTGTCCCTGCAGCCCCTGGCCCCCAGCCTGGCCACCTCCTCCGGGCTGAGTGCAGCCCCACTTCAGGTCAGCTTCTGCCTTGAGTCATCTCTTCACGGGAGAAAGAGCTCAAAGTTCCCAGAAAAAGGTCACCTGAATTACACCTTGTTCTAAACACACCTGGAAACTCTAGCCAGATTGATCCATTCTACACAAGAATTTCTGCTTTACGAAGGGCTCACGCAAAGTGCACTGTGCCCCTCTGGGTTTTCTTTACACAGGTCTCTCTTCTGTGCACATGTGTTGCACACCTAATTGTGACAGGGACGGGAGGGCTCCTTTGTGAGTGTAGCCACATGGGCAGCATCTTCCCTGTCTGGTGCAGCCTGATTTGGGGCCCAGAGTTATCCCCCGGTGTTCTGAGAGCCCCTAAAATAAGCTGCCAGGATCTCTGGAAGGTGTGAGAAGCAATGAGACAGGCAGGGTGCTCAGACCTGGGCCAGCGATGACCAACATGCTCCCAGATCCCTGATGCTTAGGGGTCCTGCATAAGGTGGAAATCCAGATGGGGTACACCCTGCTGGCTGCTGACCGGGAGGGAGTTCCAAGGAGAAGTACTCTGATGGGAGACTTCCTTCTGGTGCCAAGAGAGCCAGGCGATGGCAGAAGGAAGTGAGTGATGGAGTGGAGGGGAGCTTAGCTAAACGCGCTGGGTAATATAAAGGCGATTAGATTGAGTTGTTGGGCCTCCGTTAGGATATTAAATAGGCAGCAGAGAAAGAAAACTGATTCTAGAGGAGTGTTCGTGGCTGGTACCCAAGAAGTCACAACCCGGCAGAGAACACAAGTCTTCTCCATCCACCCGGCCACTTGGAGTCACAAGAGATGTCACCCAAGCCATCTGGGGTGACAGAGGTCGCAGTCTCTGGGGACAAAGAGGAAATGGCATTCTTGGATGGTACCAGGGAGACCAGGGGCCTCCCAGGAACCAGGAGAATCCCAAAGGGCCAAAGCTGGGCAGGGAGAAGGCTAGGGTGCAAGGCTTGGCTGTGGAGGAAGGAACTGGTGGCTGCAGCTATAATGGTCAGGGCTTCTCTGGAAGGCTGGCCGCGGCGGGGTGACAACCTCCCCTAGATTGATGGCTCTTCCCACTAGCAAGGTCAGGAATATTAATTTTGTACATGCTAATTTGATGTAATGTGCGACATGAATGCTTGTTCAGTTGGGTATCACTGTGTTAATAAACCTGCGATGCTTTCATGCCAAGAAAGGCATGGCATTAGCTGATTGGTGAATCAAGCCAGTGTGAATAAGGCAACGCCGCCCTTCAGCAGAGCCAGAGTGGCCAGTAGTCGTTCAGGCCATAATGGGCTGCTGCGGATTCTCTAGGAGGCCAATGACAGCGAGGCCCAGGGGACACCTCCCCGCTGCTGGAAACCCCAGCCCGTCCTGAAGATTCGGTATCCAGGCCAAGTCCTGTTCCTTTAGATGTGGTGGTGAGGCCGGGAGCCTCCAGAAGCCGAACCTGGAGCCGCCACTGCCCACCAGGTCAAGAAAGACACTGCCGGGGCTTGTCTCCTTGGATTCTTGTTGCCGTGAAAAGGCCTCATTCAGCCATCTCAGCAGCCCCTCTGGACAACCTCCCTCCCCTTCTCAGGACCCTCCCCACGGGAGAGATGGATCAGACAGAGGAAGCCAGGAAGCTGGGAAGCTCCTGAGATCAGAGAGGGAAGCCAGCTCCCTCCGTTCTGAAACCATACTCATCCTACTGCAACCTCACCACAAAGAAAAATAAACGTAGCAAGGACACACTCACATTCAAAGCAATTGCCTCAAACAAACCTTCAGATAACAGAGAGTAAATAAATATTAGTTTGGGGACCAACTGAGTCACCTCTGTCCTTGGCTTCAAGCACATATGAACCACTGGGGGAATCAACAGCGGTCCCTACACCCAGCTCTCACAGAGGACCTATACTCTCACTCCCCGTGCCCCACAGGAGTGCTTAACCCACCCTGGAGCTGACAAGGCAGACCCTTAATCCCTGTGTTGATGAGGGTGGCTAGGTTGACACTCCAGTCAGTTCGGCTTAGGAAGCAGTGACGGTTTATCAGGCAAAGCATGGCTTCTGAAGGTAAGTCCTTGCAAGAGTGGCAAAGGAAGTAAAGCTTGCTGTGGGCGCCATATTCCCTTTTCTGTTTCTGAGCTCCATATATCTCCTAGTTTCCTGCCTACCTGGAGTTAAAAAAAAAAAAAAACAAAAACCTCTAGGGTCTGAACCTCTTCCCTATAGCCTTTTTCTCTGTTATTTCACAAAACCCATAAGGTAAATCCTAATCTGTAATGGATCTAGTAAATTAGAAGAGTAACTTCATCCAAAGAACACATTTTCTCACCTTGGTGGGATTTCAGAAAGCAGCAAATAGGACTCGGGTGAATTAGGGGCAGGGGATGTGCTGGGACACCATAAACAGTGGTCAATCTCGATAACGGCTAAGAAGAGTTATGCCTTACGCACCTCCAGCTCTGGAGCACAAGATCTCCTGGAGGAGGACAGAGTGACCTCATGGGGTAGCTTTGGTCCCCTATGAGGCAGCTGTGGAACAAAGTGGAACTCTTACCTGTCTGCACACTCAGTGATCTCAAGACCCAGGGAAACTACAGTTGAAAATAGGGCAATGGGTTGGGGAAAATTTGGGACAGTTCTTACAATGGTCCTCTTCAAAATGGGCTGTACATATACAATTCAAAATTTTCCTGAGCTTCACTGGCTGTTCTCCATAGCATCTAAAGAGTTGTAGTAGGGAGAAGGTCAACGGATGATTTTTTTTGAAAGAGTAATCAAGATTTACTTGGAAGAGGAGGCAATTGATCTACCTAATCATCTACCCATCTATCCATTTACCCATTTACCCATCTACCATCCATCCATCCACCCAAAAACCCATCCCTTCATCCAACATGTATACAATACTAAATACATACTCTAGACGCTTTAGGGTTAGGGATAAGAAGTTACCAAAATAAACAGCTCAGAGTCATGGGCTTTACTTTTATGTGGCCAAGATGGCCCTGGTTACATAGATCACAAGGGAATGCCCTTCTTTACACACAAACTTCTCAGCTTGATATTCAAAGCCCCGCATAACCAAGCTCCATTTTACCTTCCAAGTTTATCTTCCACTGCCCACCTCCCTCAGACATACACACTAACCTTCCCTAATAATGCTGCTTTGGCCTTGCCTTGGCTGACGCCGTTTCTTTCACTTCATATATGATGCTTCATCTTTTCACATCCTCAGTCCTGCCCTCCAAGACCCTGCTCATTCCACCTCCCCCCAGGAAATCCTTTCTCACCTGTCTCTCTGGAACTGAGATGAGATCTCAGTTTAATCTCAGAGATGAGACAATGGATGGAAAAGTCCTCTAAACTCTAAGTTCTACAGAAATATCAGGAACGATTATTGGCATTATTATTTGAACATCCCTACTGGCATTCATGTCTCATAGTTTTTACAATGGCTAAGTACATGCACAAATGGTCTCTCCATATACATTACAGGGTCAGGGACCAGGCACTCCTTACCTCTGTACCCTTCACACAGCCTGGCAGGTCAGCTCTCTGAGTAACTCCTGGTCGAATTCACAGAGTTTGGTAGGCGCTGCTTAGTCTAAGAACCACGCAGACCAAGTGTAACCTCAGGCAGAAGTTCCCACCAGCTTCCCCCACGCTCTCAGATGTAGGCAGAGCAGCCCCAAGTGCCCTCCTGTTTCACACTCATCTCTTCATGCCCCCTCACTACCACTGCACAAAACACTAAGGTGTTTCCTAACAAGGTTCCTCATTTTATGCTCACAGGGAAAACCGGGAAAGAGGATGCTCTCAACGACTCCAGAGAAGCCCAGCCCTTCCCTCACTGCACTGGGCAACCAGCATGGTAGCCACCTGGACAGAGAGACCTTCCCGAAGCTGGTAGCCCTGCCAGCAGTTGGGCAGTTACAACCCAGCACTCAACTAGCACTCAGGCATCATTTGCCCAGCACACAACCAGCACTCAGCCAGCACTGACTGAGCACACACCCAGGTCTGCTAATACACATGTAACGACCATTTGAATGGATAGGTCACATCCAGGACAGGGATGTAATCTTCCCAGTCAGCTTGAAAAAAATAAAGTTTCAAATGTTTTATAGTTTTGACCGAAATGTATAAATGCCCATAGATTTCAACTTCATTTCTACTTATTAAAATAGGTTTCCCCCAACCAATATATAAATAATACCTGTTGGCTGGTCGGTGTCACATTGCATGTTTCCTTTAAATACCCTGTCTCACTCATTTTTATATAGTCTGACTTGGGTGTTTCTTGTGCTAGAGTCAAGAACCCTCAACACCTCACCATCTTCAAAAGGGGGTTGTGGAGAAAAAAGAAACAAAACAGCAACACGTAATGAGAGCAGCACTATTACTAGTGGCTCGTGTATTACCTGTCATGGCCATTTTATGAAGGGTAATTGAGCAGCATGTATCGATATTGAAAATCTGTTATACTTCTTGATCCAGCTAGGAATCTATACTACAGAAATATACATGTGCAAAAAAAAAAAAAAAACCCTGTGTTTAAGGGGGTCCTCAGGAACATTTCTTCTAATACCATAAAAGTGGATAGTCAAACTAAGGAACATCCATACCATGAAATAATATTTAGCAATTCACAAGAATGATAAGAGACAAATAACAGTGCTAGCAAAGATGTGAAGCAACTGGAACTCTCATTCCCAGAGGCTGCCGCTATATAAATGGGTACAACCACTTTGAAAAACTATTTAGCAGTATCTGCTAAAGCTACATATACATACACTCTGTGACACAGCAATTCTCCTCCTGGATCTCTACCCAGCAGACATGCATACATATCTCACCAAAAGACTGGGACCATGATATCCTTTGGCACATCCTTCATAATAACAGAGACTGGAAACAATCCAAACGTCCATCAACAGTGCAAGGATAAAGGTATTGTGGCCTACCCACACAATAGAATGGTACACAGCAGTAAAAATGAACGAATTGTTATCCAAAACAACTGGAAGGATCTTACAAATAATATTAAGGGAAAGACACAAGAAAGATAATATGAATATACTGTTTGAATTCATTTACATCAGTTTCAAAATCAGGCAAAACTAATCTGTGATGTTCCATTGGGAGGGGGTGACTGGGAGGGGCCACCAAGGATTCCCAGGGTGCGGGAACTGATCTACTTCTGGGTCTGGGCCATGGTTACATGAATGTGTTCATTTGGGGAAAATCCATCGCCCTCTACACCCGTATTTGTTTGCTGTCTTCTTGTATATTATACTGAATGAAAAGTTGACTTTAAAAGAATGAAACAATTCTCTAAACTCTAATGTGGAATGGTCTCTAAGACATACTGTCAAGTGTTGGCGGGGAGAAGTCTCAGAAACACAAACACTGATCCCTGTTTTCTGTGTGAGCTGGCGTGTGAGCTTGTGTGACGGGCACCCAGGAAAAGGATCCTCGCGGAGATGTGAGGGGCGTTCCCTGGGTGCCAGAGGGGACACCGTTGCTGCGGAGGGAGACGGCAGGAGGAGGGGGAGAAAAGGGCCTCTCTTCTACATGGTCTGAAATTTTCACAAGCACAACATTCATAAATGTATCGTGAAATGTTGAGAAGTATGAAAGGAAATTTATTTTTAGTAAGCACTTCCTGTGTGTCAAGCTCTGTGCTGGGCACTGTCTGCAAAGAATAAGGCAGGCGAAGCCCCTTTCTCCTGGGACACTTCCTCGGGGACAGCAGGTGTATGGGTGAGAGTGGGCTCCTGCGCTGGGGGCTGGATGCAAAGGCTCAAGGCCTCAGGGACCAGCCTGGTGGGATGTCCACAAGCCCGTCAGCAGCTCCAGCCTCTGCTTCCTCCTGCCCATCGGTACTCTCGGTGAGGAGAGTCATGATGGACTGTGGGAAAAGAGAGACAGGGGGGAACTTTGTGCTAAAACCACTGACTTTAGTGGAAGGAGGAGGTGGCGGCCACTTTTCCACCGGCCTCAAAGGCTACTGGGCTACCCGGGCATCTGGCTGCAGCGACACCCAAAGCACCCATGGGGCATGGCGCCCCCAACCACAGGTGGGAACCAGTGGGTCTTCCTTCAGAGTCAGGGCTGACACCCAGGTGAGCCCCATCCCCTCACAGGGCAGAGTCCTCAATTCTCCTCATTGCGGCTCTGCGATCACCCCACCGACTCTCCTGAGGCCGTGAGATGAACATGGCAGGGACAGGTGCTGTGTGACAGGCGGGGTGGTGAAGGGCTCGGTGAGAGGTCTGCAGTATAACCTCTCAAGGCTGAATGAGTCAACCACGGGGTTTACTGAGTGGTTTGTTGGTTAATGAGTCAACCACACTGTGTGGTTTATTCCACTCCCCCTTCCTCTGCCCTGCCCCTTCCTAGGGTCAACGGAAAGCTCTAGAGCCTGGATTTTTTGAGTCTAACACAGGTGCTCAAGAAACACCCAGGCTTTGAGGGCATGAGGGAGACTCCTCACAGTAAACCAGAAGATGTGTCCCTGGCTGTTCCCTGCCATTCCCTAACGACAGCCCCAGAAACAATGCTCCTAACAGCCTCCAGACACCCATCCCTCTGCGAAGGAACCAGCAGGCATTGCCTGAGATGGCTCAGCAGACACCCAGACACTGTGCTTGGCATGGTGGGGAGGACCCAGTGGCACTCCCTGCCCATGGCCTCCGGGATAACTGCCACTCCTCAGGCGGCCCTGGGACCTTTGTGATCTCAGCACCTCCCGGCTCCCCTGGTGCTTCCTGTGTACCCAGGGAAGGTCCCTCTGCAGCTCTGCTCACGTAACCAGAAACATTTCACCTCCGGATGCCCCGCTGAAGTCCCGTGTTGGCTGGGGTTTTTCTGGCCCCTCCACCCCAAGCCTATCCTCCTGACCTCTACATGCTCACCACCTTTCAGGGATCCTACAGTCACTTGTTTCCACAGTGGGCTGGGCCCGGGCAGGCAAGGACACTGTCTCCACAGCGCCCCGCATGGGGCCTGGCACAGGCTGGGTGCTTGGTAAATCCTTTGAATTGAATCAGACTTTCAAAGGAAAATATGTCACAAATATGGAAGGCAGACTTCCTCTTGCTCTTTTTTGTTTGTTTTGTGTTATTTCCTTGAGACACTTCAGCACCAAGCTGCGTTTCCGTAAAGAATTAAAAACGAAGAACGAATGGGCAAGGGCCAGGAGCATCCCATCTCCCTGAGGCCGTGCCTCACGGACGGCCCCACCCCCGGGGGCTTTGTATCCCTGGGGACCTCCCTGTGCAGGATCTCCACCCAGCTATCTAACAACCCTGGAGGGCAAGGGACATCAGGGGCTCCATTTAACAGACGGGAAGATGGAGGCTCAGAGACAGAGATCAGGGGATGGAGGCAGACCTCAGGACTCCTAAGACTCAGAACTAGGATGGGAGGTCAAAAGTTAGGCCTTTCCCACGTTATCTCACTGCTCCCCTCCTGAATACACACTGAAAGATCCTGCTTAAGTGTGAGGACACAGAGGGACGGTCCCCTCATTTTTGAAAAGCATGGCATACAATCCTTGGTAAAATGGGGTGATATCACCTTCCTTGGGGGGTCTGTAGTGAAAATTAAATAACAAATTATGCTCAGGAAGTAAAGGAGCAAACGTCACATGGTGCGGGTGTCCAGAGCCCTCTGCCAGACCCAACCATGGGATCTGGGTTTCTTCTCTTCTCCTTGGTCAAAAGGGAAAGTCGTTTTTTTTCATGTAAAACTACAAATGGAAAGGCTGCTTTTTGAGGCAAGCAAACCCTGGAAGTTTCTGAACATCACTGTGACAAGGCTGCAGCATATGGGAAAGCATTCTCTGGAGAGAGGCGGGGCGGGCACCTGGGGCGGCATCCCCCCCCCCCACTGGAAATGAGCTACATGTGTGCTTAAGAGGCTCCCTTGTCTACCTTTCCCAAGGGTGCCCGAATGCTACTCTGCAGCCCCCCGTCTCCTGCTGCACAAGTCCCCTGGCGTGGATCCCTCGCCCAGTCCTGGGCCCACGTCTCAGAGCGGCCTTCTATGCCTCTCTGAGGAGACAGTCTGAACAGTCTGTAGCCACCACCAGGAACACGGGATGTCACACGAGCAAAGCCACTTGTCAAATGCCTTTCCCTTACAAGCACCCTCACCATGACCTGTGCTAATGAAGTTAATTGAATTTAAGATCAATAATGGTTAATTATTGCAATTTGACATTCAGAGATAAATGGCTTTAAGACAGAGGGGTGTATGTGTGTGAAAGAGAGATCGCGTGTATGTGTGTATGTGTGTGTGTGTATCTGTGTGTGTGTGTGTGTGTGTGTGAATCCTCTCCATAGAAGGTGAACACGTTACAAGCCTAAGAGGGATCCCAGAAGCCTTCCATTGATCCCGGTACAATCTGATTGACTTTATCGTCTGATGAATGTGGGCTTTCCAGAGCTACAAGTAAATGTTCTACAAGACTACTCTAACCCTTGTCACTGGCCAAATCTATATGCGCCGTACACCAGAAATCTATTGAGATAGATTAAAGAACTGCTGTAGAAACAAGAGCAGCTTCAATAAAGGTGAAGGCTTATTATATTGACTGTTAATATAACTTAACTGTATGCCGTTATGAATGCTTATGGATCAGGGCAGTTTAATTTGGGGCACTTAGATATGATTATAATTGAGCACCAATTTTTTTTTTACATCACCAAAGATGAACTCAATTCAACATAGAAAAAAAAAAAGGAAAGAAAAAAGCCCAGCTCGGAAAATAGGTTACAACTAGCTTTGCAGAGGATGACAGCCTGGGAGTGGGGCCACAGGGCAGTGGTGGGCACGCGGGTCACGCCCAGACGTCTCTCCTGCTGACAGTGACCACTGGCCTCCCATGCCAGGTCCCCCAGCTCTCTAGGAGCTGACCCCCTGGCAGTCTGCAGCTGTCCCTCAAGCCCAGGTCAGGGCCGGGAAATGGCATCTCCGATTTCTTCCAAGTTGGTGAAAAGTCTACTCTTCAAGAGGGTTTCTTGATAGAAAGACATATCCCCAGACCTGGCGATGATGCCCCCCCACGCACGCAGAACCAGTGAAATGACCTCTTACAAGACGCATAATGACAAAGTAAGTGTTATCAGGGAAGGAAGTCCTCCTGATGGCGGAGCACTGACAATAAAATGTGACTGAGGAGTTCTGTCAAAACGTTAAGATTATGCAAAAACACCGTTGAGAACACCGCTAATCATCTGCTTGTGTCAATTACTTGAAGGGTCTCTGACAGCATATTTACCTTAAACACATTTCAGGAGCAAAATCCTTAGTGCTATATCAGAATAGTTTTCATTACCATTAGCAAATCCTTAAAAGTCTTTTTCCCCCCTCGGCTACAATAGGAGTGATGGGGAGAAGGCTGGGTGCGGGCCTGTGAGGGTGGAATGGATGGTGGGGGGAGTTCGACTCATCCAGCTGAAAAGAAGCGGGTGACGCCTAAGTCTCACGTGAGGGACCGTGATCCCATCTTCCCCTAAGAGGGGATGACAGGGCCCTCTTTAGTCCCCGAAAAGCCTCGAAGCCAAGGGAAAAGCGGCATCCGCTTGCCTCCTGGCTGCGGTGGGCCACGCGTCCAATGTCACCTTATCTGACAAGGCAAACAGCAGGTGCACAGGGGCAACTGTTGGAATGACGACTTAGGCGGCAACAGCCGGGACGGGGCACCGTTCAAACACTGCATCCTGATCACACAGGTGTGCACACAATCAGGGCGACGTGGAAATAACCAAAATGACGGCATGGGGCCTGGAGAGGTCCAGCTGAGCCAGCCGTGTCCAGAGGGAAGTTTCTAGTCCCGTGCTGGGCATCGAGTGGGGACACCCCAGTGGAGGGCGCTGCAAGGCCCACCCACGGGGCTCCCGTGGGAGGTGAGAGAGGGTCGGGTCGGAGGGAACCCAGGGCGCTGGAAAAGGTACTTCTAAATGCTCCCGGGAAACCACACAGCCTGGGTTTTACCTGATGTGACAATCCATGATGGAGGTGATGATGCCCGCTAGGATGTTTTGATATTTTTTATTTTTGAGCACTTTGTGTTCTCCTCACCCACCCCATGAGCTAGGTTTGGTGGTTTCCCCCACTTCCCAGATGAGAAGGCTGTGCCGCCGTGAGATGCACAGCGGGTCAAGGAGCACCAGGTTTGGAACTCATGTCTCCTGGGCCCCTTCCACAGGCAACACCATGGACGTCTTAGTTATGGTGACTGTGAGCCAGTCCGCAGAGATTCCAGCCCTGCAAGCACGTGAGAGCAGCTGCAACCCTCGTAAAGGCGGGCAAGGGGTCCTGAAGCCACCGTCATCTCCACAAGCGAGTCCATCCCGTTCGGAAGACACAGCCGCAGGCCTGGGCTGTGCAGGATGGCGCTCACTGGGCATCTCAGGGTTCTGAGACGCAAGCTTACAAACGCTGCCGCATCGGGGTGACCGGGCAGTCCCTGAGCGCTGGTCACACTCCCCAAAGTGCCCAGGGGCCGGGGCTGACCCCTGTGACCTGGGCTCTGGAAAGGGTCGGCTACAGCAACTGTGGTGGAGTGGAGGAGACACAAGACGCCACGTCACATCCAACCTGCTAGACAGGAAATACGCAGGACACGCAGAAAATCAAAGGACTCAAACGGATTTATAGTCAGGCCAGGGGATCTGATGTTTGTGGTTATTTCAGAAATCAGTATTAAGTTATATGTAAAACAAAATGAGTTCCTTTGAAGAGATTCTATATTCCAAACGCTTTAAGTAAAAGCTGTCTCCTCCCCATTCCCAAACATACAGACATTTCCCTGATTGACCGTTAGAAGTGTGCATTCGCGTATAAAAGAAATAACGCGAAGGGCTGCCACAACCATCCTCAAAACGTACCTCCAGACTCTAGGAGAGATCTGAATTGAGGAGACCACAGGCCAAAACAGGAGCATCCAGAAGCCAAGGTTCTAGTCTAAAAAAGCCAAATGTGGGGGTGGATTCTGAGGGCCCCACTGCTTGTCTGATGGAATAAGATGTGACGGATGAGTCAAGTGACTTGGGTTCATTTTCATTTCTTTATATAGACTACACATACATACATATGTAAACATATACACACATACAAATGCATATACATAAACACATATGCACACAGCCATCTATATACGCACAAATGGACATTTGCATGAATCTGATTGCCCTACAAAGTTATCCTTTAAATAAATTTGAACAAACAACTCCAAACAGACACCAAATGAACACACCAGGCAAGAGAAAGTCATCCTCACGGACAGGGTCTGCTATTTAAACATCTGATTCCTGGCAAACAAGCATCCCTTCCAGAGCATCACCCCCCAAGCTCTCTGGGAAGCGATCAAGGACCCCTGGGCTGTCGGCCGCATACCCAGAAACTTGTAAAGGGACTCCCCTCCACGGTGCCCACAGGAGGCCCGGGTTGCACCCTCTCTCTCAAGAGGATGGTGCAGGCCTGGCTGGACAGGGGCACTCAGTCCACAGGGCAGCCAGCAGCCTTGCACCACGGCCCAGAGTCCCTCGTGGGGAGGGGGATTCTGTTCATAACTCAGCTTTCCTAGGGTCCAGCTGATCCATCACGGTGAGAGCGCTGAGTGGACCAAATCAGCTCAGGGGTGAGGCCTGCCCTTTAAGCACTGGAGCAGCTGTTCACTCCACCCCTGTCTGCTTCCCTCCCCCTCAGCCAAGTACTTCATGCCCAGAAAGGTCCCAAGGTTTCGTAAGCCAGATTTCTAAAACCCCGCAGCCTGCCACTGAATGTGGGCACTGGCAGGGATGAACTGGGGTCCTCTGTTACAGCCGTGATCCCTGCCAGCAAAAGTGAACGGGTATCGGAAAGATGGAGCCCTCGTGAGCATCCAGGTAGGAGCCTTCACACCGATAACCAGGTACCAGCGAGGCCTGGCCAGGGGTAGGTGCTCACCCTGGTCCCCCCACGCCCTCCCCGACGTACTCCCCCTAAGAAGCTTGAGGAGCTGTGAATGGTAAGACCCACTCGCATGTCACAGATGGGGACTCTGAGAAACTTGCTCAAGGGGACAGAGCTAATCATGCAGGACCAGGATCTGAACCCAGCTGTCTGGCCACAGCTGCTGTGCCCAGAACTCTCACTCTCCACCTTTCCGGCTAAGCTCAGCTCCTATGTGCGTCTTCAGCTGTTTACAGAAAGCAGCCCCTTTCCCCAAACTATCAAACTGGGACCACAACCAAAAAAATTAATCTCAAGTTTTTAAAATATCAAAACCTTAAAACGTATAATTAAATTAATCATCATAAATTCCTTTTTAGCACTGAGAGTTGGATTTATAATATCATTTTCAAACCTCTCTGTGAGGTTTAAATATTTTATAGCATACGTGAGTTAGAGGGAAGCGTGTCTAAGGGCTTAAATATCGCTGGAGAGCAGGAGACTTTGACAAAAACTGTAGCACAACTGTTTCTAAGGTAGTTTGTAAAAATTATTTATTTCCATACCAGTTAATTATGATGGGAGTCTTTGTTGAATGCACAAGCATTAAAAAAGTGCCGATATTTTATGCATCTTTAACTGGAGCGTGATTCCCCGCAGCGCACTGGTAACTCCTTGACATTTAGCATTCACTCACAGCAACCGTAATAAGGGGTTTGATTGCTTCCTTTGCAGATGCAGTAATTTAATAACTGTGATCAGTTGCATAAATTTCCTATACAACCATCTTAAGTTAGCCACATTAAAATTAAGCAAAATTGTAATCTGTTGACAGATTATTGCTACTGAACAATTCTCCCGAAAGCATTTCAGATTAGCAAGTGCCACGAGCATTTGTGTTTCATACGCCGGTAAAAAAATACGGCAGCGTCCCCCTTCCCCGCCCAACCTCCAGTCAACCCCCCTACCCACATACACAGACGCCGCGAATCGGACTAGAAGACAATTTCATGAAATTCTATGCTTTCTGCTAAATCTCCTGCACTGTTGATTTCGTTATTTGAAATGTTTTGTGGGGTGAATTCTGCTCTCTGGATAGGGGTTTAAAAAAAGCGGCATGTCAGTTTCTTCTTCCTTTCTTCCCAGTGATTTCCTTTATGCAACTTCGCATCCATTGCCTTTGAAGGAAACCTCCTAGCATGGAGCTCTTATGAATAAAATGACTGCGTTCCCCAGAGCAAAGGAAAAGTGCTAATTCCACACCTTACTTGGAAAAAGGTGAAGAATGCCCGGCTTCCTCTGAGGGAGGCATCCTGACTTAAGGAGACAACACAGAAGCCTTCTGTTCAGTCGCTCAAGAGCCCCTTACCAAGTCTGTATAGGTGAAAAGACAAGAGGCTTCCATGGGCAGGTTTTACCTATAGCATGGTGATAAAAGAATAGAAACAGCGCCCTGGCCCGCTCTGTTTAGAAGCAAAGGGAGACCCGATCTCCTGCTTTGTGCCCTGTGAGTTGACTTTTCAGAGTAATGTTTAGCCAAGCAGGCAAGTCAGGAATAACTGTTTCTGATACTTCCCAGCAAATATCTTTAACCATCTGTTTACACTTGCCAAATATGCTTCCAAGTTTCCAATTTTATCAGTATATAAAAAGAATATCTGTTTTTAAAAAAATTCGTAAATATCTTGTGATGCATCTTTACATAATTCAAGAGAAATTAAAAAAAAAAATTTCTCACTTGAAAGCCAGCATGAGCACGGATTTGTTTAAACTTCCATTTACATAGAGGTTTGGGGGTGGAAGCCACCAAAGGGGGTGTGGGCTTTTGTGCAGGGCAGGGTCAAATGTCAAAGGTGACTGCCTGCCTGTCAGAGGAGCAGTGTGCCCTCCCCCCACAGCAAATGACCGAAAACATGGCGGCCTGGTTCCCAGGACGGCCCTGCATATGCAGCCTGTCACTTCAGATGGAGTTGCGAGGTGTCTCCCAGACAGGTGACGTGCCGGGGCCAGGCTGCAAGCTTCCTGCAGAGCAGAGACCACTTCTGAGCTTGAGAAATTGGATGGGACTTCACTACCAAATTTCCTGCCAAGAGGCCTCACAGTCAAATGTCTGTCTTCTTCTCATCACCAAGGAATGATGCTACCACTCTGACATAGTGTCTCCGGTACTTAAAGATAGAGTTAATGCAGAATGATCGAGAAACGTGAGGCCTATGAAACTTTCAAGAGCCATGCAAAAGCGACTCCTTGATCCTGAGAGGGTACGCGTGTGTGCACATGCATGTGTAGGTGTACACGTGTGTGTGTGTGTGCGCACGTGTGTGTAAAACCACGATTCTCACTAGGCAGTAGAGAACCTAGCTTTCTGCTGCTGCCACCGTTACCTGCAATTCTTTGTAATAAATTGGACATACCCTGGGCTAGATTTGTTTGCTTCTAATTATAACTAATTATGTTTCTAAATATGTTCTTTAGGGTTACCACATGGATAAAAATGGGGGTAGGAAAGAAAGGAAATGCATCGGGATTACTGAGAGAAAGAGAAACATACGAATTAGCTAACTAGTGTGCTCATTTCAATGTTTAATAATATTTTTTAACATTGCAGCATAAGCTGCAGAATAAAAAATTACCCACAGCACCACCTGTGCATCCCCTGGGACAGGAGGATTTAGAGTTCTCTCCTGCAGTTTCTGGAGCCCTTGTTTGCAAATATTTCTTTGAATATTTCTTTGTATTTCACCCCGTCCCACCCCCGCAAATTAAAAACAAAAACAAGAAAAGATAGTAAATTTTGTTTCCCACCAAAGCCTTTTAAATAACATCTCTACAAAGCCCAACTTAATTACATAACTCAAGGGGAAAAAATAGCATTTATTTCCATAATTTTGGAAGCTGTCTCTACCCATTTCTGTATGTGTAAACTGTAGTGCTGACTGCATGAACAGCCAGTGTCCACCCTGCTCCCTCAGCCTGGGTAGGAACTGGTGTCATTGCTCTTTTTTCCATCTGCTTGGGCTTCTGCTCACCCTGTATTCTGGGAAAGTTCTGGGCTTTGTGTGGCCTGTGATGGGCCCAAGTGCCTACGTCTGGGAAGACAGGAGAAGATGGAGCGATGCAGAGGATACAGAGACATGCAGGTCAGGGCCAAGGGGCCAGCCCACCCTCCTACCTGTAAACGTAACACCTCTCCACCTGAGCAGAATGCAGGGGCAGGGGTGATGCCCCATCAGGATCCCACAGTTAAAACCAGGTAATGGCCAAAGCCGAGGGTGCCCCATCGGCCCCTTGGGCTTGCCTCCTTCCAACTCCACTTCTGACTGCGGGTCAGTCGTACACAAACAAAGCCTTAACAGAAATGTTACCGAGGACATAATAGCCATTTCCAATGATAATACACAATTTTAGCACTGACGCTTAGCTGATTTAGGTGTTTGGCCAACGTGTCAAGCAGCCTGCCTTCCTCAGGCGGGCCTTTAATGGGTAACTGGCAGGCCCTGGCAGCCTTATTTCTGTTTTAGATTTGGTTTGTCATTGGGTATCCATTACCTGCCATTCATCTTTGATCTCTTTGGACAGGCCTGATCAAAAGATGTCATTTGACCTACTCCACTTGGCAGAAACTTATATGACTCTCATAAAGGGGCCACCCCAGCTATAAATAAAATGACATTATTATTTTTCCGTCCTATCACGTAGAAGAGACAATTATGATAATGCAGTGTCTGTCATCGGGAGCCCAGCAAATTGCTAGCTCTCACGCAACTGTTTAGCTTTCTTATTTGTTTTTTGTCTGTTTTCCTCCATTTCAAGTTGAAAATAAAGCAGAACTGAAATCTCTAATGCTCTGCCTCTCACTCCGATGGTCTCGGGGCTTCTTCCCATGGTACTGACATGCAGGTGTGGCTAGCAGCTTGTTTGTCAGTGGTGGGTGGTGGTTACGGCTGTGTTGGCAAGGCTAGGCAACTATGGGACAAGGTTTGTCCTTCATTTCGTGTTTTGAAAACAAGCTAATCCCTGAAATTAGAACTGAGAGATATTACTGCCAGTAGATTAAAAATCATGGCCAGGGTTTATTGTGTCCTCAATCAAGTCATAAAAAGAAAAATGCATTGGAACTTTCACCCGACAAGCAAAAGAGAGACAGCTCAGAAGTCACTGCCAGGGAGCCCACAGCTTGGGGGGCACAACCGGTCCAACTGTTTGTTCCCTTCTCCAGTTGGACCAACAATATGGGCTCCATCCCTGTGAGACTGGCTCTCCATCCTTCCTGGAAATGGAGGTTTGGGTGCTTCCAGGGTCTGCTTCCTTCCCTGGGCGGTTGAGAGCTCTGTGGGAACCCAGGGGTATGGTAAAGTGACAACTAACCCACTATTCATTCTCTGATAGCCTGATGCCCATGTGCACCAGAGACAGCAATCCTCCACCCACTTTGTGCCAGGAATCTGTCCTGCTCAGTGGTCTCCACCCAATCGATGCTCTTGCTTGGGAGCAGAGAGCAACAGGGACACACCATCAAAAGACCCCTGCAGAAATTCTGGCTGTGGCTACTCAGAGTCATGTTATTCTAGAGCAAAGGAGGTACCAGGGATCTTTACAGATAGGCACCAAGTCCAACGCTTCATTCGATAAAGGAGGAAACAAGGCCCAAAGAAGGGACAGAAATGCCGGAAGGCACCCCGGGGAGTTAATAGCAGAGCTGAGACCAGAATCCAAACCTCCTACCTCTGCAGTTGGGGCCCACCCCCCACAACAGGGCCATCTGCACCACCAAGAGCCATCCTAAGATGGCCACCTGCCATCTTCTCCAAGGCTGGCCCTGGAGCTCCCCTTCTGTGAGCTGATGACCAGGACGCTGTTAATCTGTAGGGCCTGCTGCTCTTCCCAGCTGCCTCTGGAATACAGGCTGATTGGAGTTTTGCTTGGCATGAAGATACACAGTGTCTCTGGTCATTCCAGCAGAGAGCATGTCAGTGGGCATCCATTTATTCAGTGCCCTGGGTTCAGGACTTGGCCATCCTAAGGCCTCCCAGTGCCACCAACACCCATGCCAGTAACGGGATTTGGGCTGACCCCCGGAGAGGATGAGGCAGGTGGGTGGGTGGTAAAAGAAGGATGGAAGGGAGAGAGGGCACAGATTCTGAATCCCTTGCCTGCAAGAAGGAATGTGGCCTCTAGCTGGGCTCAGATCAGTTGGGCTGTACCTTTTCTGCAACCATGTGGACAGAATATATTCTAAGTAGAGGACCCCAAGGCAGGGCACCTCCACCCCCTGATGGAGCATGGGCCCTGAATGGAGACTCACTTTGAGGAAGATCACATCTGGGTGATTTCATGCCTTTGGAACCATCAAGTCAACAAGAACGAACATTCTGGATTAGCAGAGGAATCAAGAAAGTTCTGGAAATAGTCCCCAGACCAGGAAGTCTAGGTAGGAAATAATGAGTGTAGAAAGCATAGCACTCCCCTAGTCATCCCAGGGTAGCTTGTCTTGCAAAGCACTAGACAATGGGGCACAAAGAGGAAAGATGGTTCTCAAGACTGTTGTTGGCGTATTATTCCCTTAAGGCTCAGCTTGGGCACCCTCCTTTCAAGAAGCCATTCCTAGTTTTCTCTCGCCTCCTGGGATGAGTGAGGCATCCCTCCTCTGTGCTCCCATCCTGCTTACTTCCTTCTCCAACGTGGTACCCACATCAGAATTACCTGTTTCTGTCTGCTGTATCCTCCACACTCTGACCTCCACGAGGACTTCCTATCTGGGTACCCACTGCACCTTCCAGCACTGGCCAGAGCAGATGCTCAATATACATCCACTCAATTTGTTCCAATGACTACAGAACACATGCTCCAGTAACCTGGTGCCCTCAGAGCAATCTGTGATTACAGGAAAACGCACACAAGTTCATTTTCCTTCTTTGGGCTTGAGCAACGTCTCCCCCATCCCCAGAACCCAGGGTCCCATTCATCACGCTGTAACATCACAGTTTGCCAAGCCTCTACTTTAGTGCCCCAACCCTCTCTCCTGTCTGTCCCCCATCCTGGTCCCAGATAATGAGCCTCTCTTCCCTATAAGCTACTTTTCAGATGCCAATGGATGGAAAAGTGAAGACTCAGATTTGAGTGAACCAAAGCAGAGAGTGTGGGGTCACCAGAGGAAGAAAATCACAGTCTTCCTTCGTCTCCCCAAGCAGGTGAGCTCCAAGGGATTTGGGGCCATTCCACATGCATTTTGTTTTTCTTTTTGTTATAATGCTGATCCCAGGTACTGGCATCCAGGGTGGCTTGCAAGTATCTGCTACAATGATGAATGGATGGGCCTGTGGGTCCAGTGCTCAGGGCCAGAAGGAGAATAAACCCAGGGAAAAGGTTTGGGTGAGGTGGTGGCTCTCGGTGGTGCAGATGGCTTGATGCTAACGGACCCTAGGATCTCACGGGCCCTTCTGCGAGATTCTTCCACTCTGTCGTGAGCAGCTGGAGGACTCGGGCAAGTTACAAAAGCTTCTGAGTCTTCATCTATAAATTGAGAATAAAAGTACCCTCTTCTGAGAAATGTTGTTAATGGCATTATACATTTAACACAGTGCCTGGCATGTGGCAAACATTCAATAAGGAACAGGTGTTTTTGGTTATAGATATTATGCTTTCCCTGAGCAGGAAAGATCCCTGCAGTGACAAGAAAGGGCAGAATCTGCACGGTGACAAGAGGATCAGTCCCTCCACTGGGCCCAGCCCTTGTACCTTCAAGAGTCATTAAACGTCCAGGAAACCCTTGCCCGTGCAATCAGCTCAGCTTCTTGAGCCAAGGAAGGTGGTTGCCTTGGCAGTGTGGGTACTAAAAACCTTTCTCCATCCAAAATCCTCTCCCCATCTCAGGCTACAAATTCCACCAGCCGCAAGCCAGATAGACTCTGGGCTAAGCTCTGCCCTGTTTTGGCTGCTCTGACAAAAAGCCATTATGGGTGGAGAAGATTGGGATGGGAGTATGGAGGGAGGCTGGAGGATAGGGAGGGTTATGTATTAATCCACCCAACAATCTGGCTGTGGATGTATTAATCAAATCTCTCTCCTCTCCCTCCCTCCACCCTCCCTCTTAACTCTGAGGACAGATCAGGGGCATTCATGTCTGGGGAGGTGGCACAGAGTGGAGGGAAAAAACAAACAGGGACCAAACAGGGGCTCCGAAGCCTGGCTGTACCCTGGACGGCCCTTCTCACCCAGGATCGACTTCAAGGTGGGAGGCAAGAAAATGGGGTGAGGGTCTGTGGCCTCCGACTGCAGAGGTTTGTTCCTTGTAGGAAGAGGCCATGGACCTACAGAACGCCCCAGTACAGGGGATGAAACGGAGAGAAGGTGTGGGGCATGTGTCTCTGCCCCACTCACAGGCTCCACACCAATGCGCGGGGTCCACGGGCCAAGCAGGAGTACTGGAAGATGAGATACTGTTGAAGGTCCACACAGGGCAAAGAGGTGGGATAGGAGGTGGGCAGCGTGGCCATCCCCTCTGCATCCTGGCCCCTCCGTCTCATTGCCTTCAAGCCTCAGTGTCCTCATCTGTAAAAGGGGATGGCGATGCCAGGTATTCCCAGGGCTGCTATGAGAGGGGCGACAGATGAGAAAAGTGTTTTGCACGTTGCTATGCGCCATGCACACCGCGGCTTTTAGCGAGGCCTGTCCTTCCCTCCCATGGCTGGAAATTATGCATCGGCAGACTCTGGTCAGAGAAATGCACAGAGCCACAAAAGGAAGATCTAAAGCTGTGCTGTCCACGTGACTATTCAAGTTTAAATTAAAATTAAAGAAATCTAAAATTCATCTCCTTAGCTGCACCTGCCACCTTTCAAATGCTCAACGGTCACAAGGGGTGGACACCTCAGAGCAGGACACTTCCATCCCGGCAGACAGCTCCCTGTCTGTGCCGGTCGTGGGGTCCACTCCTTTTGTTTCCCTGAACCCTCTGGCTCTCGGATGTCCTCCCTCTGTCTACCCTCTTTAGAAAAGACACTTGCCTCTAGAAATAGTCCTCAACCCTTTGGGGACTGAGGACCCCTTTGGGAACCCAACAGAAGTCAACATTCACTGAAATCCAGACTATCTCGCTGTGTGGGATGAATCCCACCAGTAGTACGAGAACGTATCAGGTGGTTCACCTTGAATCTCACGGTAATAAATTACGCCCTCATCCGTTCTTTTTCCTTCTGATTATTTCAAGGAGGAAGTATCGGGGAGGTGCTGTGGGTCTTTAACACCTCCCCGACACTGGTTAATCTTCCCTTTTTAAAAAGAGAGATAAGGCATGCGACTTATAGGCAGGCAAGAGAAGCCAACTAGAATTTAATGACATTGTTTGATTTCACTGCATTTATTTTTATGGTTATTTTCTCTTTATGGCAAGTGATTCTAGATCTTCATTTATAGGAGTAACACAGTACACTTTCATTTTAAAAATAAATTTGTTTGAGTTAAAGCGTGTGTAAATAAGAATGTTTAGGCAGTGCATGTGGTATGCGGTATGTCAAACAGCATGGCAGGTTTGGGACCCAGGACGCTGCACCTGCTCAGGGGCAAATGACAGGCACAGAAGGTTCTGCAGGGGACTCTGTACTCCTCCCATCCCTAGACCCGGCCCACAATGAGGGATCTGGTCCCCCACTTAATAAACAGCGTTGCTATTTCAGACTTCTAAGTACCCAGACTTGTAAGGGAATTTTGCAGGCTCCTTTTTAAAAGATCTGAATTTCCGCTTTGGGGAGGTTGCAGATCTCAAACCTCAATATTAATAAATATGCTAATAAAAATGTAAAATTTGCAATGAGCCATTATCAATTAAAGACAGGATGCTTCATAGCCGATTTATGGCTCCTGTGAGTGGCCGCTGACCAGAGCCTGGCCACTGAGTCTGCAGGGCTGGAAGGACAGCACCAGAGTCTGAAATATGAGCATGTCATTTCTGGATCCAGGGTACCTGGCAAGAACACTGGCAGTGATGTTCCTGGCATCACATGCTACTGGCCCACCGGGATGTGGAAAAACTTCCTGTCCCTACACATCTGCCAGTGACACACATCCATCTCTCCCAGACACCCAGGAAACTGGCAGCGACGTGGGAGGTTGCCCTGACTTCGAGCTGATGGGCTTCAGGTCAGATGAACATTCTGATGCTTGGCTGCTGCCATCTGGACACGAGGAGGATCCTGGGGGCTGAAGGACCCCTGCCCCCTGCCAGGATAGGTCCCCACCCAAGCCGAGCACTTCTGAACCGGGCACTATCAGAAATGGGCGCTAAGGGAAGGGAATCAAGCTCAGAGTCCGGACACCTGGTCCTGGCCCGACACACTAACCAGCATGTACTTGGGGTCAATGACTGGCGTCCACGTGCCTCAGGGTTCCCCTGTAAGTCAGGTAATACCTTCATCCTGGGTAATGGCTGTTCCCACAGTGCCCAACACCAAGTGAGCTCTCTCTCTTGGTCCCCATCCCCATGCCCATGTCTGGGGAATTATACAGTCCCTGGCCCCTTTGGACCTGCCTCGTGGGTGACTGCTGGGCGCCCACGACCCAGTGCGAGGGTGCTTTGCGGATGAGGTTGACATGATGACCTGGAGCTGCCTCCCTGGGCTCTGACAGAAACCAGGAAGGATGCCTCTCTCCCCACAGCCAAGACTAGAGGGCTTCTTCCCCTCCAGTTTGCAAGAGAGACAGGAAACAGGAGGCCCAGCTACAGCCACGTCTACTCCCCTGCCAACTGATGCTGTAGGAGCAGGGCCGGCACTCTCTCTGGGCAGACAAGGGTGTTTCCAGCACCCGTGAGAGCACGTGGCAGTGAGGGACATCAGCCACCCCTGCAAGGGAGGCCGTGCGTGATGCTGAGGAACCGTGAGACAGGACAGTTGCACCTCTGCGGCGGGGCTCTCTGCCTGCACTGTGCTCCAACATCAGTCAGCCGCCTGGCCCCTCACCTCCTTTAGCCTAACCATCTCTGGGCCCGGTTTCTGATGGGGTTTTGAATCATTTCTAATGAGAGGATTTCACAGCCCCTTGTGAGGCTACATTCTTGTGCAGACCTTGTAATTTGAGTGATTGTGAATTGTTCTGAGTGCCAGATTTGTATTTTGCAAAAGATCAGGATTTTATTCATATCGGAGTGCATAATTTTGCCTCAAGATGTGTTAGATTACGTTAATTAACTTTGTAGCCAGAATGGGAGAAATTAACCGTTTGGATGAACCTTGCTCTGTAATCACCGTCATTCTCAGCCCCCTTGAGCACGTCCCTCTGGGCTGCCTGGAAAAGCAAGGAAGGAAAGAAAGTAAAAAAGAAGTTTAGGGAGTGGGTCCAGGGAAAGGCTCACACGAGGGACCCCTTGGAAGGGCCACATTCCTGGGGTTTGGAAGGTGTTGACCTCCATGAGAAAGAATGATAGATCCCACACACTTATGTATGCGCCTTCTAAACTTAACAGATGCTGGCTGGATAGACAGACAGACCAGGGAGCCCTGCCACCAGTGCTGTTGATCTGACACTTCTGTTCTGGGCACAGGTTAGGGGGAGAAAGTGATACTGCCAAGAGGGCCCTACCTTGTATGCTCTCCCTGAGAGGCTGGCAGAAATGTACACGCCACCTGGGGAACAAACGCATCCCTGCAACGGTGACCTGAGAGGAAGATTACTGGGACCATCACCTGCTAACTAGCCAACTTTTTCTTTTCACTCTTACCTTTAATTTTTATTGCTTTTTGTTTTTGTTTTTCTTTTCTTTCTCCCTTCTCCTTTGAGGTACAAGCTTGGCCCCAAATCAGCCCTCCAACTTTCTGATGGTATCAATCGACCCATTATTTATTTATTTTTTATTGAAGTATAGTTGATTTACAATATTGTGTTAGTTTCAGTGCACAGCAAAGTGATTCAGTAATATATATATATTTTTTTCAGATTCTCTTCCATTATAGGTTATTACAACGTATTAAATATAGTTCCCTGTGCTATTATTAGGAGTATGGAATTAACAGAAACACGCTACTA
>NW_020185321.1:1790395-1807766 GCF_003031525.2 Neophocaena asiaeorientalis asiaeorientalis
TTTATAAACTTGTCCCCCTGCGTCTCTTTCATGTCCAGGTCCCAGGTGCGGGGGCGAGCCCCCAGCCCTCCATGGCAAGGGGGCCCATCCACATTGACTGGTCTGTGTGTGAACATTCGGCTGTAGGACTGTAAAAGCTCCCTTTACCAAAATCAATTCAAAGACTCAAAACAATCTATTGAAGAGTTTTGCAGCTAGCTTTTAAACCACTTATAAAAGACAACACACAGAAAAAATTAACCCCTGTGGCTCTATTAGGAACACTATAATAAATGTACATTTAAAAGATCTATAAACACATATTTATCTGCAAAATGTTCTTGCATAAAACTGTTATTGAAAAGGCTTTCATTTTATCTTTGTGTTATTGTAATTTTATTGAATTGCTTATTCATTCTTTGATATTGTATTTTAATGGTATTATAAATCTGTTTTATGTCTGATAGGAGCCTCATTGTAAACTGATATAACAGATAATATGGCAATTCACCATAAAAATTCTAAACCAAAAATGCAGATCAGAACGCAAAGAAGCACTTTAATTCATTCTCAGTCTCTTTTCATTTTATTTTTTAATTATTTTTCATGTGCCGGTTGCCATCTGTTGATAAAGAATGGTTGTGAGAAACTCACTGTACAACACAATAGGAACTTTTTGTATAATTCTATTCATAAAAAATGATAACAGTATAAAAGCATTACACGCCTCGAGACTGAGGATCATTAGCAAGTTCATTGTATAAACTGATTTAAATTAGTCACTTTTGGAACAAAATCCTTTTTTGTAAAATATCTTATTTTGGGTAATTTTTAGTATCATGAATAATAGAACAAAAAAAAAACCCACTTTCTAAAATGTCTCCTATTATTTTTATCCCTTTATTAAAAACAATGAAAAACAATTATGATAAAAGATGGTATCAACATGTACAGCAATTATGTCATAAACCCAACTATGGCTCAGAAACTTAGCAGGAAGTTCATTCAATAAAAGTATCTTAACTTGCCATCTCTAAATGATAAAATCTCCATTATCAGAAGGAAGCAATCTGGTCACCACTATTGTGGCAAACACCTAGTCCCCAGAGTGGGGATTTATAGCATCTCTGGTGCCTCCTTGCGGGTCCCTCCCGCAGCTGTGGACGTTTCTACCAGCCTGGTGCCAGGGCTGAATGCATCTAATTACTTTCAGCTCGGTCTCTTCCATGGTCGCGTGAACCTGATCCTAGGGACCTGAGCAGTTGCTTTTCCTGGGTGAGGAGATCTGCATATACAAGCATGCATCAAAACCGTCCTGTTAGAAGTCACACAATTTGTTCCCCTAAAGAAAAAGAACAAGACTTAGGGAAAGTGTGGATCATCACCTAACAACGTAGCAACACTACAGAAACAAGCAAGCTATGAATAGCAGCTACCAAGACTGCCCGGCTCTGTGGCAGATCAAAGAATGCTATAAACACAAAGGGCTTCTATCCAAAAAAGACAAAAAAATTATTTTTTTAATTCTTTAAGAATTTTGCACATGAATCGTTTGCAACATGTATTTTAAAGGTTCCCGCTGTAATTAAATCCTGTCTTTTTGCTACAAAAAAAAATTATTTTAAGGGTTCCACTGGGAATTAAAGATATACCTAAACATATGAAAATCATTCGGTGAGACACAAGTAAACCACACTGAAGGCGTGAAAATGGCTGAGGGCCCAACCAGAGCGGTCAGGTTGACACGGCCAATCCGGCCTCTTACCCTGCTTCTCACCTGAGCCACAGATGAGGCAGCCAGCCCCACGGGAAACCACAGCAGTCACCCGCCAGGTGCTCAAAGCCCCTCCAAGCATGACCAGGTAGAGAAAAAGTTTCTATTGGGAGAACTTTGAAGAGGGAAAAACAGCAACCATGACAACAACAAAATGCTTTTCCTCACCCTCCAAAACACAACCATCTCTGAAACAATGGGCTGACGGAGACTGCGTAGGGGTGAAGGAGGCATGTCGACTCTTAAGATGCTGTCCCCCAAGAGTAGTGACGGGCCCTTGGGTTCCTAATTCTTTCCCAAATAATCAGCCAATAGAGTGATCTCTCTAAACAGAAACCTAATCGTGACAGTGTGGCTGGAAAACTATAGCTTAGAGCTGGAAATGACCTTAAGGATCAGGGAGACCACACCCGGAAACATTTTCTCACCTAAAATTTGATACACACGAAAATTCACGTAATATATATGTAGGTACCTGAGTATAACAGAACAAATATCTGCGAACCAGAACCCCATCTGAGAATCCCAACATTAACACCGGGCCTCTCCCATCAGGCAGGTATCCTGGATACAAATGCATGTTAACCCTCACCCCCAACAATCCCGTTTCCTTCTGAGCTTTAGAGAAATGGCTGCCAGCCTGCATGAAGTCTTCTCTGGTCTGCTTCATCCACTCCTATTGTGTTTCTAAGATCCACCCCTGCTGTTGTATGTGGTTTGGGTTCCTTGGTTTTCACTGATCTGTAATATTCCACTGTGTGAATACGATTTAACCTTAAAAAACAATAAGATGGGTCAGGCAAAAGATGTCTTTCTGAGAGCTGACACCTGATGTGACAGATCTGCTTTGCACTCTGCCCCCTGCCAGGGATGGGATCTGCAGTTGTTCACATGTTGGGGGCTACATGTTTCCTCACCTGTACTTCCGGGGAGGGGCATCTGCTCAGGGTGACCTGAATAGCTGACCTCTCCTCTGACCTAAGCCTTTGCAGGTTGTTGTAATTAAGATACCACCAGGTGCTGTCCAAAAGACTTTACTAATGACCACCTGGCTGCAGGAAGGGGAGTCTGTAGCGCACCTAGATAGCTGAAGGGACGCAGGCCAGGAGGCTGATAGCTCCTGACTCTTGGTGCACAGAACTAAGGAATGGTTCAGCTACAGGCCCGCGCATTCTCTGGTGCTTTGGGTAACATTTTTATCTCTGGTTGCAGGATGTTACTGAGTCCAGAAGCGGTTGAACTCTGGGACCAGTGAAGGAGAAGGTGGAGCTCCTTTCCCCAAGGGCCGTGTTGAGATGGTTAGCAGGCCTTAAGACACACCTTCTAACCAGGCAGCCTCCTGACACATCCTCCAAAGAGGTACGCTTCTGCTTCATGATTTTTAAATTATACAGTTTGGTTAAGTGTCAATGTACAGTTGGCCCTCTGTATCCAAGGGTTCGTGGATGCAACCCACCTCAGATTGAAAATATTTGGGAAAAAAAATTTCAGAAAGTTCCAAAAGGCAAAACTTGAATTTGCTGCTCACTGACAAATAGTTACATAGCAGTTACCTTGTATTAACAACTATTTACATAGCATTTACATTGTATTAGGTATTATATGTAATCTAAAGATGATTTAAAGTATATGGGAGAATGTCAGTAGGTTATATGCAAATATTATGCAATTGTATAGAAGAGATTTAAGCATCAGGATTTTGGTCTCCATGGGGGTCCTGGAACCAATCCCAGAGATACCAAGGGATGACCCTGTCTTACACTTTTCAATCCATTAAGAATGTAAAATGGTGTTGGTGTTGAAGGATGACAGCAACAACGTACAAGCAAAATACAGTATTTTATCATTTTCTTTTATAGTTTCCCCCTCCCCCCCAGATCCTTGTATTCTAAGGTAATCCTCTGAACCCCATTCATCATTCCAATGGAGAGATAGGTAGTGATGGTGTTGAAAGGCGAAGGCCCCTGCTTAGGGCCTGACCTGTAGACAGGCAGGGCTGGACACCTCGCTCAAAGGCACCATGCCCTAGCCCCACCGCACAACCTCACAACATACCCAGACACAGCCCCTGCCTCATCATATGGCTCACCACTGAAATGTCCCAAAGATGCCTTTCTAAGTTTGTTGTTTTTTAACTGTCCACCTAGGGAGTGGACAGTTACCTTTATCAAGCTTAATTGGGAGCCTCAAGATCTGCTTGGAACTGCATGGAGACTCACTAGTGCCGGGGTGTGTGTGTAAAACAGACCCCAGTCCAGTAAAATGAAGGGTCCTGACCACAGTCAGAGAGCCAGGTCAATAGCATCCAATGCAATTTATCCTCTCGTTTCCTGGACATCTGCAATGGCAGGCCCAATGTGTGCTTTCCCTCTAGGCTGTGTGTGTGTGTGTGTGTGTGTGTGTGTGTGTGAGAGAGAGAGAGAGAGAGAGAGAGAGCGAGGAGGGGAGAAGGGAAGAAAGAAAGAGGGTGAAAGAAAAAGAGGGAGAGAGTTGAGGCTAGGATAAAAAGATGTGAGAAGTACTTAATTTCTAAACGAATGAATAAATGAATGAATGAATACATGAGTAAGGAATGAATGAAATGAATGGTTTAGTTACCTTCTGCCCGGCCACAAGGGTCTCTAACACAAGACAGCATCAACATCAGGTCTAAGAGTTAGTGACATACGTCTATTGTTGAAAATTTGGAAAATAAAGACAGACATATACAAGAAAAGATAAGAAAAAGGTGACTTCAACTTTGAGGACCTGCTTTTTTCATGCAACATGGAAGCTGAGAGCTTCTCTCTCACAAGGAAATTGTTTTGGACAAGTCTTCTACTAGTGGGTGCTGAGACAACCCCAAAGGTGACCGTCCAGTCCCAGAGCCAAAGACCAGGTCCTCCTCTCCAACGAGGAGTCTGTTGCCCACCTCAGCCCACCACCACACTGATACCACTCATCCCTCCGTTCCACGGAGTATAGCACAACCATGAGCCTCCATTGTAGGCATGTGGCAACCTTCACTGTTCAGTGATTCGGAGTGTTTGGAAAAAAAAAAAAAATACTGAGTCAATGATGAGCTCCTGTAAATAGGTTTAATTATAAAAAATTGAATTTATTTCAGACCTCAAGACACATGAGCTCTGCCATTTAAGTAAAAAGACAAAGCATAATCCTGTCAAATGCATATTTTTCTTTTGTACTTTTTTTTCTGGATTTTTGTTGTCGGCTTTTTTTTTTCACCTCTGCAAGGATTCAGTGTTGTTGAACCCTACAAAGCGGGAGCATTAGATTTATCTCTGCTCTCGGCGATGCACAGTTGGCTCATGAACTTCACATTAGCAGACCCACGATAGGCACTAAGAAACGTCCAGATCGCGACTACAGGAAGAGCCTGGCTTCTGCCCATCGGACACATGGGGCAGCCCCACTACAGTTCTTAACCCAAAGATGGAAGACTCAGTCCACAATAACCTTCCCACACTGTCAGCCGCCTTGGAAAGGTGTTTCTCCCAAATGGTGGAGGCAGCAGCTGTTGTTCTGACCTTGAACCTACAACACCCCCTCCCCTCTGCAGGGCACCCAAAGATGCTGCAGTGTCTTCCTGGGCGCCCTCTCCGTGCACCGCAGTATCCGCCATGGGGAGCATGGGGACAAACGAGGGCCCAGGGATCAGAAGCCAGGAGGGATAGCACCACCAAACGCAGGAGGAGGAAAACATCTCTGAAGCACACAATTTGAGGCTGGCTCTGGCTGGGCATCGACTCGCACGGGCCAGCCCCTGAAGTCCCTGCTCACACGCACACGCGCACGCACAGGCTGGCCTACTGCAAGCCGCACGCAGGATCCAGGCCACTAGGAAGGCAGCCAACGGTGCTTTTAAAGCATTGCTGTTATTTTTTAATTTAGTAGACCTGTGAGTTTTCTATAATTAGAAAGCAACTGTTTGAATTTTTATTTTTAATGTTTACAATTTGACTCTTCAGAGTGAAATCTCCAGTAGCAAGATCTGGACCAAAATTAATTCTTACAGTTGACTTCAACTGTACCCCTCCCCCCATTACAGACAATGGTGCCAAGACGAGGAAAACTAATATAATTTATTTAAACACCCTGATTTCTCTGATGCCAACGTAAAATTACAGGGGCTTTAAGTTCAGACACAACTTCTGGAAACTGAAGCTATTCCCGTGCAGCAAATGAGAGCACTTTCCTTCCACCACCTTCCAAACCCGAAGCAGAGGCCTGGTGCCCAGAAAGAAGGGACGGCAGCAGGGGCGCCAGGGTGGAGGATCAGGGCTTCTCTGCCTGCCACGTGCTGACCCATGGGGACAGGGCACTTCCCTGAAATCTGCGCAGACAGCATTCTGCACCAAGTTCCCCACACATCAGGCCCTCTCCCTGCACTGCCATCGCATCCAAAACAAGAGCCAACCCAACCTGAAGGGTGAGGAGGGATCCTTGCATTATCTAGGCCAAGTCCAGAGGGGAAGACACTTTAAAATGAGAGAATCTCTGGGCACAGTGATTCCATGGAAGCACAATATTTTTTTTTTCAATTCCTTGAGTGGAAAGTGAAGAAACTATTTTCATATGAGCATAGTTTTCTCCAAGGAACAGTTAGAAAAATGCTGATGCGTTGTCTCAATACATTTTACTACAATGCCATCAATTACAGAAAAACACAATTAAGTCACTGTTTCAAAATCCTTAAATATTATTCAGCCAAAACCCAAAAGGACATTTTCAGCGTTCTCTGGTCATTATCTAAGAAGCTGCGTGCTGGAGCCGGCCACCTCCGCCGTACTCTGCAGGAGCTGAACGTAGACAATCCACGGTCACAGCACCTCTCTGTCCTGGCCACTGTGAGCATCCTCAGGTAACGGGGATGCCCGTGGAGCAGGCCTCTGCAGTCCGAACACAGAGCCAAGTTTTAAATCATTCACCGTCTTTGTGGGATTCAGCCAGGAAATGACCATGTGAACTTGGGCTGGTCTCTTTCCAATTCTAGGCCTCGGTTTTCCCATCCGTCAAATGAGGCTGTCAGTCCAGCTGAATCTAAAGGCCTCTGATCCTAGGAACTTAACACCTATTTTCTGTCATCCAGAGATGTAAAGTAAAAAGGCAGAAAAAGGCCGAGATGACCACGGGGGTTCATACACTTTCACATCCATATCCTATTTTAGACCCACGGAGACAGGCTGGGGCCCTGCTAAGCAAGAGGCGGGGGGTTGCTGACTGTGGTTCTGTACTACCTAAGCTCCGACAGCCAGTCCACGTCAGGAGCTCACTCCCACGTTGCTGTGGGAAGGAAAATGCGTGCAATCTTTTGGAAGAACAATTTGGATATGTACCATTTTGTTAGCTGAACAAAACCCTTTCAAGCTAACATTTCTGCTGTATCCCACAAAGATGTAAGTGGAAGGATATTACTGTATGAAGATGTATAACTATGTTCACTGTGGCACTGTTTGCAGAAGACCGGACTAGTAACAGAGGGAAGTCCTTCCAGAGGGAAACGTGTTCATTGGAGTAACAGGCCCCCCGCTGAAAAGCACAGGGTAGCTCT
Source organism: Neophocaena asiaeorientalis asiaeorientalis (assembly GCF_003031525.2). NCBI lineage: Eukaryota > Metazoa > Chordata > Mammalia > Artiodactyla > Phocoenidae > Neophocaena > Neophocaena asiaeorientalis. Next base: position 1,797,700 of record NW_020185321.1, read on the forward strand.
ATATAAATAACATCATACGTACGAATGTAAGGAACATAACATGATATGAGATGTCACTGAGATATAAATTTTGCCACCGTTTTATTCTGAAAATTGTAATACATACAGGAAAATTTAAAGAATTTTACCTGTAAACCCACCTATGGCCTAGATTCTACCTTTCACATTTTACTTGACTTGCTTTATCATATATGTGTCTATCCAACCATCCATCCACATATCTTTATATCTGGGTGCGTAAGAAAGCAAATTACAGATGTCTAAGATGTATTTTTCACTGCAAATGGAAAGCTACAATAGGCAGTGTATATGTGTATTTATGATTTTAAATATCTGGAAGAACAGACCACAAACTGGTAACAGTGCTCGCCCCCAGGGAAGGGAATTCTCTTTTAATTGTGTGCCCTTTGGTTCTCTTGGATTTTGTATTATGTGCATTGTCCCTTTTTTAATTAAAAAAAAATTAAAATGCATTTAGTTTCACGAGGGGAAGCTACTGTCAAGTTTTTCGGGGCTCTACAGCTTCTTTAGGGTAGCCCTGCACACACAGAAGCCTGGTGCATGAGTGTGCATGTGTGTATGCACACGCACATGTGCGTGCATGCCGGATGCTGTGAGCCTTCAGAGGGAGGATCATGCTTGCTTCTCGTGATGTATCACTCTAGGTCACTTTCTCATGGAGCTGAAATCTCGAGGTGTGGGGCAAGGAGACTCATTATTTAACGTCCAAGTAAGCAGCTGTAAAAGGCAGCATGTTTGTTGCTGTTAAAGAGAACGGAGCACATGGAACACATTAAGGACGGGCAGCCTCTCTGCGGAAGGTTAGCTAGCTGTGTGCTCCGATGCCCGTGTCTCAGGCTCTCTTACTGTAAACATCTGTGCAACTTCAAATAAATATCCTCCCAGCACATCACGCAGCCTTGAGTTCCGATGGAAACCCTGTGCGATAAGGACCAGTGTGCATGGGCCAGGGAAACATAAAACTCCAGAAAGAAGTGTAGCCCCGTGTTAAGAATACTGGAAAAGGTGTCTGAAGGAGAGTGACCAGTCCAGAATGGGAGTCCTTACAGCACTCAGTTAGACTGCTGAAAGCCATCGGTTTTCTGTTTCTTAAAAGAATGGCCAATGAGTAAGAAGCCAGAAGAAAAAATATGTAATTATGCTCACGGTGAATAGTGTTGTAGGTCAAACGTTCAAAGAAAAAAAAAAATCCACAGCAACGGCTGATGGGTTCATATAATTCCCTTCTTTCCTAAGATCTGAAACTTGAGGTTCCAGACTTTCAGCCCCTGGGTTATGGATGCATGTTTGCCCAACAGCAATGGGTTTTCATATAGTATGTTTTAAACTCTCCTCATTTGAGAAATAGTAATATCAAAAATTGAGACCACTGAAAATGATGAGTTATATCAACATGTCAGGCTAAACACCTGAAATCCTTACTTTCCTACACATGAAAAGGATTTAGTAGCTAATGAGAGGGAAAGAAACATAAATTGTTAGCATTCTGCTTATTCTGTTTGAAAACATGCATGAAGCTAGTTTTTTTAAAAATTGCTTTGGAAAGAATAAGACTATGAAACACTGATTCCAACCAGCTTATACACATATGTACTAGACATATACAAACATACACACGCACCTATATACATATATAAGCACACACAATATACAGGTAATTGAGCTGCACCTTTTACTTAAAGACAGTAGTGTATCCAGGCAATCTATATCTTATCACATACCTAAAAAAACTCCTACAAGTTACCTAAACTTCAAAATTCAATACACAGAATGAAACTAATTACATTGGGGGGGAAAAAAAGAAATGAGAAAATGGACTGCTATATTCTCTTATTTATTTAATGTTCTTCTTTTCCAGGGTTTATTTGGACAGTGTCTCTAGCCGCATCTGCAAACCAATACATCTGCTGTCAGATCACTAAGGCGTTTGACAACCTCATTTTAGAACCTTTAGTTACTGAGATATCAATAATTAAATGCATTCAGTTCACACTTTGTTCTTGTGGATACCAGCTATTTATCTCTGTCCTCTGAAGAAGCTAATGGTATAATGGGCAAAACATCAAGAATAATTAAGAAAAACGTTGCTACAAACTCCATCAGAAGAAACAGAACTTTTACCCAGGACCCCAGCTAGAATTCATTACTACAAGATTCACCTCGTATCAAACACACCTTGCTGAAAAGTGACGTGCTCAACTCAACAAGCAGGTAACTCACGCAGTTCACACCTCAGAGAAAGACCACCTGGCATCCTTGAGTTGTTCCTCAGAGTGTATGTGCTGTGTAAATATCGTCAGCTATGAAACAGAGTCGGGGCTGCCAGCCACATCAGCGCCCCTGCCAGGGTTAGGGTTAAGGTTAGGGTTAGGGCGAAGGGCAGGTTCTCAGGGGCAGGTAGATCCCAGCCTGCAGAAACACCTCCCAGTATAGCTGACAATGCTTCAGGCTGGTTTGCATAATCGGGTGGTACTAAAACAGAAATTCTGAGAATATCTTCTTTAAGAAATGGCCAGTTAAATCATAAACAACAGGTCCATATTTCTTTAGCAGAAAATGTCTTTCATATCCCACAACAAATAAAAAGGGAGAATTTTTTTTTTTCTCTTTAAGTAAGGGCCAGGCCTACCTGGTATATAAGTCTTGAAATAGGAGATTCTATTCTAAATCAGGAACAATGAATTACAATACCAGAGCCATACTGCAGATATTGTAATTTAAAAATAAAGAATTATCTGGAACCACAGCAAGAGGAGACAGCTTTGAAGAGGTAGCCTCTCAGATAAGCAGTGTCACGTATTTGCATATCCTTTCAAAAATCTCTGTTTTAGTTGTTACCTAAATGCAAGTAGTTTCCTGTCACTGCTCACTGTGTGACCTGCTGGTCAGCTTCCCAACAACAGAGGTCACAGCAGCTCCCCTGATGTCCACCTGTAAACTTCAAAGAGCCACAATGACAGAAGTAAATGTTCCTGTTTCATCATTCAATTATACCAGACTCCCAATCTTTGTGGGAGAATTTGCTGCACTGAAAATGGATATCTTATTATTAATGACAAAGGTATGGAAAACATGGAATTGAAATAAGTGATCCAAACTTAGGGGGGAAGAAATGTTACAGGAACTGCTCTGTCAACCCTAATTGTGTAATTACTTCTTGGCTTGGTCACCTAAGCTCGGAGCAAGAAATAAGAGACAATGGTAATTTCTTACTGCTGAAATAAAGGTGTCAAGCTGTCTTGTGTGTTCTGTGTAAGCAGAGCTAAAGTTTACATTTATATCATGTGACCACAATTACAATCTTCCAGAGCACAGCAAGAAATGAGTGGTAGAAGGTCAGCCCTCACAACAGGTACACGGAAGTTTGCCTGCACAATGTTTACTTAATTTAGCCACAGTTAAGGCATATATCTGCCTTTGGTCACTGTCTCAGCCCCCATTTCGCACCAGTGAAATTGGTGAACTGCTCCCGACAACTTGTATACTAATAACAATAAAATCATCTTTAAAAGCCATGATAATAAATTGGCTACTAATAATAACTAACCACTAGATGGCTTTAGATTTTTCACCTCTGAATATCTGAAAGTGAATTATCTGTGGTCTTGGGGTTGTCTGTTTACCTCAGTTAAAGGCTGGTGTCAAGGCTGAAGTCTGGGGGAGGCCCCGGAGACAGTGCCTGGGGGGTGTGAGCATTTGGGGTGGGATGGGCTGCAGTACCACCCCACCGTATGGCCCCACAGCCCCCTGATAGGGAATTCATCACAGGGGCACACGATCCCTGCTTCAGTCCCATCACCCTCCGGTCAGCTAAGGACCGTGCCAAGGACCACGTGCCAAAAATGATTTTTTTCACACCAAGTACGAACCCCTCATTCTAATGGAAGGAAAAAAAAAAAAAAAAAAAGAGAGAGAGAGAGAGAGAGAGAGAGAGAGAGAGAGAGAGAGAGAGAGAGAGAGAGAGAGAGAGAGAGAGCAGAGACACAACTAGGAAGAGAAAAAAAAATGAAATTCCATTATAACTGGCTTCCTCAAGCCCCAGCCTAGGATGTGAGTAATCACAGAAACTGTAATATCAGCTTTTTATGTTTTCCTTACACTGGGTTCCTCCTTTATTTCCTTTCAAAGAGGGTCAAGATCTTTTTCTTTCTTTTTTTTTTTTAATTCATAAAAGCTGCTTTGTGATTACCGAAAGGTTGGTTTCTCTCTGTAACAGTTCTGCCTTTCACGACAGTCGTAAATTCGGGGGCAAAAAAGAAAACTCTCACAAAAATCTCTCAGCAGCTGCCCTGAGTAGACTTCAAACCCTCTCCTGCCTCTCCTGCACGTCTTCAGGAAACCTCGAAGGGACACGGGTGGCTCTAGGAGAGCTGGCTGGCATTCTGAACCAGGAGCTGCAGGTGGAGGCCTAGCCTGCCCCCCATGACCGCCACGGGGGCAGCAGGGAGAGGCCCGCGTGCCTCAGCACCCTGGCCTGACCTCTGCCCTGGCACAGGACAGCCCCTTCCCCCCAGTGGCATCCAAACCTAACTTCTCCCGTTCCATTTTCTCCTCTCCACCACCTCCCACCCTAACGAGTGACAGGGGTGGGGAGAAAAAAACAAATGTAGGTTGCCGACATGCTGTGTGGTCCACATCCCTTTGGATTCAAAACATCAATGAGTTTTTTAACAAGTAGCCAAGTTCCATTTAAAATTAGAATTTAAAAAAAAGGCTTGAACTCCTATCTCCTCTTGGTCATGAAGCAGCCCAGGCAGGAGGGTGATCATGGACACAGATGGAGACGCTCAGAAATACGTCTTCCCAGTAGCTCCTGCTGGCAGGGATGCAGCTCTGTCTAGGGAAGGTGGCCAGTGCCCCAGGGCATGGGACACCCAGCATCCACATGCCCCCTCATTGCCCCCACACCAAGGGATGGGCACGTCCCCAACCACCAGCGGTTGGAGGACAGTGGGAAAGGCAGCACCTGCCCGGCTCATTGCAGGTGGATGTGGGGCCCCTGAAATCTCCCTCTACCTTGGAACTGTACTACCCAACAGCAGAGGTGAGAACCCAGCAAAAAAAAAGCCGCTCCCCCTCCCTTTGCAGGCTCCAGGGGAGAAACAGTAACACGTCCCTGCCCTAGAGAGACTCTTCAGCTAAACCAAAGCATCCGAGGAGCAGGGCTCCTGCAGGAAATTTGCAGAGAGATGCCCAGCCTTCATGAGCTCACCTGGACTGGAACTTCAGGAAACATGTCTGTTAGAACATGTCCAGAATAATTTTTTGCGCACTGACGAATTAAAAGGGTACATTAATTTTCTCTCATAGTGTGCAATAGCTTGTTTATCGCTTTCGTCTTTGTCACGGATATTTTGTGTCTGCCATGAATTGTTTTTAAAAGTTCATCTGCATTTATACAAGCACCCAAACAATCACAGCGATCCTAATTCCCAGTGGACCTGGCTACAGACGTGCCATGAAACTTCCTAACTGCCGCTCTACTCTGCTCGCCGTGCTCTGCCGTAACGCAGGGGAGTGAAACCCTCTGGTAAAGATGCATTTTCTGGAAATGTCATGGATACACCGGGAGAGGAAACTGCAGACAGTTGCAGGAAACCAGGCCAGCACTGCATTGGCTGTCTCACTGTGGTCAAGCACCCTAGTACTGTGTGTCCACCAATTGCCACCTACTGGAGTGTCTGTGCTATCCGGTCAAGGCGTGACAGTCTATTGATTTTAATAGCACATTCATTTTTCTATTTCCACACCAGGGCATGCTGCACCTCCACGGGAGGGGAGGCTGTTTCTGGGCAGAGTGGCTGAGTCCCTGCCATGCCTGCTTCCCCATCTGCAAAGACGCCACCTCCCTACTGCAGTTTCTTCTGGGTCGGGGCGACCACGAGGCAGAGATGAAGCAGGGGAGCTCCATACAACCAAGGGCATCCCCTTCTCACCCTCTCACTTTTCCCACCGTAGCTGGGTCTCCAAAATGCATGTTTCCATTCACGAAAATGCACACGGTTGCTGCTGGAGGGCCCAATTATGCTTCCTGAAAGACCCTTTGTCGTGTGCTAACACCACAGTCTAACCACTGGCTCAACCCCCATTCCTTTGGTTGTCAATTGAGGTGGTGTGTTCCGTGCCTCCTGACAATATAATCATCATAAACTTTATTATTACATCTGGAATTTCATGATATGCTCGGTAATTGATGACAGAGGCACAGCCCAGAATGCTGCTCCCACAAGCTCTACCACAGTTCCAGTAACCTAACTGCTTAATACTCCTGGAATGTATAAACAATGTTAACTGCTGCATTCCCCGCACTGACATGGCAGAAGGAAGCCACCGAGCTAGTGGGATCTGAGAGCAGGAGAGGGTTTTCACTTATCGAGGAAAATGTCCTAGTGGGATGTGAACTGAGATCACGCTTTTGGGGGCTGATGAGGACAGATGACCCATAATGAGATGTGATTTGGGGCTGACACACTGAGGTTATCAGCTGGATTTGGGAACTGAGATCAATAAAGAAGTTTGCATGAAGCCATCATCCATCAATACTCATTCTCAGGTTGGCGGGGGCTCCAGTTTCGAGGGTGATGGTGACTGGGATTGTGAAAAAGCACCACAGCTCACTATTTCTAATTTCATGGACACCAAAATGCAAATGGCAGGTAAAGCAGAGAAAACGCCATCATGTGCCAGGATTGCAACTGGATTGGATAACACACTTATCTAATAGGAGAAAAGACAGGCAGGGGTGAAGGTCATGCTCAAGTGTCCCTGAGAACTGGGCTTACAGATAAGGCTTCCACTCCCACCCAGAGACAGCTAAGAGAGCTCAGCTGCCCCCAGCGCCACCTGGCATCAGGAGGATGTGACCACGGGCAGGGGCGTCCACAGCTGCTCAAGCCAGGAGAGGTGCAAGGGGTGGAGTCTCGAGGGGGAAGCAGGCCCCCGGTCCTGCACCAACACACCTCACGGCTCCCCCTCCCTCTATATCATCTTTAACCAAAATAGTCTATTTAACCAGCAAATCCTCAGCCAAACTCCCGGCATGCAGAGTGTGCCATCTCTCCAGGCCAATCCACTTGAAATCACCAAATGCATGCCATCGAACGTTCTGTTTGCAAAAAAACAAACAAACAATAAACAACTTTGCTGATTCCTCCTAACTTGAGCTCACAGGCCAAGCCAGAGAGATGGGCTCCAAGGAGCCTGGAGCAGACTGTGTGTCCCGGCATCGGGACCACCTGTGACCAGCCAGGTTCCCTTTAACCTTGGCCAGTGAGTACCCGTTAAAAATGGCCCCACCATCCACCTAAGCCAGGTTCCCGCACGAAAGCTAATAAGTACGTGTTGGTTGAACTGAAAAATCATTACCACAGAACACGTCAAGTAATGAAAGATGTTTTCCTTGGAGAAATGTTAAATACTTCACTTCTTTCACAAGGAATGAGTACATGTGTTTCCAAATAATACTCTTCTCTCTCCCCACCCACACTTCAGCAGAAAGTCTGAAGCTCCTGGACCCAATTTGAACAAGCTCATGTGGCAGGGCTCTCAGAACCAAGTGCATGCTGTTATTTTATTTATTTTCCTTTGCCCAGCTAACTATGTGTTTGCTCTATCACTTATTCACCTAACCATCTCGGTAGGAACCTCAGGCACATAGCCGAGTGTCCCTGCTGCCTTACTATTTTATACAGAAAAGCAAGAGAAAATACCACCACCACTGCCTCACAGATTACCCCGCCGTGGTCTTCGCTAACTAGTAGACATGAAAGAGCCATTTCACTCCAGGCCCAGAGCAAAAACAAAGGCAGGAAATGGAATGCCAAGAAAGGGGAACATTTCATCACAGGAAAACCCCTGGGAACCCCATCTTCTCTCCCAAATAGGAATCCTCGCCTCCTTTTAAAAGCTCTTCCTTGAGCAGATGAGTAGTAACTAGTGCAACTTACTTAGGCTGTTGCGAGGTCTTTTAAGTGTTTCAAAATGTCTTTACCTACAGGGAGTCCCACTGGGTAAGTTGTGCTTTCTTTCTGTGGGTGGCTTCCTAAGGCTTCAGCGGGGTGGGGACCAAGCCTGCTTTGGGTCTAAGGCAGCTGAGCTGGGAAAACCCAAAATGACTTCCAGGTAACCTTGTCTCGTGGAACTGAGAGGAAAATGCCTATCGCTTAGAAGAACACTCAAATATCAAGTTGGCGTGGGGGTTAGTGCAGTCCTGGGTTTTCTCACTGTCACAATGACTTTGAACAGGGTACCCTATCCTGGCACACCCTTGCGACACAAGAGACCCGTGTCTGTTCCCCCTCCCTTGTCAAGGGGAGACGCTGAAATTCTGGTCAAAATGGACACTCATAAAACCAAAACCTCTAAAGAGTAAGCAACCCACCCTTCCCTTGGGGCCCCTCTCTCTGTCTCTCATTTATTTTGTGCATCATTTAAACAGATGCCAGGGGTTACTGGAGAGGACATTAGATCCCAGCCACAGCTCCAGAAAAAACGACCTGCACCAACTTCTCCACACTTGAAGACTTTCCCTTTTTCCCCTGGGTTTTGTTTCCCTTTTTTAAGGGGAAGCAAATTTCAATCTGATTTCACCAGCACTAAAGGTTGATACTTTTTATCTGTGAATTCACAAAGCTACCATAAGTGACTCGCACAGAACTCTCTTCCTTTGCCCTTCCCTGATGAGCCACCACATTTTGGAACTGCTCTGGTTGACATTAGGCAATGTGTTTTCTCAGCAGTTATTTGGAATGGGGAGATGGCAACTACAAGAATTTCTCTTCAAGCGCCAAAAGGAACTACCCCCACTGCCCATCTCCAAACAGCCAGAGCTCATGGGTGACAGGAGGGCCTCTTGACTCCCTGAACTCCATAAGCTACCTAACTGAAGCTCTCCAGCCCCAGCCAGGCATCTTCTGGCATCGCTGGCTCTCCAACGGCACGGCCCTTGTAGGTCAAGGGCAGGCATTACCCAAGAAAATGTTGAACTTCAAGGGACAACCGCTATGTGGTCAGGAAACTCCCAGCTTTACTCAAAGGCTCAGAAGGCCACCAGGGGATAGCAGCTCAAGGACTCAAGCAGAAACTTGAAGTCACAGTCATCCATCTCCTGGAGGTCAAGTTCTGAACAAGAACGCTCCTCCAGCCACCTGAACAGGTGACATGTCTCTGAGGGGCTCCAGCAAGCCAGGCGGGTGCTTTTTTCTAATCTGAATATTTCTTTCTTTCTTTCTCTCTCTCTCACCAAAAGGCCAGAGCGGTGGTTTTGTCACCCCTAGCGGGCTCCCAGTGTACCAAGGGAGAAGGTGGACATCACACCATGAGGGATAGCCCCTGGGGACTCCCATGTGATGCTTGGCAACCCATCCCCAGGGCTGCTGTGCATGGGGAGCTGAGGGATGGGGTTCTTGATCTGCTACACCCTGAAAACGGTGTCCAACTAAAAAAAAAGTGTGACTTTCTTCCTTCTCAGGAATTCTAATATTCAAAGCCTTTTTTCCTCCTGCTAATTTTAGAAGTCCTGCTATTCTTTGGGAGGAGAATGGTGTGAAAATCAAGCATAGTATCCAAAAATAAAAGAGTAGATCTGTTTCAGGGCGTGCAGCATATTTAACTGAAAAGCAACTCCAGATATGCCACTTTCTATTGAGTCTTTAATACATTTTCCAATTTCTCCAGAATATTTTAGCTTCAGAAAAGGCAAGGATGAACTTCCTAATCTATGAATATTTTTGTGACTGAAATGGGCACCCAAAATTATTTCTGGATTGTAAGTGGGGATCTTTTCAGAATGTGATGCCAGGTGATCACTCAGGATGTGAGTCACTGGTGCGCTTCCTGGGGCCACACCAAGATGGATTACAAGTTTCCGTTCGGGACCTAGAGCATGTTCCATTTAGAACATGTTCCCAGGCAGGTGAAATGATACGGTGCTCTCTCCATGGACCCTGAAGGTGGACTTCATGGCATGCTTTGCAAGTCTCCCATCTTCACTAAAAAAAAAAAAAAAAAAAAAAAAAAAAATTTTTTGGAATTAAAGGAATTCCCTT
>NW_020185321.1:1808012-1829134 GCF_003031525.2 Neophocaena asiaeorientalis asiaeorientalis
AAAATTCTTGTGATCTAAGGAATTCACTTGTCTAGACTCCCTGGGACTGTGGAGTGGCGTGTGGTCCAGGTTTGCAGGCTCCACTCCTGTTCCTCGGGTCTGAAGCTCTCCTGAATGGCCCAGCGTGACGGCTAGGGGAGCTTAGAGGAAGGATGCTGGGAGGCTACCTGAAGACCCCAGCCATGCCTCCTCCAGCCAGGGAAGCCAGAGATTTGTGACAGAAAGTTAGAACTCTGTGTCAAGCCCTTCATGCAAACAATAAATATTACTTCTGCCCATAATCGGACTTTTCTCCAGCATCGTCTTTGAATGTTGAACCTTTTTCAATTAATTAAAAACTATGCACTGTAGAGTGCATATTTTATCAGCCCTCAGCTGCTTAAGTGTCTAGAAAAGACCAGGCAGTTTTTCTTTTTCTTTCTTTCTTTCCTTTTTTTTTTTTTCCAGGCAACCCAGAGCAAGTACTTGCAAGGGTCATATCTTTTTAATTATCTTTTCTCTCTTTGATTAATTATTCCGTCTGACAATAGCGTGTTTCTAATGCTATTCACCTGCCTTTGATGATTGACAACTTTTCTGTCTGATTCAGAGCAAACAGCTGCTGCCACAATCTCCTAGCAACCCGGGTGTGATGGATGAGCCCCCAAGATGGATGGCTGCAATAAATCATGTCTCCAGCCATAAAACTGAGAAAAGGGGATAAGAAGAGAAGCGAACAAAAAACAAAACAAGGTTTCTTCCCATGAGTGCACTCAGTTCCTTACCAATTACACCTGAAATGGACTTTGCACCTATTAATAGCAAAGTTTTCCTAATCAGTAAAAATGGGATGATGCATTTGTATCCAAGGTGTTTACAACTGTTCCTGCAAATTGGCACTTGTACTCCAATTACCTCCAACACTGCCCAAGTGCAAGGGCAGAGGATCAAAGTTTTGCTTTCTTCCTTGAAGTCTCGGCAAGAAACAATATCATCTTTCTGTTGTCAGATGTGATTCCAGGCACCAACAAAGGATATAAATCTGATTCTACCCGATTTTTGGCAGCAGCTGGACAACACCAAAAGTGAATCCTAAGTCAGCCTGTGCACAGTGTCAGGCTGCTAATAAAGTTATTTCAAAATAAACAGACACACACACACACACACACACACACACACACAAAGTTGCATGGAGTTGATGAGTGAATACGCCACGTTCCCATTTGTTTCCCGTTCACGGGAGATACAGGCTTTTTACACGTCAGGGAAAAGTTTGTCCAGGAAAGCAGCAAGATACGAACGTTCAGCCCTTCCACAAATTCTCGATTCTCATTTCTTTAGATAAAAAACGACCCCGGTCTAACTTTCTGTCCCATCATTTTTTAAAATTAATGTCCACACGAAAAGTCATACAAGAAGCCCTAAATTTAATTAGCGGACCCAAATAAAGTCACGTATTTAACAGAATGCCTGACAATTAAATTTGCACTATCGGGGCTCTCCTAGCGGAGGAGACGGAGCAGGGAGGCCAGCAGTTTCTGTTTCCCTTTTTCCACCGGGGAAACCAGCGGCAGGCCTCTAAAGCAGGAGGGGAAAGGCCGCTTTACTGATGCTTCCCAGCAGCTGGGGGCCCGGTCAGTGAGCCAGCCTGCGTCCCTACGTCCTTCCAGTAGGTGGGGGTGTCCCAGAGCAGAGCTCAGGGTGCAAAAGAACCAGAAGTGATCAGCCGGTGGGGCCCAGAAACAGCTGTCCACATCAGTCCTGGCAGGGGTCTGCGGGGGCCTGCGGAGGGGGACCGAGTGCAGACACAAAATGGGGGGAGGCTGCTGGGAGCAGGGACAGGGTTAGATCATTTTTTAACTGAAATATTCCTGGGACGTGGAAGTCTATGTTTCTTCATTCTCGCACTGCTAACCAAGCCAACCGATATTATTATTATTTTTTGAATAGTTATATTGTGCTAAGCTTTGCAGATACAGATTTTTTTTTTTTTTAACCATGTCACAGAGTTTAAAAAATCAGGCAAGGGTCCTGGCTTCGGCAAGTACAGCTCTGTTTATATTTTAATGTTTCGTACGTGACTGCCTCTGTTGGGGAAGAGAGAGGGAGAGAGAGAGAAGTTGCCTGTTAGCTTTAGTGTAAATCACAGATACTTCATTTTTCCTTGTGTCCTTGGAAATTATTCAAAATTAAACCGTCCCTCCTTTATGGGAGGTGGTGTCTTCTGTATTGTAAATGGGAGGGCCTGTGTCTGGTCAGCAGCAATGATAATTCAAGGCCAATCGATGGAAACACACACGCGCGCACACACACACACACACACACACACGCACACACACACAGGCCCCTACCCTGCCCCGGCTCTTCCAACTCTCAAGTTACAGGTTTACACGGCAAGTCTAAATAATATTCAAAATGATAAATGGCACCCTAAGCCCAGGATTCACCATCAATCTTCTTTTAAGGAACATCCATCTTCAATAACGCATGTCTGAATCATGTGAAGCCAGGAGCCCTGAGCTTCATTTATACCACCCCTCACTAGCCAGGGAGGCTGAATGATACCTGTCAGCCCTGCTTCTTCTTCTTCTTCTTTTTTTTTTTTTTCCCTTGACTACTAAAGGGGGAGAAATAAAAGAAGGAAAAACAGAGAAAAGGAATGTGGGGGGGGTGGGGGAAGTGAGAAGAGCGTCAGAGGCTGAGCTGCGTGGCTCAGCAGACAATGTGAAAGAACATAACCTCGTCCATGCCTCTGCCAATCTCGTGCCCGCCCCGCCACACGCCCAGCCATCCATACGAAGCAGGCTCTCCTCCCTGCGCCCCTGAGTCTCCTCTCTCCTCTCTCCTCCCTCTCGCCAAATCAGCAGTGCTCTCTCTGCAAGCCAGCCGTACTGTGTACAGTGGGAGGAGGACGACGACGAGGCAGCATCACATGGACCGGGCTTCCCCTCCCCTCCCCTCCCCGTGTCTGGCTGGGGCCCATATGATAAATGACATATGTCATTCTGTCAGGAGAGAAGGGTGGGTCAGTGATGTATGACTCCGCTGAAAAGGAAATCGACTCTTTGGCATGGCGCAGCTCTTCACCGGGATCTAGTTTCAGAACTCTGAAATGAATTCTCCGACGTTTCAAGTGCATACTTAGGGCAGGCTGATGGGAGGCCTGAGGAAATCACACTTTTATCCTCCCCCTGCCCTTCTGATGGCAAGGGAGGGGGAAAAAAAAAAAAAAAAACACGGCTCTGCCACTGGATACCTGCAAAAGGCCACACGCGTGTCAAAGTCCCCAGCAGTCACACACCACGGGTTATTAAAAAATGTGACTTTGGGGGCAAAAAAAAGGAAAAGAAATGAAGTGGAGTAAGGTTGGTCCTTTTATTTATTTATTTTTTCATGGCAAAGGGCTGACACAAAAGCAAGATAAAAATTAGCATGTTTGAAGTAATCGTCCGCAGCTTGACATCTGCATAGTAAATTTTAAAGGAAAAAAATGTGTCAGACAGCCCTGAGCCGCTTCGCCCTCCCCCCTTTCATTAGCTCACTGCCAGGGTGGCACTGCTGAACCTCATTACGGCAAGAGGATTTATGAAGCTGAACCCAATGGCAAAGAAAAGGCATCTGTCAATAATTGTAGGGAGCTGCACTCACAGCTTTGAAATCTCATTAAGTATGCAGTTATCAGGCATAAAGATCAAAAACATTACTCAACTCCGACAGAATCTTATGGAGGAACATTAATTAGCAACAGGCCTACAGTACAAAAAAAAAAAAACACACAGACTTCCTCTCACACCTGCCCAACCCACAAACCTAAAGCAACACTCCCCCTCCCGCCCGAAAAAAAATAATTCCCAGCATCTGAGACTGATCAAGAACATGAAACAAGAGAGACACATACAGAAAGGGGGAGAGGGAGGGAAGGGGTGGGCGGCGGGGAGGGAGGGAGGAGAGAGGAGGGCGGGGAAATTCAGTTGAGAAAGGCTTGGCGGTGAGGAGAGAAAAGGAAGAAGCTGTCAAACTTGAGAAGGATGTCAGCACTGGCCCTGATTACAGGGGCCTATGGAGTTCTCAGACCTTTTATCATCCTCACCATCAAAACCAGCTGAAAGTCACCGCAGGAGGGCTGGTGGCTGGCCCGATGCAGCCCAGGCACAGGCTGGGACCCCCAGACCCTGTCCTCGGCCCCTGTTCACCTGGCAGGCTGGGATGCTAGGCCTGGTGCCCAGGAGACAGGCCCTGCCCAGCCTTCCGCAGCACCCTGATTTCCCAGCCTGTTCTGCAGCCAGCCCGTGAAAGCAACAGCCAGACCCAGCTCCCTGGGCCTCAGGCACAGTCGAGGGAACCACTTGCTGTCACTGCATCTCAGCACCATCCGCAAACACCTTTTTCTTCCTCCAAAGAAGAAGAGGCATCCCCTTCTCACACATCCACTTACCCTTATTTTCTTTCTGTGTATGCCTGATTCACAGACTCCATGCCTTACAACACACCGAAAAACAAAATATAAATGCAGAGAATTCACACCCAAGCCTTCAGGCCAACACCAGGTCATGAGACCTCTTGGCCTTTGTAGTACAAGAGACAGGGCCCGGCTGATGACGGGGGTCAAACCTCCCTGCTAGGTTGATTCCTGGTTATCCACAGGGAGAAAATTAAACGACAAGGTTCCTCTCCCACCACATCCTCCACCTCCTGCAAGCTATGATGGCAAAGAAGAATTTGAACGTGTTTGGAAACATCCTGCAAGAACTGTGTGCTTGGGGTCTCTGGCAAACTTATGTCCTACAGTGGCCTGGATCCAGGGTAGGTGCATGGAGATGTGGCAGGGGGAGTCTCAAAGATCACTCAGGTTTCCGTCAAACAGGCAACGTTGGCCAACTCCGTGGCGGGATGTGCAACAGTCAGGCACGGTCCTCAGATGCCCCCATGAAAGGTGTATAACAGTAGTGACAAATAATAATGATAAAGCATGTGTTCTGTGCTAACTTCCCTTACTGCACTGTTACAGAAAGGCGGCTTTCTCTTGTTACCGATAAGCACATGCTCCTATGTTCTCTGTCTCTCTCTCTCTCACACACATACACACGTGCACACACAGCACTTCCCATAATCCCACACCATGAGGATGAGAAAACCTACAGAAAAGCCTCTCCCCTGATCTGAAAACTCCACTCTCATTCTTCTCTGAGCTCCTCTTCCATCCCTATACCTCTTACTTCATTCCATAGGCCCTTCTGAAGTGTTTACCTGTCTCCTCTCCAGAAAAAATGGTCACCTTTTCTTAATTAGCCACATCTTTAAGGAAAGGGGAACTAAGATTCCTAGGCAACCAACCTGAAGACCCTTTCAAGCCAAGGCCCATCCTTTCCAATCACTGACTCTCCTTTAGAATATCAATGAATACAGCTCGGATAAATTGTCACCTATGACCGAAAAGAGTTGAGAACACTTGTCTACAAACCAGACTTGACGAGATGGAATTTTAGCAGGAGTGTTACAATAAGGTGTTTATATTTTTTATGCGCTTACCATATTACCTTTATTATGTGTAACATCAAAGTGATTATAGCAATTACATTTAACAGAATTAATTACAGAACTTCCCATCATCCCGGGATACATAATGCATTAGAGGTAAGGCAAAGAAAGAAAACATCTTGATTGTAGTAACTATTGTTGGTGTGTATTTTCGCTGGCAGCAGTGCCAAACCAACTGCAGCTTTCAGGAAGGGCAGGGCAATGGAGACGGAGAGCTTTAATCAAAAATGAGGTATATTCCCCTTAACTTAAGTAACACTTTTGCCTAATAATATGTTGGCGCTATTGGACATAAAAAATCAATTTAATTTTTTAAGCATGAATCTTTAAAAGGCACTGGTTAATCCACCCAACCAATGTTACTACATAAAGGAGAAAGCACATGGGTGAAAGACTTACAAGCCTTTACGTATGCAAAATAAATTCACTCAAGGCTTCATTAATATTAATTTAAATTCAAAACCCATTTACATTAAATTGTTCATTAAAAATTGCCTATTT
Source organism: Neophocaena asiaeorientalis asiaeorientalis (assembly GCF_003031525.2). Taxonomy (NCBI): domain Eukaryota; kingdom Metazoa; phylum Chordata; class Mammalia; order Artiodactyla; family Phocoenidae; genus Neophocaena; species Neophocaena asiaeorientalis. The sequence goes on from NW_020185321.1 coordinate 1,814,031, forward strand.
TATGCAACATGCATTCCTCAAAGAACTCAGAGGAAACTGAATACATAGGACTAGATTTAATGACGGGGATGGAAAATCAAAAGTAAATGAATTGGAGTCATTTCATGTATATTACCAAACAGCCCTTTGCTCTCCAAGGGATGGGATCCAGTTTGGGGAAAAAACAGGCATTCAAAGTAGTTTGCTTTCTGCTACTATAAACTTGTGAACGTGACCTTCCGGTCTACCCAAGAGGAAGAAGAAAACAAGAGAAATTGGTGGAATGGAAACCAGTCCAAGACCAGACTGGGGAAGGAAGCAGGTACCACCTCAGAATCTCACCTGGACTTAGAGCATGGAGAGTTAGGCTTGTTTTTTAAAAAGTTACATTAGGGAACATTTGCCAGTACCCATCTTGGTCTAGAATTAATAGTTTCTCTCTCCCTATTCACTCCGCCCCCTGCAATCCTTTATTCCCAAGCAAGGGAATCAGGAAGATGATGACAAGAAGTTGGTGAGTTCCTTGCTTTGGCGCCCTCCCCCTTGAAGACAATCTGAACTTACACTGTTTCCCCAACAGCTGTTCTGGATGAAGAAAACACAGTCATAATTAATAACATGTGTCCTGACAGTATGAATTAATAATTTATCATTAAGCCCAAACAAATTTAAATTATTCTTCAAGAGCCACACCTTAGCACATTTGAGAAAAATAAGGTAAGGAGATGGTCAAAAAGTCCGGGCAATGTGACCTTCAGAAACATGCTTTCCCGACCCCCAATATGTCTCTTAGGCCACTCTTGTTGAAATACTAAAATAATTTACAGAATTGAAAGTAATTAAACCCGAGAATCTAAGTGCTGATCAAATCAAGTGTATGTGCTCAAAATGTCTTTTTTTAAATGGGGCTTATAAAATATTCACTATTTGGTCAAGGACACTGTGTAATCTTTCTAATAAAGATTCCTAAAAGTGGAGTATGACAGTCGTTCAGGCAAGTGGTCATAAGCAGATTATGTTCTATTACTGCTTTTTTTTTTACTTCCAAAAATGCATAGCGTCTTTCTAATCACAAACAGTAACCTGAATTTTTACACCCATGTCTAACGTAAATATTTACAAAGGTTGAAAAATTTGAGAAAGCTACCAAATCTATGTATCCATTCCTTAAAATTCAGGTAGAAGACTCCAGAAAGAAAAAGAAATATTCATAGCCATTGTTTAGTAGAATTTGAAAATTAATTTAATGACTAACTGCAAATACTGGAAACTAGAATTAATCTGTCTAGATTTTTTTTAAAGGCTTACAGACGTTTAAATGCAAGTATCGGGACACTTTATCAACCTAACATAAAATTGTCATCTTATCTTATTATATGACTATTTTATGCATGTGTCAAAAGAATTTAAAAATGACTGCCTGTCTATTGAGTCTAATTACAACTGCACATTATCTGTCTCGATGTACCAGTCCATACCATTGTTACCAAATACAATATATTGTATTCACCTTTCATTTTTAACTTCAGACAGAGAAACCACAATTTGGAGCATAACTAGAACACACACATACACACACACACACGCACACACACACACACTGAACACCTGAGAGGGTCCGGGGTGAGTGATACCACTGTGTTGTTCTGTCCTATTTCCTTGCACGGGCTGCAGGATGATGGTACAGGGGTGTTACAAAAGAGCTTCTCTGAAAGGCCTACGTACCTGGGCTGCACAAAAACACAGAAAGTAGACACACACACTATTTTTTTTTTTTTACTACAAGACTAAAGCTATTTTTATAGTTTGTCCAGTGACAGGCAGGAATAAAAATGGGCCAGCAGGAAAGCCTCACAAACTACACTCGGCATAACTGGCCTGCTCCTGTTACTGGATTAAACATGGCTGTGGGGCACCAGGACCAGGGCTCCCTATCCTCTCCCTGCTCCTTCCCCGCCTGCATCCACAGCCCTCGCCCCGGCCTGGCTCTGCCAGACACCAGGGAAAGACAAAGGCCCCCCAAAAGGGCCAGGTGCTTCACCCTCAAGAAGGTGACCCTTCTCTCTCCAGAAACCCAGAAAGGGAGGGCAGGGAAACGAAGGGTTTTCATTCTGGGAACTCACCTGGGTTTCACGGCATTTCCCCCGGCCCTGAGCAGTCACCTTTCATTCTAATCAGTTTACAAAACAATCTTTAGTTAAAAAAAAAAAAAAAAAAAAAAGAGGAAAAATGCAGACTTGTGAGGCAATTTGGGGAATAACTGCTGATACGTCAGTTATTGACTACCTGGCTCCTGTTTACGAGCACGCTCAAGGCAAAACTGAGAACCAAATGACAACATCAACTGCTCACAATCAAGGGTGGCCCTGGAGAGCACTGAAGCCCTAACTGACAGTTGTCAAGATAATGGGGGCACAGCAGCTGATTCGGGAAGCTTCTCTCCCCTGTGTGGATGTCCAGGGGAATAGCCTTGCCTCCTGCCCTCTTTGTTTTTCCCCTTCAGCTTCTTGATTTCTCTTTTTTTAGAATTTACATTGCTCCTTTCATTTTGTAGGAAAAGGGGTGCAGGGAATCACAGAGCGACCAAAACCAGTCATTTTGTCACCTTGCTACAGGGTAGAACGTCTGTCCAAAGGAGAGACGTGTGGCAGGTTTGAGAGCAAATAAATTCCCAAGGCTGATGCCTAAATGCCTTCCTGAATGCTCCATGTACTTCCAAGAGAGAAAAGCTCCTCTCTGGAGCTGCCTGGTATGTGGACGAGACTTAGGAAGGTTGGGATGGTGTTACTTGGACACCGCCAGGTGTGCCATCTTTTAGTTTGCCCGTGTCTACCGGCAAAGTAAAAACCCCCAGGCTGTGCCACCATGAGCTTATCCTATTCCTTGGGGACCCACAGTGATCTGTTACCCCAGCAGGTCCTAAGGGCTCCAAACCACTTTGACAGAAGTCAAGATGCTTGAAGGTTTACCTTTGCAGTGGGACCACCTAAGAACTCCATGGAAGGTTATTCTCTTTCACCAAATAAGACTCAAAAGGTCAGTGGCAAGTTGTCGTTTGTTGGATTGTTTTTTTTTTTTTTTTGAGGGGAGGGTGGAGTTTAGGCAATGGCTTTTAATGATTTTACACTTCCTTCCAGAAAATGAACAGGAAAGAATAAAACGTGATCTGCTATTAAGTACTGCTTGACTTTCTTTTCCGGTATTATCAAAAAATACTTGTTGAAAAACAAATGCTACACATAGGAGACTGGGAAAATGGTCGTTTTGCCCAAAGGACAGGGGCCTCTGTAACCCCGCTCCTCTGAACTTCTACAGGCAATAGCTTTTGTCCAGCACAAATGTACAGCCCTTTAAAATTACATGCCTGGAGAAAGAGGAAACTCCTGCCCAGGTTTCTCTTCAGCAGGTGAAGAAATTTCTCTCTCCCCTTTAAGAAAAGACACTAAGCCGTGCATAATTTCTATCAAAAACAGAGAAATCCTAAAGGGCAGAAATACATCTTTTCAGGGATTCTTGGAGCCTGCTCTGGCCTTCTGGAGAACAGTGTTACATTTGGCCTAGATGTAAAAACCGTGTGCACCTGTGTGCTATGTCTGCACGCTCTCCCCAGCTCTCAGCCCTTTGTGGTTGTTATTCTACCCCCAGACCATTAAAAGGGCCCTAATTCCTATGACATGATTATCCAGGTACCAAAGCCCATTTGTCACCTGCAGCAGAAAATTGAGTTAATGCACAACTAAAGGCAGCCAGGACTGTGTAATATCAACTTGATTACATCAAACTAGCTGCAAACCTAATTCTGCTGGATGACACTGCGTCGAGCTTGTCATCTCCAATCATTAAAGCTGTCAGGAATCCATCAGGTTTACAGCTAATTAGGTGAACACTAATGAAGCTGGCAAAACAACTTTTCTTTTTTTATGGCTGAGCGGACCTTTCAGTTTGGAGGGGGGAAAAAATTCTCCAGTCTCCTCAAGGTTGCTGGGGAATGGATTTCCAGTTACCAATCAGCAGACATCTTTCTTTTTCCCCACTCTCTATCGGTACAAAGCAATCAATTTGTCATCACTCCCAGTATGCCACAAACGCAGGCATGAACCTTATAACTTGCAGCTAGGAGAACTGAAAAAAGGAGAAAAAAAATGGGAAGTTTCTTGTCCATCCAAATAAACAAACAAACTCACACAGCGCACTTATGGGCCTGTGCATACGTATCACCAGCCTGGATATGGAAGGTTTTCTTTATTCCTCCACTCTCCTAAATAAGTGGCCCTTCAGACATTCCCCCCCTCCTCCACACGTCCATTAGGCAGAGGCATTCTGATAAAGTAAATCCAAAACCCGGGTATGAGAAAGAAAAAAAGCACTCATGCTGCCAACTTCTGATTGACCATTAAGCTATTGATGAATGTGCCTGTCAGGAGAGAGACAATTAAATCAAATATGAAACAAAGTCGTTTTGACGGGTCATTTTGATAGAGCAAAACCATTCTTCCAGCTCCTATTAGTAGTGCAGTCAAGTTTTTATATAATGAATATTTCTTAACTGACCTGAGATTTCCTGGCTGGCTTTTTAGAAGGTGCAAAAAGGTCAGTGAACAGGTTGCTTTAAAAAAAATAGATAAATAAAACCAACAGCACATTTCCTCCTCCTCTACTATTTTTAGCAGAAATTTATCAAATAAGAGTCTCAGATTGGCAAGGTGGAAGAGAAAAGATGAAGCAAAGGCGGAGAGGATTCTAAACCAAATGTAAAGATGCAGTCACATATGGTTCATTTGATTGAGACACACAGATACCTTCAAATGTGCATCCAAAAAGGAAAGAAAAAAATCCCAAAGACTGGAAGCAGTCCAAGACACTCCTACTGCCCAACTTTGTGAAGGAGTCCTCCAAACTTTGAGAGTTTATTTTGGGTAGATAAGCTCATTGCTTGAGCTTGGAATTTAAAGTAGAAGATGGGATAGGCAAAAAGCACCAGCCAGGAGGTGACTTGAGAGGCAGCACCCTCCCTACAACCACTACTGGGATTTTCAAACTTTCTAAATTTGGGTAACCCTGAGGACAGAAAGCAAAATTTGTAATATATGCCCCAAACCAAGTCTGTTTTCTTCTACGATTTTCTTAGGACACTAACAGGACAGTACATTTTTGGGAGAAGAAAGAACAGCATTTCCTCCCTGTGATCCTGTGTGAGAAGACTCAAGTTCAGATGCAGCCGGTGTGTGAGCTTTACCGGCAGTGCCAGCTGAAGTGACAGAAATGACCATCACCATCACCCCCACTGCTACTACAGGCACTCCGGGGCAACATGGGTACCATACTTTCATCCAAAAAGGGCACCAGGCAATGCCCTGACCCTTCTCCCTCCCCTCCCTTCTTCCACAAAAGCAAAGAACAGAAAAGAAAGGAAGAGAAGGAAAAAAAAAAAAGGAAAGAAAAGAAACGAACCTCCACTTAACCCTCCCCTTCAGGCAGCATCTGAACCTCTGCACATCTGAATGTTACTCATATCAAAATACATCCTGTCCATATGTGGTCCTCTCAGCAATCCGCCCCAAATCCCAGAAGTTGCACTGACAGGGCCCTAGTGACGTCACAGAGCTTGGCCTCACCATTTCAAGTGATTTATTGATGTTTATTGGGAATGAATAGATCAAAGGCAGCAGCATGATGGGCAATCAATCAGTCATCAAATCAAGGGTGGCAAAGGGCCAGAAACCCTTCTTCCAAGCAACATGCCCCCAACTGACATTATTGCAAAATAATGTTATGTGTGTGGGTTTTGTTTTGCTTTCAGTGCTTTTTCCAGAAAAGAAAAGAAAAAAAAAAAAAAAACCCGGCTCAGTCTTAAAAGGAGTTGACACTCCTGGAAAAAAAAAAAAAAAAAAAAAGGCGGGGGGTGATGGGGAGAAAGTACTCTGACACGTCCCAGAACTAAGTGCTATGAGGAGATGAGGATGGGAGAAGCAGTGGAAGGAGGGTGGGGGGTAAGCGAAAACAAACCGGGGAAAAGGGAACGCCAGCATCTAACATCGACTTGACAGTCATCTGACAATACCCAGACCCTGTGCGCTCTGCTTTCCACCGTCTGTGCCCGGTTTGGGCCCAATAAATGAAGAATCAATCGGATTAGCAGTAAGGTGGCCGAAGAGACCCGCTCGCTCACTCGCTCGCTCTCTTTCGCTCGGCAGAGACACCAGGCAGTCCCCCGCCGGCCGGCCGCGGGAGGACACGGAAGGTGTCCCGGAGAACTCAGGTGACCCCGCCCGCCCCCACAGAAAGAGACAGAAGAGGGCTCCTTCCTATTCTCTCCGCGGCCAGGCAGAGAGCTGAGGAGGCAGGGACCCAGCCCGGCCCAGTTATGGGTGGGGGCAGCTCTCAGACCCCACCCCACCAGGGCTCCTCCCCCGGGACCCGCCGCAGCCACTTCCCCCAATTTTTTTTTTCCGGGCAAACTTTCCCGGGCTGTCCCGGGGGTTGGTGTGGGAGGGGGTGCCTCCAAGTTTCCTCTCCTGACTGGGAAAATCAGGGTACCTCCACCCCGCCCCTCGCCACCTAGGCGCCGGGGCGCGCCCCCCACCACCGGCGCAGGCAGATCCCAGGGCGGGACGGCGACGGGGTCAGGAACTCGGGCACCCAAGCCCATCCCTCGCCCCGGGGCGCGCCGAGAGGGGCCACCGCGCCTTGCGCCCGGCCAGCCAGCAGTACTGAGCAAACAGAATTGATTATTGATTGGGTGATTGGGATCGCTGAGACTCGCGGCGGGCCAGGTCGGCGGGCCGTGGAGAGGAGGAGCTGGCAGGGCTGCGTTAGCCGCAGGGTAAAGCGGGCTCACGGGCGGCCGCTAGGGCGCTGGTGGGCCGGAGCTCACTGGGACGACCCCCCCAGCGGCGCCGACTGAGCGGGAGCCGGAGAGGCGCGGGCGGCGGCGCATCGATGCGCTGCGGGCTCGATTGCGTCTCCCTAGGCCAGCTCTTGGGCCGGGAATGGGGCGGCATCGGCGGGGCCGGCTCCGGGCGCTGCCGGGCGGCGTTGGCGGGAATGCGGGGGCTGCCGCCAGGCCTACTGCCCCCGAGGCGGTGCTGCTCCCGGGCGCGCCGCTGGGGCCCAGGGAGTTTCCTGGGCCCAGCGTCCGAGAGTCCCGGCGAGGGCCGGAGCCCAGTGCCCTGGGACCGGCTGCCTGAGCGCTCCGGGAGCTGTAAACCCTGGCCTTCTTCCTTCCTTCCTTCCCCGCCCCCCCACCTTATGTTTCTTTTTTAGTCTCTCCCTCTTCTTCTGCCCCCTCTTTTCTTTATTTTTTCTTTGTGATTGTTTTTGCAAGTTTGTTTTAAAAGTTCACAGGCATGCTTTCTCTTTTAGACTAGGAGACCGTGATCTCACCCTGACGGTAAGATCAAAAGTCTCCGCTCGCCCCCAGCCTAAGAGCTTGGGCTGGGTCCAGACGCTTCCCTGAATGCAGATGCGCCGCCGCCGTCCTCCCGGGCTATAAAGACGTCTCCTAAGCCTTGGCGCGCGCAAGAGCGCTCGGAGTTGCGGGATGCGGACCCCGGGTGGTTGCGGGAAGTCGGAGTCGAGCGGAGGCTGGGCTCGGAGGCTGGCCTTGTGAGGCGGAGTCGGGGGCGGGGGCGCGGCGTGCAGTTGGTGCCTGCGGCCGCAGAGGCCAAAACGACTGTCCCTCCAGGCCCGGGAGGCGCGGCCGTAGGGCGTGAAACGCTTTTTGCGAACGAGAAAACGGTGAGTTGGCAGACGCCGCCCGTGGCCTCAGGATTCTAGGATTCTGGTTGCGGCACTGAGCACCACTTGCCTGAAGGAGGGTAGGCGCCGCGGGAGGTCAGCTCCTGCCAGCCCCCGGCTCACCTTCCACGCGCCGAGCGCCCACTTAGGCCCGCCGGTTGTAGTGAGTGCACGGCGCTGGGCGCCGCGCACGGAAGGCTGAGAGTTTCGCCCTGGCTTGTGCTCCCCACTCCTCCTTTCCTTCCTCGCGCTGCTCTCCCAACCTCAGTTGCCTCCGCCCCCTCCCCCTGCCGGCCGCGGCCTGAGCTCCAGTCTCCGCGCCGCCGGCAGCCACCGCCTGACCGCTGCCTCGCCCTCCCCAGCTCAGGGGCCGCGCGGAGTGCAATCCGCCCCAACATCTGTCCGTCCAACCATTGGCACATCCATCAGTGAGCTTCACATCGCCGCGACAGCCCGTCACGCACAACACGGGCTATGCGGAGTGCATATTGCGACCGCGCTACTTTGCCCGGACACGCAAACAGGGTTCCGGCCCGGCTTGGCACAGCCTGGAACCCGGATCTCTACGGGGATCTTTTAGCCACACGCACTCCCTTGAATACCGGGACCTCTAAACATGACTAGTTTTGCAGGCCATTCTAAGGATGGGACAGATGCAGGGGGTCAGTGTCAACCTTGCATTCCATCATGTTCTCTCTGCCCCTTTTCTGTGAACTGGGTACGGCATAGGAAAGAAGGAAGGGAGGTTTCCCAAATCCGCAGCACGCATAGTATAGACCTGGAAGTTACCTGAACTCCGTGGCTTAAACCCGCTTCTGCTGGGCCGAGTCTGAGGCTGTCGAGGTCGCCAGGCAGGTCTTAGCCAGGAGGTCTCAATCTAAAACTTTGCCAGGCCCTGCCCGGCTGCTTTGTAACATGGCCTGACAGTGAGAGGAGGGAAGAAAACGCGGATCCCACTGAGAACCACGGGCTAGATTTAGGGAGAAATAGTGTCTGGGTGGCAGTAAGTCTGTAATTCACATTTTACTTACAGAGGGAGAGAAAGCAGGGCCATACGTTGGAGAAGCCAGTGCTTTGCAGGGGGTTCCCAGCAATTCTTCCAGAGTACTGACCCCGGCGGTGGTGACATGTTCCCCTGCGTTTGCTTCTTGCTTTTCCCTATCGCTCCCCCGCCCCCCTCCCCCCCACACAGTGTCCAGAAGACGGACACCTTCACATATGTCCCTGATCAGTCTGGCCGGGCCAAAGGGCCTTTCTTGTCCTCCCAAGAACTTAAGAGGAAGAGCGAACATAGAACCTACTCCTCCTCGGACATTTGCGGGGCGGCTGTCCCTGGCACTTTCCCTGATATATCTGCATTATTCCTACCGTGAAAGTATCTGTCCGGGTGCCTGGTGAGTTCGGCCCCTCCGAGTCGACTACAAAAGCAGGTCAAAACCTGTGCTTCTATTCGTTCCGCGAGTCCCGAGTTCAAAGGGATACAGGAACTGCTTTTCGGCGTGCGCCCAGGTCTGCGCGGTTCCGGAGGAGGCCAGAGACGGCCGCGGCGGCGCTCGCTGGGGCTCCTTTCTCGGGGCGGACGGACCACGCTGTAGGGTGCGGGCTTCGCGCACCACATCCAGCGGCCGAGCCGTTTTCACGCTAGACTAGAGGGCGGAAAAGCCCGCGCCGGGCGGAGGAGCTAGAATTCTGTAGAATACACACTGTATAGAAGAAATCTTTGTACCCAACTCTGAAGAGTTGCAGAGACCATTCCTTTGAAAAGCAACAACAGGCTTCCGCCCAACACAAGCACCTGGCAACTTCTTACACGCGTGAGTCACGCAAAAAGTAACCTCCAGGCCAGTTAAATGCTCCCACCTCTGGGAAGTGCCGTGTTTCTGGGAATAATTTTTTACACCCCTAAAAGTAGAAGGAGAAGTTGCCTAAGGGACAGTGGGGAGACACCAAAATGTCCAGTGGCAAACGCCCGTAGGGGAAACTGGCGGCTCCCGTTGCGACCAGGTGGCTCACCCTGTTAAGAGCCCCCAAAATTCCCAGGGGCCATGAAGACAACTCCTGACCCCCAAGATTGCGCCTGGGGCCCAGTAGAACCCCGCTCCTTCTCCGCGGCGGGATGCTGAGCCCTGTTCAGTACAAATGCTTCCAAACGCGGCTCCTTCAGGTCAGGGGTTAGAGGCCCGACTCCAGCTCTCGGAAGTCAAGGAGCCCCAGGCCGCAGTGCCAGGGCCTACCTGAGCGGGTCTCTACCACCCCGGGGGTGTTCCTGCCCTGGGCTAACCCGAGCCCGACCCGGACGAGTTGGGGAGGTGGGAAGTACGCAGGCGTGGCTCCAAAAAAGTGTGCGGTGGAGGGGCAGGGATCTAGCTGCAGCGCGCTGCGTCTGGAGTCGGAAAGTTCGCGCTGGGGAAGGAGCAGGCGGGCCACCGCCGGGAGGTAGCCGAGGTTGTCTACAAGGTGCAGTTGAGGGCAGTGGGTGAGAGTCCGCCGGACCCAAGCCAAGCTGAGTGAAGTGTGTCCTCATTTGGGATGGCCAGGAGGGAAAAAGCCTTCCGGAAAGAAGCATCCTTGAAGCTGCCGGTCCAGGCAGGGTAGCCAGGGTAGGTTGGGGGTCCAGCGGCCTAAGCCCAGACCTTGAAGAGGGGTTCTCCGTGCCCCGAGGGAGGCGCGGGCCGCCTGGAGGGACAGGGCGCGCTCTGGGAGTCTGCACCCCATTTCAAGGTGTGAGGGCATCTGACCGGGCGGTGGGCCTTTGGGGAGCCACTGCCTGCCCAGCAATGCCAGGGGAGGCGGCGCCAAGTGCTCTCAAGCCCTCGCCCTCCTGGAACGCTGGCGCTCTGGTTCGGCCGCTTTCACACTCCTCCTCGCCACAATCTGGGCTAGGCAGTAGGGAGTACCCTGGGTGCAGGGAAGCTGACTGCCAGCACCTGCACACCTCAACCAAGGTTTGGGCCCGGGACCTCAGCCCCTGCCAAAACGAGAAGGAGTTGGACCCTGGGGCCAGGCCCTAGCCAGGCGGTTAATTGTTTGCTAAAAGTGCATTTACAAAGCAGTGAAGTTTGTTTCTCTTTTTCCGGTAGCTTTGTTTTAACGAACCAGATGTTTTGTCTGTAAATTCTCCCAAGAACTTTTACAGTTTTGACGTGCAATAAACCTTCGAAAATCGGAGCGGTATATTAATGCCACTTCTGTGGAGCCTTGGGGGAGCTGCATCAGGCGAGCCTGGATGGGACTGGGGGCGGGGCAAAGCACTCCTGGAAGAAAAGTAGACATATTGGCCCAAGGTCAAGAACTGGTGTTAAGAATGTGAAGCTAACCCCCCCGCCCCCCGCCGCCCCACCAACACTCGGGTACACAGGCTCCCAACCCTTCCCCTCAGGCGGGGGCTTCCTACTTTGTAAATTTCTTGTGGCTCCGCCACAGAGGCCTGGCCCAGCTTTGCCAACTACTCTCACTGCGGATCTGCCAATCCCACCAGGACCACCCGACTCAAAGGCAAAAGGACCTTTGATCTTCTCTGGCCAGCCTTGAGGTCCGCTGTCAGCTGGGGCGGGGCAGAGCAAGGCGGCCCCCAGGCCATCCCTGAACTCCTGGGCATGACTGGGACTTCCTAAACTTTGGATGGAAGCCCTCTAAAAAGCCAGGGCTGGCAGGTCCCCCTCCTTGATGACTCATTTTTTTCTTTTCTTCCGACTCGGGATTTCCAGGCAGTTATAAACGTATTTCAAGACAAATACTAAAAACTATGTACCTAACAGGGAGGGAGGGAACACGGTTATCGGAGGGGAGCCAGGTCTGCCTACATACCCATCTCCTAGCTGGGTGATTGGTAGGGACTACTTTCTGGGGTTTCCCAAGACCCGCTGAGGATTTTCCTTCCCTACCACCCCCGGGCTCTCCTCTGCTCTCAGTACCAGATTTTCAGATATGGGGAGCCCAGTTTAGACTCCACTCCCCTTTCTTGTATAATTCTCTTTCAAGCCCAGTCGTTCACCGAACTTTCAAAAAACTTTTTTAGGAGACCTAAAATTAAAGAAAATAGAAAGTCTTCGTGTTGCGGTCTAAGAAGGACAGATGTACATTAAGGCCAGTTTGGAGGGCACAATTACTGGCAAAACGCCCTTTGATCAAATCCCACGCGTTGACCTCAATTGCGCGGGGAATTTCCAGAATTACTCGCTGTAGCGTGGCGTGTTTTTTCCCACTCTGAGTGAAATGGATTTTTATAAACCATTTAGGCAAAGCTTAAGGAAAAAAAAAAGAAAAAAATAAACTACACTCCAGACAGCTGCAGCCACGGTGGGGCCCACCCCTGGCTGGAAGTAAGCAGCTCCTTGCTAGCTCGAAAGCGGAGGTGCTTATCTCTTCCCGCGGGTGCAAGTTCCGCGGAAAGAATCGTGCCTGTGAATCACTAGCAGGCTGAGCTCAGGCTCGTGCAATGCAGCAGCCCTGGAGAGGAGGAGGTCTCAGAAATCAAACCACCAGGTCTTCTCAGACCAGACAGCCCCAGTGTTGCACCAGTGAGCCTGGTGACCTCATTAACCAGCCAGTGAATTTGCAAGATGAGGAGGAATTTCGTTTCCCCTTTCTCCTCTTCTATATCGCTCTTCTTTTCTATCTTTTATATTATGGTTTTGTGTTTGTCACTGAGTATCAAAACGGGAAAAACCGAGACCTAGCACAATTCTCAGTAGGGCAGGTACAATAGAGAGATACTGTGCTGGGGCCTCGTCCTTTTTCATTTTTACTTCTTGAAACTTGGTGCATATCCCTTGTATTTCCAGAAGAGCAGAGCCAGAATTCTTTGGGACACGGTGGCCAGCAGGTTCAGATTCTTTGTATTCAGATAGTCTCTTATCTTGGCAGCTTTGATAACTCCAAGAATTTCCTCCTCCGCACAGGAGCTCTGAATTCTCCCTTCCCTCTTCGTCTTTCTGCCACTTCTATTTCCCGCATCTCCTTCATCTTCTTTCTTCCTCCTACTCTCTGGTTCCTTTTTGTTTTCTCTTCTGTCAGTACCCTCTCAACACCGAATGCATTCGCAAAGATAATTTATTTCAGGTCTACCAAGTGCTCACCCCAAAGAGGTCGAGTCCTCCTCCCTGTGACAAGGCAGGGGCGGTCACCCGGTGCACAGATGATGAGGGAACAAAATAGTTTGTAGCTGCTGCAGTTTTTGTGGGGTTTTTTTTGGGGGGGGGGAGGTCAGCAATAGGTTGACACTTGATTTAAAATAAAAGAACATGTTAAGAAGTTTCAAAGCTGCCAATACAAACCTTTAAGTGGCTTGTGATTCAGTGCCTCGAGTTGAGGCGATGGCATTGGTAAATGACTCTAATGCCCAAAGAAAAATATTACAAATGCAGCTGTCTCGGCCACCAATCGGGCGCCGCTCTCCTGCGCGGGCGACGGCTCCTCTCTGGCGCGGAGGGCACCCGCATTTGCATGATAAATTGACCAGACTGGCGGCAGCCAATGAAATATTCAAATTAGGCCAGGGGTTAGAGGTGGAGTCCCTGGGGCGCCCCCTTTGAGCCCGCGGCGGCAGCTGGCCGTACCACCTCTCCAACAGCGCCCTCAGGCGGGACGGCGGGGACGCTGCTCCCGCCCCAGGGACGGGAGGTGGGGCAGGGGGCTGGGGAGCTCCCACCGCTGGCCTAGAGGACTAGGCGCTCTGCGGTCTCCATGTGGGTCTTGCGCTTGGACTTAATGATGGATGGTAGAGGCAGGTGGTGACGCCAAGGAGGGGTTTAAGAACAGCTCTAGCCCCTTGACTCCAACTCCCCTCTCTAGGTTCCCCTAACAAATCTAGCATTTCTGTTAAAACAGTGTTTGTTCCACTGAGATCACTTCAAGATAAGACCCTCGCCAGCCCCAGATCTTGACCACCCTCTCCAAAGCACTCCAATATTGAAATTCTGGAGCAGATAAATCCAACTTGCCCTGAGCGGAGGACTGTGCGTCCACGCAGGCCGGGCTTTCCAGGGCGCTGGGAGCTGGGACTAGATTGGGGCACTGCGGGAGCCTGGCTCTTGGGAAAGCCTGAGCAGGCAGTGCCAGTGTGCTGACAACAGGCTTCAGCAGCAGAACTCCTCCCCTAGAAAAACACATCCTGGAGGAAGCACCCACACCCCGAGGCAGGAGCTCCTGTGGGTGTGCAAAAGCATGCAAGGAGAGAATGCGTGTACAGCACCAGTCAGGAGGAGTGTGGAAATAAGCGAGTGTGCAAGTGCACATAGAAGAGACTGGCTCTGCTGTGGTGCTGGCCTCTGGACTCTAAGGAATGCAGGGACTCTGCAGGTGCAGGGAAGCTGGCCTCCTGGCCTGGCTCTGACTGTGGCTCAGGACTTGGCGGGGAACTTTCTCTGGGACACCGGGTTGGCTTCCATCAAGGCCCAGCGGATAGCTCTTGACTGCTCAGCATCTCTCCTTTCCCACCACCCGCATGGCTCATCGATGCCAAGTACCCTGGGGCCCACCATGGCCCTGCAGGCTTACATATATATATAAAATATATATATATATATATATATATATATATATAATTGAAGTATATTTGATTTACATTGTTGTGCTAATTTCTGCCGTACAGCAAAGTGACTCAGTTATACATCTATATGCATTCTTTTTTTATATTCTTTTCCATTCTGACTTATCCCAGGAGATTGCTATACAGTAGTACCTCCTTGTTGTTTATCCATTCTAAATGTAATAGTTTGCATCTACTAACTCCACACTCCCAGTGCATTCCTCTCCCCACCCCTTCCCCCTTGGCAACCGCAAGTCTGTTCTCCATGTCTGTGAGTCTGTTTCTGTTTTGTAGATATTTTTTAAGTACAGAGTTTTTAGAAGTGCAATTGTCTTTCTCTACGGTGGAGTGGTGAGCACACTGCTCTTTCTCCATCTCAACAGGACTTAGAGACAGATCCCAGCTAAGGACTGCCCCAGGGAGTGCTTGATCCCCACCCCTGCCCCCTGCCAAAGGCAGGTGGTGGGCAGCCAACAGGGAAGTGTGAATTCCAGTGCAGAGGGTCCTCTAGGGCCCTCTCTGGAGACAAGCTATACTCAAGTCAGTCATCTGCAGCCATCCTCCCCATAGTCCCCATTCACCCGGAGAGGGGGCACCCTGGTGCAAGGGGGCAGCGGGCTCTCAGAGCCTTGACCCAGGCTGGCTAACTGTAAATACACATAGAAAAAAATGGTAGGTACTGAATACAAATTTGACAGAGAGTGAATTTTGACTTTTGATCACCTTAGAGATATTATCAATACCTTTAAAATCTGTGGCCCAAATAGGGGGATTAATTTATAAGAAGCCTTTTGCATCATTTAAAGCAGGGGTCCCCGGGGCTTCCCTGGTGGCGCAGTGGTTGAGAGTCCGCCTGCCG
>NW_020185321.1:1829165-1849114 GCF_003031525.2 Neophocaena asiaeorientalis asiaeorientalis
CACTCCCCATCGCTCCCCGTCGCTCCCCGTTGCTCCCCGTCGCTCACATTACCGCCTGAACCATCCCCGCCATGCTTCCTGGTTCATGGAAAAAGTGTCTTCCACAGAACTGGTCCCTGGTGCCAAAAAGGTTGGGGACCACTGATTTAAGGTGTTTAGGAGTGTTTTGGCTGCCGAGAGGGGGCTCTGGCTCTGGTTTTGCTGGGAATACTTGGGGGAAATAGCTGGGGAAGGGGTAAGTTCAAGTACAAATGGTCCTCCCTAATTTTCAAGAGAATCTTCAGTCCCTGCCAACTTGAATGCCTGGGGGTAGGGTTCTCACTAGGAGAAGGCCTACCAGTCACAGTAACAGTGAGGGCCTGTGGAGTCCCCCTGGCTCTATGGCACATGGCAGGGAGGGCTCCCTTCAGCAGTCCAGCAGCCCACAAACCCTCCTTCCTCTTCCTCAGGCCTCACCTGTCGGCCAGGAAAAATGAGACTTGAAAATGGGCCAGAGTCGTCCTCCAATGGGGAAATTTGTCATGGAGACACACCCGTCTGAAATGTCCAGAAATGCCACCTCTCTGGAGGATGATCCTATCTGGGGCACGTCAGGAGTCTAGAAGGTAGACAGCGAAGGTGAGAAAGTAGAGAGCTGGCTCTCCAGCCCAGGATGCATGAAGGCATGAGGGAAGGTGGCTAGGAGAAGCACCTATCAGCAGCACAGAAGGGCCAAATGAGCAGCTGCTCGTGTGCACACAGCAGGTGAGTGCAAGCTCTGCCCGTGCGATGCAGGGCCTGGGCTGGTGGCCTATAACTCACCAAGTGACCTCAAGCAGATTGCCCACGCTTTTAGAGCCTCACCTCCTTCATCTCTAAAATGGGCGGCTCTCTCCTTCCTAAGCAGAGTAGGACTTGGGGAGGAAAAATTTGATCAAAGTCAGAGAAGTCCTTTGAAGCTTTTGCTCCCTTGCGCTGCCTCCCGGGAGCTTTCAGGGTCAGACCGGGGTTTGAAAGAGGAACGGTGTTACTAGCTGTCTGCCGATGGGCAAGTCACAGCAGATCCCATTTCCCAGGGAAAGCGAGGCTTCCCTGGGATGATGTATGTTGGTGCTTTGGTGAAGAGCTTGACATACAGTGGTTGTCTAATGATAGTGACCCCTCCTCCAGCCACTGCGAGAGGGGCTGCCACAGGGTCAGACCTCCCTGAAGACAAAGGCTTATAAGCAGGCTGAGGTTGGATGCCCTGGAGGATGCTGCAAGCTGGTGCTTCGAGTGGGGCAAAAAGAAAGAAAGGGGGGAGGTGTGGAAGGCAGGGCAGAACACAGACCGCCTGACTTCCTGGGAAGAGTGGGCATTTGTAGGGCGAGTAAGGTGGATTCTCCAGGCCTTTCTGGGAGTTAATTAAAGGAAGGGGTTTGGTGAAGAGCCTCACTGATATTTCTATTTTCCCTGTTAGTAGCGAGTGGAATTTGCACCATCCAGGTCAGATGGAAAATAGAAGCCTGGAAAATCTGACAGTCTCATTGATTTGCTCGCCTTGCCATCGCTACTTGAGAGGAGAAGCAATGTGATTTCAAAATTGCAATTAGGAGCCAGCCCGTTAAGGGTTCCTCTCGTGAGCCCCCGTGCTGTGCGGCTCCCAGGCCCACCTTGTCTCATTTCCTGAGGAGGTAGGTTCATTCATAGTTTTGAATGAAGCAGGCGATGCAAATATGTCACCCCTCCTCGGGGTAAGGCTCGTAGATGCCTTGTGGCACTTTGCTCTCATTTTGGTCAGGTCTTTGAAAGAATGGCAATTTTCTCAATGTTTTAAAAGTATTAACTTCCTTTCAAACATTCTTTAACCTTTAATGTTTTGTAACTTGATGAAAAGGTCATTTTGTTCTGAGGATGCAGCTGTTCCATAATTGTTCAGCTATCAGGGTGAATTCTATCCAAATCCTGAGTTCTTTAATGGGACCCAAACCACCACACATACACACACACAATATAGATACTATTTTTCATTGTTCATCCGTGTCCATGTATGTGTGTAGGTCTACATATTTGCACCTATGCACACACATATGCTTCTAGAGACTTGGATTTAGATTAACGTCTCTACATTCTCACAGAATGACTTCCTTACAGGAAAATATCTATAAAACAACTTTTTTGAATGGTAAGGTTTGCTAAAGATTGGATGATAATCATTCCTTATGCACTGCACATGTTCCTGTTTTTTAAAAAAGGGTTTAGTCAATTTCTAATTTAACATTTCATTGTTGTGCCTACAATAAATGCATCCAGAAACCCAGGTGACTTGAGGTGTTTTCTGTCTGTCTTCTTACACAGTGTCACGGGCTCTCGTAGCCATTCCCTGCCACGTTTACCTTTCTAAGGTAAACATGGAGTCTTAGAAACAGACGTCTGGGCATGTTAGATTTATATTTTAAATGAAGTCAATAGGCTCAAATAAGAGCATGAAAGGATTTTGTACAAGGAAAATGCATGAAGTTTATGCCTGGACCCACAGTAGATATTTCACTTACTCAAGAGGCATTGGGTGTGGTCTCCTGCGTGTCTGGGTCTGGCCCTGATGATTGAATTTTTTTTTATATATTTATTTTATTTATTTATTTGTTTATTTATTGGCTGCCTTGTATCTTCTGTTGCTGCGCGCGCGGGCTTTCTCTAGTTGCCGTGAGCGGGGGCCACTCTTCGTTGTGGTGTGCGGGCTTCTCGTCGCAGCGGCTTCTCTTGTTGCGGAGCACATGCTCTAGGCGCAAGGGCTTCAGTAGTTGTGGCACGCGGGCCCTAGAGCTCGTGGGCTTCAGTAGTTGTGGCGCACGGGCTTAGGTGCTCTGCGGCATGTGGGATATTCCCGGACCAGGGCTCGAACCCGTGTCCCCTGCATTGGCAGACGGATTCTTAACCACTGCGCCACCAGGGAAGCCCCTGATGATTTAATTTTCTTAAGATGAAAGATCTCCAGGCAGATAAGGAGCAGTTGGACAGGACACCTGTGTCGAGTCTTAGTAGTCTCTGTAAGGCACAGATCTGGTCTGAACTATAATCAGTCAGAAAGAGCACTCCGTCAGATTAACACATTAGACTTAAAAGAGGGAACTGATACTTTTCAAAGGATTCAACTTTTACTTAAAAGCAAACACTTTTAAGAGGACTCTGGCTGGAATAAAAGGTAATGAAGTAAAGCAAAACTTGTAACCATCCGGGTCGTCTGTCTCTGGGGCCACTTCTCCAGAATTCCCTTGGACTCATGTTCGCAGAGGCATTTTTCATAATAGCCATAACAGTTATCCATGCTGTCTGTTATACATATATGGAGGGGTGCGACTGCTAAGTCATAGAGCATGTATATTTGTAACTCCCAACTGTTTTCCAAAACGATTATGTCAATTTTCACGCCCACAAGCAGTTTTTAAATGTTCCCATTGTTCTACATCCTTGTCAGTTTATGATAGTATAAGCTTTTCTTCCCCTTCTTTTTAATATTTTCTACTCTAGTGATTGTTTTTACTGTCTCTCTGTGTTTAATTGTCATTTCCATGAATGCTAATGGGATTGAGTACATTTTGATATGTTTGTGGTCGCTTGGATTTCCTTATTCATGAGGTGCCTGTCCAAGTCCTTTCCCCATTTTTTGTTGGATATGTTTTCTATTGTTCATAGAAGTTCTTTATTGCCCAGTTTGTTTCAAGTTGCTTTGGGACTGTGGATCAGAACAGAAATGTTTCAACGAGCTCCCTGACTGCATTTCCTAGGATGCTTTCGTCTGCGAGTAATACAGCCCCCTGCTCACACTAGCTTAAGGAAATCGTCTAGTGGTAAATCCTGGCTCAATTATACAAACAGGAACCTAGATTTCTCTGCCCTCTCTTAGCTCTGTGTTCTCAGGATCATCTCATCCTTAAGGTGTTTTGTCTCATGATTTCAAGAGTGGTCACAAGTGGTAAATGGACCCGCTTGCCTCTTTTTTTGTCCACATCCAATAGGAAAGAGAATTAAAATAAAAAACCTGTCCCTGGCCCATGTAATCTATGTCCTTCCCTCCAGTTTTCAGGGGCCACTTCTGTGGACAGTAGTCATCACCAGAGAATGCCATACCTTGATAGGCTTAATCCCTTATAGGGTGAAATGAATAAGGGGCAGGGCAACCTCAAAAGGCCACCACATTCACTACCAAGCCTGCCAGGGTTTTAAATTTTTATTTTTTTTTAATTTGAATAGAGTAAAATTCAGTCTTTTGGTATACAGTTCTCTGGGTTTTGACAAATTCATAGAGTCGTGTAACCACCACCACAATCAAGATTTGGGAAAGTCCCATCACCCCAAACACTCCTTTGTGCTGCCCTTTCGTAGTCAAAGTATCCTCCTGCCCCTCACTCCCACTTCCCACGCCAGGAACAACTGATCTGTTTTTCATCCCTATTATTTTGCCTTCTCCAGGATGTAATATAAATGGGATTATATAGTATGTCACCTCTGGAGTCTGGCTTCTTTCGCTTAGTATTTGAGATGTATCCATGTTGTTGAGTATTTCAACAGTCTGTATGGATGTACCACAGTTTGCTCATTCATGCATCAGTTGAAGGACAGTTGGGTTGTTTCCAGTTCGGGGTGACTGTGGATAAAGCTGCTATAAACATGGACATAGAGGTTTTGTGTAAACATAAGTTTTCATTTCTCCTGCGTCTCAATGTCTAGGATTGGGATTGCTGGGTCTTATGGTGAGAGTATGTGTAACTTTAGAATAAGCTGCCAAACTATTTTCCAAAGTGGCTGTTATCATTGTGTGTCCCCATCAGCAATGACTGCTTGCTTCTAAAGAGGTCTTAATGGATGTGTAAATGCTTTGCAAAGAGTGAGGGTGCTACCAGGGTGACAAGGTGGGAGACTTCAGAAGAGCTTGTTTTAAACTCAACTCTGGGCTCCCAGCCTGTCCTGCTGTGTGCAGACAGAATATTTCCATCTTCACGTCGTTTGCTTCTTCCAGGAGGAAATAAGCATCATTCTACTCATTTGCAAATGAGGGCTTCACACTGCCTTTCTTGGATGAGCCATCAAGACCGAGATTCCACGGCCTTGTGTTTTATTCCTGGACTCACAGAGTAAAATGAAGTACGGGCATTTGGAACACTGTTATGCTGTGTGGCCAGAACTAGGCAGAGGAACCCATCCAGACGTACAATCAAAATGTCAGGGGGCTTCCCTGGTGGCGCAGTGGTTGAGAGTCCGCCTGCCGATGCAGGGGACGTGGGTTCTCGCCCCGGTCCGGGAAGATCCCACATGCCGCGGAGTGGCTGGGCCCGTGAGCCGTGGCCTCTGAGCCTGCGCGTCCGGAGCCTGTGCTCCACAATGGGAGAGGCCGCAGCGGTGAGAGGCCCGCGTACCGCAAAAAAAAAAAAAAAAAAAAAAAAAAAAAAAAAAGTCAGGGCTAGCAGGGACCTTAAAAGCTCTCACTTTGGACATGATGACCTGTCACATACCCAGGTCTCCAGAATCCCAGCCCAGGACTCTTTGCCTCCCAGATGCAGGGCAGGGTAGCTGCGGCAGACTTATCGGTCGCGACAGCTGTGCACTCAGGAACAGAAATGAGGCTAAATGCTAGGTACGCTGTGGCCAGAGCACCGGCATCCCGGCTTACATCCCCCAAGCCTTCGCTTCCTTCATTTTAGTGCCCATTTCTGAGGCACCTCCACATTTCAAATGTCCTGAGAATATGTTTAATTAGAACTTGGCCATACAGCCTTTTGAAATAAAACAGAAGGGACCAGCTAATTATATCGCTCAGCATTCTGTGGCAAACATATATTTTTTAATAAAACACTTTCCTAACCAGAGTAATCCCTTGAGAGGCAAATCCTCATTTATAAGAAGTTTCCCAAAGGGAGTTAAAGAGAAGATGGCTTATAAAGAAAAGAGACAAAGAGAGCGGGGAAGTGTTTTCGAAGAGCTTTTAAAAGATACGCTCGTTCTGAGGTTGAAGTCCAGATATTTTTAACGATGCAAATTTTTATTTCAAATGTCTTATCATTCTTTCCTGTATTTTCTATCATTTATGAATCCCTACTCCCTCCCTTTTGATTATTACCATAAATGCCCATATTTCTCATTCTGGCATTTTTTTCAGGAGTACAATATTTAAATAAACAGGTGATTTTCACACAAAGCACTGCACGTCCCGCTGGTTCCCACCCTCTCCTCTAGCTCTGCGGCCACCCACCCAACCCCCTTCTCCGTTCGTGGGGCAGTGCAGAGCGGAACATGGGGCTGGGTGCAGGTCCTCTGCAGCCCAGGGCACGGAGGAGGGCCATTTAGGCCCTGTTGCAGCACGTTTCTGGATGCGGTGGTCTGACAGGACACTTGCGCTCACGAGGCTGACAGCCCCGGTTAATAATAGCAGTAAGAGTGAGAGCTAACGTTTGCTGGAGTTTACCCCACGCTGGGCAACATGCTAAGAAGTATAGGTATCTTACCTCGTTTCTTCAGTACGATACTCCTGCAATGTAGGTGTTCTTACTCCATTTTGCAGGTGAGGAAGGTGAGACCTGGAGAAGTGAAGGACCTCATGGCTATTAGAAGGGGTAGAGCTTGCGTTTGAACTCGGGTCTGTCGGCCCCAGGGCTCGGCCCCATCTCTCCACACCACAAGGCCCAGGGACGCCCAGCATCTTAGGAGGTGCTTTGTGCCTCTCTTCATGGTACGCTGGGTGGCACGGGAGCTGTGCTTTCAGTTAAGTCCTGTGTCAGTTTGGGGTCCCGGCAGGAAAGAGGACACACTCAAGTGAGGATGATCCAAGAAGGATTTCCTGAAGGGGCTGATGGCCAGGGCGAAGGGATGCACAAGAGAAGGCGAACAGAACTGTCAAAGCTTGAGGCTTGGGGGGAACGAGATGACATGGTCCTTGGTTCCTGGAAACCAGAAGGAGGGCATCTTAAAGGTGCCACCTTCAGAAGACCCACAGGGAGGTGACCAGGGAATGACATCTCCCATTGCCCTGCCCTCCCTTCCACCCCTCTCCTGCCAAGACTCCACTTTGGGTAAACCCCACCAGAAGCTAGTTGGCAAGGGTTGAAACAGCCGTCCAGGTGGGCCTCCCGGGCCCAGCGCAAGGAAAGGAGAGCGGGAAAGGGTGCGGCAGGAAGCCAGCAGAGGTGCAGTACCCTCTTGCAGGGCTGTGGGCCATGCCGGCTCTGTGCTGGGCAGGAGGAAAGAGGGGGACCACACTGCAGTGTCTGTTCTCGAGGAGTCTTAGGTCGATGGAGGACATGTGTACTTGGCTAAGGGACTGCATGACCCACCAGGTACACGCTGCTTGCTGTGGCTGTGTGTGCTTCAAAGGGGCAATCCAGAATCGGCGTGCCCCTTCACCCGCAGCTGTTTACAACACTCAAGCAAACTCCTGAGATTGGCCCTTTTGACTTGAGACAAGATGTGTACAATTCTCTCTTATCAAAAGCTTGCTAAATAACATTTAATTGTAAAACTAGAAAGAAGAAAAGGGAAGTCACTCATCTCCTTGTCCAAAGACGATTGTAATGGTTTGGTAGAACCCCTTCCACTCGCTTTCCCCTGAGCATTTCCTCTTGGGTTACAGTCGTATTATGTGTGCAATTTTGATTGAACATTGTCACAGCGTTTTGCCATGTTAGAATAAAATCTTTGGTAAACAGAATTTTTGATGGCTGCATAATATTCCATTGTATGGATCTTATAGTTGATATTATCATTCTTCTACTATTTAGATGTTTAGGTTATTTTCTCTTTTTCATTCATATTATATAACACTACAATAATATACTATAACTTTATGTATAAAGAATTTTTCACACTTCAGATTACCTCTACAGGAGGACATCCCCAAAATAAAATTACTGGATCAAAGGGATAAACCTTTGTTTAACTAGGCAGTAGAGTACCTAGCACCATGCTGGCTGCAGAACAGACAGACTTTCAGCCTTTCCAATGGTGGGCATTCATGTGAAGGCTTTTGACCAATTAATAACTCCTCCAAGGACTTTCCTCTAGAACAGCGTTACAGTATAATGCTGGCTACATATGCAATTCTACATTTTATTATGGCCCCATTAAAAAAAAAACAGGTGAACTTAATTTCAATTATACATTTTATTTAACCAATCATAGCCCTAAATCCTCACTTCAGCATGTCATCAACATAACACTACTAGTGATATATTTTACATCCTTTTTTCATGTAAACCTTTGAAAGCTGGTGTATGTATTACGCTTACAGCACATCTCAACTCAGACCAGCCACATTTCAAGTTCTCAGTAGCCACACAGGTAGCTACTAGCTACTGTATTGGGCAGTACAAGTCCAGAACAAGGAATCTACCAGAGATATTTGCCACCCTTGGCATCTTCACCTAGTTCCCAGATCCAGCTACCTTTTAATGCCTCCCTCAATCCCCTTACTGGCCTTTGGATTGACAGTGGGTCAGGTGGTCAGGTGTAATATGACTTCTGTACCTGGGCATTTTTACCTCTTTCCTGCCTTGCTAACAACAAATCACAGCACCTCCCCCCCCCCCAGTTTGTTTTGGACTCATTCATTCAGAAATATTTATTGAGCACTTCCCAGATGTTAAGCCCTGTGCCTGGCCCTAGAGAGACAGGTGAACAAACAGACTTTTCTGGCGAATTAATTACAGAACTTGTCAGTGTTCTTAGGGTCTAGTGGGGAGACAGACTTTAATCAAATAATTGCACAAGTCTGTAATTTCAAACTGTGATAAGTGCTGTGAAGGAAATGTACATTTACAAAGTGCTAACCCTTGGGTCACCGCTTGAGTGGCTTGTCCCTAGAGGTGTTTAGTAGAAGTCGTCCAGCCCCCGGCCACGCTATCTTGGTGAACGCTGATGTGACAGACGAGAGGTAGGTGAGAAGATCTCAAGATCCCCCTGGTCCCAAGCATCCATAAGGAAGTTTCTAGAACAAACTCAGCAACTCACCAGTTCTTAAGTCAGTGACCCAATTCATCTATTTGTGTTTCTCCTCTCCAAAAATACTTGAGGTCAGCTGGAACACCAACACTAATGAGGAAGCAGAAGGCAACTCATTCATTCATTCATTCATTCATTCAAGTATCAACTCCCTGAGAGTAACCTATAGGATGCCAGGCCCTGCTCCGGACATTCAGGGAAGCAAGGCCAGTGTTCTCTTTGGCCAGACAACACTGCCAACTGGGCACACTTTCCCAGAGAAGATAGCAATTTAAAGAAGAGGAAAAATCAATGCTAATAGAACTCCTTTTCTGGTTTCTAAAATGATATCGTCCCCCGTGGCTGATGCTTTGAGCCTGGGGCCGTGCTGGGTAGCTTAAGCCCTGGATGGATGCAATCTTGTGAGTGCCTCAAACCTGGCCAGATCAATAAACGAGAGGCAACACTGAAGCCTGCTGGGTGGAGGGGGGCTGGGTTCAGGGGGCAAACTGTACCATTCCTCTTCTACCCCCTGAAACAGGACAGGGACCCTCCCTTCAGCCCGAGGTCCCCGGGGACAGGGTAATTTCGGCTGCACTTGATGTAACCTATACATCACTGTCTTCTTGACCAGCTCTCAAATTAAACTCTGATGTATAAAGTTAAACAAAAATGAGATAAAAATTGGCAGAGGTTGAAGGGGGTCAAAGTAGTCAAAACACAAGGTAGACTATTGCTCCTTTTGATTTATGTTATTCTGCATACTTAGAAAAAATAAAATTATAAATCTCCCTGAGACTTTTTTCATTATTTTCAATACAGTCCCAGTTTCTCAACTGGGAGGAGCACTGTGGCTATTGTTTCTAGTGAGGACACCACAGCTCAGCCTCAGAAGGGGCCTGTGATGATAAGAAAGCATCCCGCAAAATGAGAATCCTGAGGCAGCAGCCTTAACCAGGATCCCGTGGCATTGCCAGTGTCACAGACCTTGGGGTCTGCTCTGCCTCATTTTCTCATTTAATCCCCACAAACCCCGACGAGGGGAAGCGCACAAGAATTCATGGTCCGCCTTTGATACCTGAGGAAACTGAGGCTTAAAGAAACTGCATCTCTTCGATAAACATTGGCATGCCTAGTAGGTGCCGGGACACAAAAGTGGAGAGGACAAAGGCCTACTCTTACAGACCTTGCCTTCCAGGGAGAGAGCAAATAACCAAGTGAAATGACTAGAAGTAAAGTATGATTAGGGGTAGAATGAATTGCTGTGAAGAAAGTGATGCAGGAGAAGAGAACGGAGAGGTGGGGATGTGGAAAGCCAATGGAAGGCACCATCAGGTTGACAATTTTGGAAGATCACAAGGGCAGCTGTGTGGATAATGGGGTTAGGTGGGCAAGGGTGAGATCAGGAGGCCAGTGAGTAGGCAGAGACCGTGGTCCCAGCAGGACACTGCGGTCAGTTGGCCTAGGGTGGTGGCTGTGGTGGTGAGTGAAGGTCTATTTTGAAGGTAAGGCATCTAAAAAGGATGCTTTCTACTCCAGTGGGCTTTCCACAACACAGCACAGCCTGCAGCCATATCCTCACACTGACGTACCTGAATCCCGAGTCAGCTGCCTCTCAGGGGGGGAATAAAGTTGGGAAAGATGGGGGCTAAGACAGCGGCAGCAGAAAGCAACGGTTCTGGAGAGGGGTACCTGTTCCATATGTGTGTGTGAGTGTGTATGTGTGTGTGTGTGTGTGTGCGTATGAGTTGTGACACACATTACCAACTTCGGCCCTATTTTATCCAATTAATTGGCAAGGTTAACTTCCAGCCCACTTACCTCTGTTCTTTCCTTAAGCTCTTAGTCTGGCCCTTGTTTCTACCACTCTGCCGAAACCACTCTCTTCAAGGCCATCCTCATCTTCTATGTTGCCCAGCCTGTGACCAGGACAAGTGGACCAGACATACAAGTTTCCTGACACAGTGGCATCTCAAGGGGTGCCTGATGCCTACCTGCCTGGCACCACAGCATGGATTTCTGCACAGATGCTACCTCTGCAGGCAGAGGCCAGGCTGACGTTTATGTGGATGTCGAGACCAGCCTTCAGTCTGTTTTCCGACACAACCACAGCTGCTGCAGGGCCCACCTCATCTGAGCAGCTCGGCAGGTACAGGTGTGAGGGGGCCCCAGGTAGAGCTCAGCCCTGACATGGCCAGCTTCCTCTCTCTGTAGAGCACCAGCAGGCCTGGGCCCACCTCACCAAGTTCTCTGGAACTTCCTCTGAAGGTCCCTTTCTGTGCTGGCTCTGGGGGGTGTGGAGCATCAAAGGAGGCTGGGGCAGCAGAACAGCTGGTCTACCAAGGCCACACCCTGGTGGGGGACACAAGTAGACTGCATCTCTCATTCTCGTTTGCAGTTTGGTGTGGCTGTCTAGGTTTTGTCAGATGGAACGTGAGCAGAAGCGATGTGTTCTACCTCCAGGCCTAACCCATAAAAAGCCCCTGGGAACACTCCTCCATGCCTTTGCCACTTCCATAAGCTGGACACAGGTGACGAGGAGGAGCCAGGGAAAAGTGGAGCCACAAACTAGAAGGAGCACGAGTCCCAGAGTGACACTTCAAAGACTGCCATGTGAGCAGGAAATAAACATCAAATCAACTGTGTTGAAACTTTGCATGTTGGACCTATTTGTTACACAGCTTGGCTGACCCTAATATAATTCCTGTTCTCAGGGAGTTTGCAGTCACATTAAAAAGACTCAGGTGCACAATTCTGGTATAACAGTAAGTGGCTTAGAGGAGGAAGTGGGTCATAGAGTTTGGGCTTTCAGTTCTGAAGTCCTGGGCTACAGGTTCCTGGGCCTGTGACCTTCCCATCTAAGCCCTTTTCTGGAAAAGTGGAGAAGAGTCAGATTGAGGGAAGGCACTTCTGGCAGGGGAACATCACAGTCAAGGGCTCACAAGCAGGACTTAGAACAAACAAAAAGATGAGATGAATGTCAATGATCCTCAGAAGGGGAAAATAAGAAAATGGTCCTTAAATACCTAATAACTTTGGCTGTCACAGGTAGGACAAGGATCAGAGTTCTAGAACTTCTCTCTCTGACCTAACACACGTCTTTAGTTCCTGAGAGTGGGGAGCCCTGAGCCTGGCGTGTGGGGTGTCGGTCTGCCTTTCTCTTCCAGCGCCCCTTCTCCAGGCTGGTCCCTCCAACTGTTGTCTGGGTTTTAGGGGATAAGTTCTTCCAGAATCAGATGCTTGATGAGAAAAGCAGCCTTGCTCTGCTCCCTCCAGAGACCTGTGAAGAAGGGGATTTCACCCTGTTTCTGAGCTGAGGATCCTGATGGAGTCTTCTAAGTATCAGCTGAAATTCAGATATGGTCTTTGTGGTCCCAGTTCCCAGCTGGGCACTGGCAAGTGAGGCTGGGCTGGTACTGTCTGTTTCCAACAAGCTTGGGAACAGAGCAGGCTGCTCATTTCCCGTTTATAACTGAGGACCCAGAGTCTCAGGGTAGGGCCCTTGTCACACTCCAGCCCACACTGATGGCAGAACCGCAGAGGTGTTCAAAGCAGTTTCCCCCTTGCGGGGGAAGACAGACACGGATACTACTGTCTCTTGTTGTGGACTCTGCACTGCCCACACACCCTGACTGCACCCTAATCGATGGTGCTGCTCTGTGCACCCCATGACAAGCATCATGGAACAGGCACTTAAAAGCTTGGGTCCTGGGGCTTCCCTGGTGGCGCAGTGGTTGAGAGTCTGCCTGCCGATGCAGGGGACGCGGGTTCGTGCCCCTGTCTGGGAGGATCCCACATGCCACGGAGCGGCTGGGCCCGTGAGTCATGGCTGTTGAGCCTGCGCGTCCGGAGCCTGTGCTCCGCAACAGGAGAGGCCACAACAGTGAGAGGCCCGCGTACCGCAAAAAAAAAAAAAAAAAAAAGCTTGGGTCCTACCCCAGCTCCCTGTTTTGACTAGTGGTGTGACCTTGGCCTTCTTACTCCCCTCTCCTCTCACCCCCGCCCTCATTCCTTCACAATGATTATCTCACAAATTTTTGTTAAATTAGCATTCATTGTTTATTATATAAATATTGTTCACTGTTGAGTCAGGTGGTATACTAGGATAGCTTGATTGTTTCTATCCTTTTTTTTTCTGAAGCCAATTTGCCTGACTTTCTTTGTATGTGTGATTAAGTTTTCCCACCCTTACAACCTCTCAGCAGGACTTTCCACAAGGTCGAACGTATCAGATGTTCCATTGCTGTTGGAGGCCCCTCTGAGTCCTCTGACATCGCAGTCTGGTTCCATACTTGGGTGACTACACAGCTGCCGTCTGGAGTTCTTCCTCACTGCCAACCTGGGAATTTCCGTCACCTCTTTCAGCCATTGGATTCCCTGCTTCCTGGAGCTTCTGTCTTTTCTTTCTTGGTTTAATCCCTCCTTTTGATGGTGCACAACCCCCAGTAGCTTTCTGATAATGTAGTTATGATATCTGGGTTAAACTGGTAGGGCAAAGAAGTTTCTGCATCTTTTCCCTCTAAATCATTATCCCATCCCCCACCAAAAAACAAAAAAAAGGCAAATAAATGAGAGAACAAGAATGCCAAGCAGAAACACAAACCATTGTTTTTTTACAAAATGAGCTGACAGCCATAACCTGATAGTGCAAAGGATAGAACAAAAATGAGAGAGGCTCGGGACCTTGTTCTACTATGTTTGCAGCGGCGCAGGAGCCAATCTGCCAAGTGGAACCTCAAGTAGCTCAGGACACACCACACAAGGCTTAGGAGACACCACGCATGGCACAGGGACACACTCCATGGGAGGAGTGTGTCCCCAGGCCCCCACTCATGAGCCTGAGATTTCCTCCCCAATTCTTTTTGGAAGATGGGAGGATGACACTGTTAAAGGCTAGAGTGAATATCAAACCCAAAGCAGGGGGATTTGGGGAAAGTCTGCTGCTACGCATAGGCCCCCAGCTTCCTCTCCAGTCTGGATCATGGGGCAGAGGCAGGTCAGGAGGCCACCTTTTCCTTATGGAACACAAGTTCTAGGAATTTAAACACGTGTAGATTCCTGTAATGACTACTACAGTCAGGATACAGGAGAGTTCCATCACCCACCCCCACAAAATAAACCCACTCCCTCATGTTTTCCCTTTATAGACATAGCCTCCCTCCACCCCAGACCCCTGGTAGCCACTGGTCTGTTCTCCACAATGTGTCTCTTCAAGAATGTCATAGGGCTTCCCTGGTGGCACAGTGGTTGAGAGTCCGCCTGCCGATGCAGGGGACATGGGTTCATGCCCTGGTCCGGGAGAAGCAGCTGCATAGCACAGGGAGATCAGCTCGGTGCTTTGTGACCACCTAGAGGGGTGGGATAGGGAGGATGGAAGGGAGACGCAAGAGGGAGGAGATATGGGGATATATGTATATGTATAACTGATTCACTTTGTTATAAAGCAGAAACTAACACACCATTGTAAAGCAATTATACTCCAATAAAGATGTTAAAAAAAAAGGAGAACAAAAAAAAATTAGAAGAAAAGAATGTCACAGAAGTGGAATCAAATCACATGCATGTAACCTCTTGAGACTGGTTTCTTTTACTTGGCTCAGTGCCATTGAGATTCATCCAAATTATTGCATGTATCAGTATGTGTTTCTCTTTGTTGCTGCTACAAACAATTTTATATAGGTTTTGGTGTGAAGATAGATTTTTATTTCTCTTGGGAAGACACCCAGGAATAGGACTGTGTGGGTCATATGGTGAGTGTACGTTTATAGGTAACGACCAAACTTTTTCTAGAGTGACCGTACCATTTTTCATTCCCATCAGCAATGCATGAGAGTTTCTGTTGCTAGACCTTGCCAGAACTTGGTATTGATAGTATTTTTAAAATGTTATCCATTTTAATAGGTATATAATGGTATCTCATTATGGTTTTAAGTTTCAGCCATTATTTCCCTAATGGCTAATTATGTTGAATATTTTTCACATGCCCGTTTGTCATCCTTACATCCTTCTGGTAAAGCGTCTCTTGAAGTGTTTGCCCATTTTTTAATTGAGTTGTTTGTTTTCTTACAGTTGCGTTTTGAGGGTTCTTTGTATACTTAAAGGTACAAGTTCTTTGTTGTATTGAATAAGTGATTTACAAATTTTTTCCCCAATCAATAGCTTTGTCTTTTCATTCTTATCTTTTTTGAGTAAAATATTTTAAATTGTGATCATGGAGACCATCTTTAAAGTCATTCCCATCTCCCCACTAATATGCACTTATTGAGCACCTGTGGTAAGCAGATTCCTGCTAGGCACTGGGCTGCAGAAGACTGATGGAATTCACTGCCCTTCCCGCCGCCCCCCCACCCAACCCGGGGGCGGGGGACTGTCCAGTTTAGACCCTGAGCCCTGAGAGGGGCTGGGAACTTCCTCAGAATCTGTACCCTCAACTCTGCTCGGTTCCAACTGGTCCATTAGAATTATGCCCAAGCATCCCCATCTTACCCACACTTGCAAAAGCTGTTTCCTCCACCTAAGTGTAGTCTGCCCTCCTCCCCACCTAGGTCAACCTTGTCTGCCCTTCCAAGCCCAGCCTGAAAAATCCACCAGGCCCAAAGCCTTCTCTGATCCAAAACTTCTGTTTCTTTGTCTGTTGCCTGCTTTGACTATGCCGGCTTTTCTCCCAGCTGATTGGGTTTTGAGGATTAAATCACCTATATGAAACTTTTAGAAATGCCCAGCACAGAGCCTATTAGAAAATATGTTTTCCATGCAAGTTGCTGAAAAACCAGACAAGCCCCCAAACTCTGAGAGCCCCTCATTTTCAGGTTCCCTCCCATCCTTCCTTAGAAGCCAGGGTCTGACAGAGGGCTCCGCAAGATGCTTTCAATGACAGCAAACAGGTCCATGTGTAGCCACCTCAGGCAAAACCACAGCACTGTCCCACAAACCTACTGGAAATAGCATCCATCTTCAGCCAAAGGGCAGCACTAAGGGTGGGATTTCAGGTACCTCGGCAAGCCAGTAGAAGAATTTCTGAGTAGGGGGCTTCTGGTTGTTCCAGTATCCTGCCACAAATGGTAGGCAGACCTGGCTGTGAGTCTCCCAGAGTGCCCTAAGTTTCCTTTTCTAGGATGAGGACAAATAAAAAGCGAACCCCATACTGGAGTCCCATTTAGCAGGCCCTGTTCCCAAATGTCGATTCCTAATACGCAACAGCTGCTGCTACGCTTTCTTCTGGGCGAGTGATTCATGTCTTTGCTCAAAAAAGATAAGCAGAACAAATGTTTACTTAGATGGATAACAGAGGGACAGTTGGAAAACAGAGACTGGCAACTGGAAATATTTTGCTGCGATTTGATCCATGACAATGCATCTGAATTAGTCATATGGTGCTAACTGGCTGGGCTTTCTTGGGTCCAGAGGCAGAGTGGGACAGAAGCTCCCCTTCCTGGAAGAGGTGTGCCAGTGACAAAAGGGCATGTGAAGAGGAAGCCAGAAAGTTTGCTCAGAGCATGTCAGAGCTGCTCCTTCCTGCCCAGAGGACTTTCCCTGACCTTACTTGGTACCCGATCCAGTCCCCTCGCCCAGAGGAGCCATAGAGAGAAGGGGGGCAGAGAAGGGAAAACTCGTCACACACATGTCTGGTGCCTCTAAAATCCATGAACATCTTCTTACACATTCAGAAATTAAAGAAAACATTTAACTTTCTGTGTGTATGCATGAGAAAAAAGCTTTAAAAAAAATCCAAACACCCACAGTAATGAATTTGAATCTTTGGGACGGTGGTACCTATATTGACTCACCTAAGGAGGAAACATGTACCTTGAATGTGGAAACCTAAATGTGGGGCCGTAGGAGAGGATTTTCAGTCTAATTAGGTTTACATAATTTAAAATCTTGCATCCTATTTTATGCCTATACATTATGTACAGTTGTCCTTCAAATACATTATTTAGTAGAGAGATCATAAATATTTCTATAAGAAGGGAGAAAAGTCAGAGATGTAATTCCACTTTTTTTTTTTTTTTTCGGCACCAAAGAGAAAAATACTATGTTTTGTGAAAAATTTCTTAAAGAAGTGGGAAGAAAAGCTCAGGGAAAACCCCAAACTTGGGTCTCTTCTCACCTCAGGTCAGAACATCTGCTGTTAGCGCTAATGGGTCTGGAAGGATAATTAAAGTCATAGGGAAGGTGTACCTTCTCAGAGCAGCAACGCTGTGCTGAGCAGGGGACGGGGCCGTTTTAACAGCAAACGTGAGTGTGGAGGGTGGAGAACCTCATCTTCACAGGTGGGTTTTTCTAAGCCTGTGATAAAGTGTATAAACTGGGTGACATGCTCCCCTCCCGCTGTCCACAAGCACTTCCGGTGGGAGGCTATCTGGGGCTGAAGCAGAGGCTGGGGGAGGTGGGGTTGGACCCGGGAGCCCACGAGTGGGTGTCCTTCTGTAATGGAGTGGACAGCTGTCGGTTTTGATGACCCAGTTCTTTTCCCTCCTTCTTCTACTGATAGCACTTTGGTTTTCCTTGGAGGAAAGTGTTTCTCCCATATTCTCAGTCTGTGATGGTGATGTTTGGGTGATTAGAAACTGTGTCCCCCTCCCCCTCCACTGGCCCCAGTTCCAGGGAGAACCTGTGGTCCAGCCTGAATCAGTGAGCTGCCTCCAGCCAGTCCCCTGAGGCTGGTACTGGGTGGTTCCGTGGCCCCGCCTGGGCAGCTGAGAGTTGGATGCAGGACTTATGCCTGAATCTCCAGGGATGAGAAGCAGCTTTTCTGCCCAGTCGCTGAAAGGAAGGTATGATCTTGGGGCCGCTGATGGGCATTTGTTTGCCCCGTGCCCAGGCATGCTGCGAATGAGTTCCCAGGACAGAGTTTAAGCCCCTGGCTAGACCACCCTTAGACCTCTCACTGATTCATGCCTAATCCACTTGGATGCTTTTGTCTGCCTGTTTTTTATTGCCCTTGCAACAGTGAGAGTCACATACACCCACCTTTGGCCCAAAGCAGAGCGGGAGGAAAGGTGTGAAGGTGAGGGCCAGGTTTAGGTTCCACCTGGGGACTCTGAGACCTCCTGAGGGAAACTGAAGGGTCCCAGTGTGGAAGCCCCTCCATAGCTTCCCCGACATGTCCAGTGCCTGCCTCCAGAGATGGGGAGGCACTGTGTGTCCTCCTGAGACCAGGAGCCATGGGCAGCACTCACCATGGCCAGGTTCTTCCTCCAAGCCCTGCAGTTTGCCTCTGTGGACGGGGAGCCGCTCTCCAGGCTCACTCCGGGCCGTCCTCTGTCTGCTACGAGGTGGCTTGAACTGCTCAAGGCAGAGACCAGTTTCTCCACATAAATGCCCCCAGTTCCTCCCACTGTGTCCATGTCTGTGGTCCAACGACCTCCTGCCGGTGGGGCCCCAGTGCTCTCAGGCCGGTGTTCTCTTAAAACGTCCACTCAGAACTGATGCAGCTCAACTGGCCTGCTCAGAAGTGAAAGATGGGGCTTGTATCTGGGCCACCCAGGAGGCCAGAGGTAGTTAAAACACCACTTCTGGGCTTCCCTGGTTGCACAGTGGTTGAGAGTCCACCTGCCGATGCAGGGGACATGGGTTCGTGCCCGGGTCCAGGAAGATCCCACGTGCCGCGGAGCGGCTGGGCCCGTGAGCCATGGCCGCTAAGCCTGCGCGTCCGGAGCCTGTGCTCTGCAACGGGAGAGGCCACAACAGTGAGAGGCCCGCGTACCGCAAGAAAAACCAAACAAAACAAAACAAAACAAAAAAAACACCACTGGGGCTTCCCTGGTGGCGCAGTGGTTGAGAGTCCGCCTGCCGAAGCAGGGGACACAGGTTCGTGCCCCGGTCCGGGAAGATCCCACATGCCGCAGATAGTCTGGGCCCGTGAGCCATGGCCGCTGAGCCTGCGCGTCCGGAGCCTGTGCTCCGCAACGGGAGAGGCCACAACAGTGAGAGGCCCACGTACCGCAAAAAAAAAAAAAAAAAACACCACTTCTTACTGCTCCTGGAGAAACAACCAGAATTATCTCTAGCAGACCTAAATTCCCTGCGTGCTCTTGGTCCCCAAACCTCAGGATCCTCTCTCCCTCGCTCCTGGGCGTTTGTTCTCCCTCCTGCTGGAGCTCTCTGTCTTCCCTGGGTTAGTTCCTGCCCATCCTTTTTCTCAGATATCAGTTTGAATGGCTCTTCCCTGCCCCCAAACTGGGCCAGACCACTCTGCTATAAGTCTTCATTCATTCATTATGTTGGGGTGT
Organism: Neophocaena asiaeorientalis asiaeorientalis; assembly: GCF_003031525.2. Classification (NCBI taxonomy): domain Eukaryota; kingdom Metazoa; phylum Chordata; class Mammalia; order Artiodactyla; family Phocoenidae; genus Neophocaena; species Neophocaena asiaeorientalis. The sequence goes on from NW_020185321.1 coordinate 1,848,329, forward strand.
TTGTTGTTTTTAAATAGCATGTGTCACTTTTCCTGAACAGGCTGCACCCAGCCATTCTCATATGAGCTCACGGTTATCTGACTGTCTGTCACCCTCTGTGGCTCGTAAGGACAGGCCTGTGTCCTTTGCACAGCACTGTGTTCAGAGCAGCTAGTATATTTACGTAGGCTCTCAGTGAATAAGTGAACGCATTTGTCCTTTACTTCTTATATGCCGTTTTCTCTCTTGTCATTCCTGCCAAGTCTTGGTCTCCCTACCCTCAAATATGTGGCCACAGCTCACATTTCCCTAAAACCCATTCTCAGGTGACCTCAAAAGAGGAGAGGATGGGTCAGGAATTATCTGGAACAGGCAGAGCAGTGAAAAGCCAACGATTCAGGCAGAGGAAGGTCTGGTTTGGGAAGGTGTGGTATTTGGGTGGGTCTCAGAATTGCTCTTGGAAACAGAGGGCAGCAGACAGGGATGGTGACAACTTCAGGCTGTCCCCTTGTAACGTTGCAGCTGAGGGGTTTGCAGGATTCTGGCTGTAGTCAGGGGTGTTGGTGCTGGGGCTCACTCTGCAGTGTGCCCATCACCCTGATGGCTCCATGGGCCACTGAGGACTGTGATTCATACCAGGAGAGGCGATACTGCTTTTACTAGGAAGCCCACATGTAAAATGAACAGACATCCAGGAGGCCTGCGAGGTTTTGAAGTGTCTGTGCCATAAAACTATATCAAATATACAGTCTGGGGCTTCCCTGGTGGCGCAGTGGTTGAGAGTCTGCCTGCCTATGCAGGGGACAC
>NW_020185321.1:1849144-1886644 GCF_003031525.2 Neophocaena asiaeorientalis asiaeorientalis
GTGTGCGTGTGTGTGTGTGTGTGTGAGAGAGAGAGAGAGAGAGAGAGAGAGAGAATCTCATTAAATATTTGGAATGACTGCATTTCAGAGGCCTCTGACCATGGCCTTGCACGCTGTCTCCTGGGTGTGAGAGTACTAATCTGCTAGGCTGAGTTGAGAGCTAGCGGCTGGAAGGCTGGGAGCTGGGCCAGAGTTCATCTGCAGGTCCCTGGCTGGCCCATCGCTCCAGCTCTCCTGGTTGTGTCATCAGAGAAGCAAACAACATCCTGCCTTCTCCCACAGTGGACTATATATTCCATAAGAACCAATCCAGTTGCAGATCAGAGGATGAGCAATTTCTGTGGGTCTTTCAGCTGCTCCATGTCCGGGGTTCTCTGGTCAGCCGCTATACACCTAATCTAGGGTTTTAAACACTATTTGTTTACCTTTTCCTAAGTATGTAAGGTAATACATATTCATAATAGGCAACCTGGAAAAAAATTATTATAATATCATTGTAATTCCTCCACATGGAGAAAATATATTGGTGCATTTGCATCTAGTTTTTCCTTTTTCTTTTTTTGAATTTGGCCACACCGCATGTCTTGCCCGATCTTAGTTCCCCAGCCAGGGACCAAACCCGGGTCCCGGTAGTGGAAGCGCTGAGTCCTAACCACTGGACCGCCAGGGAATTCACTGCATCTAGTTTTTCATTAATAAATATTTTGTAACAAAGCTACCACCTTATTATTTATTCATTCCCATATCTTGCTTAACAATATGTCAAGAATATTTTATTATCATCATTATTACTCTCTGAAAGCACACTTTTTACTGGTTGCATAGTATTCCACTACTTGGCTATACTATTTATTTATTTAAATTTTTTTCATCCAGGCTACTTTTATTTATTTATTTATTTATTTTTGATAATTTGTATTGGAGTGTAGTTGATTTACAAGGTTGTGCTTGTTTCAGGTGTGCAGCAAAGTGATTCAGTTATACATATACATATAACCATTCTTTTTCAGGTTCTTTTCCCATATAGGTTATTACAGAATATTGAGTAACGTTCCCTGTGCTATACAGTAGGTCCATGTCAGTTATCTACTTTATATATAGTAGTGTGGACATCTTAATCCCAATCTCCTAATTTATCACTTTCCCCTATGTTTCATCTTTGGTAATCATAAGTTTGATTTCAAGATCTGTGAGTCTGTTTCTATTTTGTAAACAAGTTCATTTGTATCATTTTTTATCAATTTTTACTGGTTGAATCTGATGAGAATTTTCCTGTGGTGCCTTCAGACTCACTACATTTGAAGTCAGCCCATTTCCTTGTTGAAAATTTTGAACGTTAGAAAGTTCCCTCTCATAGTAGCTAAAATGTATTTTCCTATACTTTTTATTTGTGGATGAAGGTTGGAGAATGCCAGCATTCTTATTGAGGACTCCAGGGCTAGTACCTAACTCCCTCCAAAATGCCAGTGATGGGTGAAGTTAACCCATATCGCAGGGCTGGAACTCATGTACCACCAGAACTGACACACAAAGCCTCACGTTCATACTTGAAGCAGCATTAATTCCCAAACCTCTCGTCCTCGGTTTCCCCTCCTTCAGACTGGGCGGGAGAGAAGGCTTATTCAGAATGAAGCTGTCTTATCCACAGTTTAGCAAATGTCTGTGGAGTCTGTAAAGTTGTTTCTATCATAATAAAAATACTTTAACTTATAACCTCGGAAAGAGACAGGCATGGGAGTCTTTATGAAGCACAGAAATCCAGATGAGCATAATTTGAAAGTAATTTGAATCATAATGAGTAATTTTAATGTAAACAGGCAGGAGGAAAAATTTGCTGGATTCTGATATAGTACACACCCCAAATAGATGTCTTTTTATGGAAATATTAGCATCAAGGGAATCCAGGATGGTGCAGACGTCAGTGGCACAAAAGAGAAAGGATGTTTTCTGTGGCTGTAGGTTGGGGGTTTCAGCAGGAAAAGAAAGGCAATTATCATGCTATATGGCCCATGGTCATTGCAGATCTAGCTTCTAAATGGAAACCAGGGACAAAATGTAGCCATTTGAGAATATTGACTGGTTCTTATGAGGCCTGACAGAAAGATGAGCTGGAGGGTTTCTTAGGGATAGAGAGATACAGGTATCCCCAAATATCAGGTACCTGATACCCCTCTCCACCTAACATCCGCACTTATATTTACCCAGTGCATCTATCCCATTTGTCCCACTCTTTGTCCTCGCTCACATTTCTTTTTCTTTAAATAAATAAATTTATTTTTATTTGGCTGTGTTGGGTCTTCGTTTCTGTGCGAGAGCTTTCTCCAGTTGCGGCGAGCGGGGGCCACTCTTCATCGCAGTGCGTGGGCCTCTCACTGTTGCGGCCTCTCCCGTTGCGGAGCACAGGCTCCAGACGCGGAGGCTCAGTAGTTGTGGCACACGGGCTGAGTTGCTCCGTGGCATGCCTCACTCACATTTATTTGAAAAGAACCTTTATATTATTACAGCAGATGTAAGACCACAATCACTTGCCTTGAATAGAACGAAAACAAGAGAGCGTCACTAAAAGCTAGCCTGATGCTTTTGCACGCCCAGAGCTCTGAGACTCAGGTCTATTCCCTTTTGGTTGAAAAAGATGAGCAAAATGTGAGAAAGATGTTTAACGTGTCCTGACACCAAACTGAGTCTTTGACTTTGTTGTAATCAGAGTGATTTAAGAAAAAAAAAAGTTAAATAAAACATGGGCAAGTTTCTCATTGTGGTGTCTACTGTTATTTCATGGGTTGTCCATGTGCTACTTCAAACCTTTTCAACTACTCCTATTACTAAGTACCCCTATCGATGGAGTCCAGGTCCCTCATTGAACAGATGGGATGCTGAGGACCAGAGAAGGGAGGAAGCCTTTCTGTGGTTCCAATAGCCCCCTCACTCCCAGTTCCAGCTTCTCTCTTGTTTCCATCCTTATTTCTGTGATTCACCACAGCAGCTCTTAAATGAATGTTGAGGGAATACTGCATGTCCAGGGTAAACTGGGACAAATGTTTAACTCTCCTGGAAGAAGAAGCAACGTGAGGGTGGTCTCTCTGCATAGGACACATGGCCAGAACCCTGCAGTGCTAGGCTGCTGGCGTGACTCAGGCCTCATCTCAAAGACAAGGACACTCAGCTCAAAGGACAATCTTTGTTGGCTCGAAGTTTGGCTTCTAGAGTGGCAGCTGCTTCTACCAAAGCACGTGCTGTGAATCCAGAATTTTCAGAAGTAATCGCCAACCCTCAGAAAAGACATGATTACACCAAAACTTCTCCGTGCGTTCACAACCTGTTCACTTAGTGTCTTGCTGCAATTTTCTCTGCACTGCATTTTCATGCGACGGCTTTTGCCTTGGAGTATCCGCACATGCAAACAGATCCTGACTGATGTCCAGCTGGGCTCCTCCCCAAATGGAGCCAGATCATTTTGTGTTGTTTATTTCTCCTGCATTTTAAAAAGCATGCCTATTGCTTAAGCAGAGAGCATACTTTCAAGTTCAGTGGCAGGTCCATGGAAAGCTGGAAAGCTTCATTATTTCTACCTCAGGGGGTTTCATCAGTGTCTATCATAGGTGGCCTTGGAACAAGACCCTTGTTTCAGAGGTTAATTAAAAATTCAGCTTCCTGGGCCTTCCCCAGAATTACAGAGTCTGAATTTTGAGACCCTTGTAGTCCACATTTTAAAATAGGGCTCAGAGTCCTGTTCACCCTAAGCCAATGGGTGCCTTGCAGGGCAAATTGCCTTGCAGGGCAAATATTCATTCTCCACCTGGATGTGCTTCAATATGTGGTTTGCAACCCCTTCCAGCCCTGGGACTGTGCACTTCGTTCTGTAGTTGACACTAGTTTTGGTGGCAGGTAAAAAACAGTTAAACTGGATTAGATGAAATGTAGACAAAGGGACTGCAAGTTCAGGTACAGCTGAATCCAGGTGTTCAGTCTATCACTAGCCAATCAGTCAATGGGTTTTCACTGAGCACCTGCTAAGTGCTAAGTCCTGTGCAGGTCTCTGCTGAGAGGGAGGCAGTCCCTACCTTCAGGTGCCTTTTGGTTTGTTGGGAAGGCAAAGCACATGGTTGAAGAGGCTTATCCAACGCAAGGCAAATAATAATACAAGAAGATGCTCTCACATATCTGCCATCCACAGGGCAGACCCTGTCCTGTTCCTTTACTAACTCGCATTCCATTACTGCCTGCCTGTACTGATAACTCAAACATAATTCTTTATATTCATTTCTCGGTACTGTGCTGAGGTTGGGGCATACAAGTGTGCATAGCACATAGCCTTGACCCTCCAGGAGCTCACATTTGACTGGAGCACGTGACCCTCGGAAGAGACCCGGGGAGCTAGACAGGTCTGACTGTGTCCCCATGCTCTGGAGCCTGGGAACACAGAGCCCCCAGCTAGTGACTCTGGGATCTGGTGCCCTGAGCTGCGGTTCTGTCACGACTTCTTTTGAGGAAGTCCTGTCTTATATGGCGTGTCAGTTTCCCGCGTCTGCTGTAACAAATTGCCAAAAACTTGGTGATTTAAAACAACAGACATTCATTCTCCCACAGTTCTGGAGGCCAGAGGTCTGAAATCAGTATCACTGGGCCCAAATCAAGGTGTCAGCATGGTCCTGCTCCAGCAGGAAGCTCTCCGGGAGAACCCATTCTTTGCCTCTTCCATCTTCTGGTGGCAGCTAGCATTCTCTGGCTTGTGGCTGCATTCCTCCAGTTTTCAAAGCCAGCATCTTCAAACCTCTGTCCGTTCCATCTTCACATTACCTTCTCTTCTGTGTGTGTCAAATTTCCCTCTGCCTCCCTCTCCTAAGGTCACTTGTGATTGCCTTTGGGGCCACCAAGATAATCAAACCATCTCAAGATTCTTCACTTAATCATATCTGCAGATTACATCCTTATGGGGTGACATTCATAGTTCCAGGGATTAGAACCTGCTATGGTCCGAATATGCAAACCCATATGTTGAAATCTTAACCCTCAAAGACGGTGGCATTAGGAGCTGGGGCCTTTGGGAGGAACTTAAGTCACGAGGATGAAATCCTCAAGAGTGGGATTAGTACCTTATAAAATAGGCTCCAGAGAGATCCCTCTCCCCTCCCATCTGTGTGGACACAGTGAACCAGGAAGAAGACGTTCACCAGAAGACGGCCATGCAGGCACCTTGATCTTGGACTCCCAGCCTCCAGAACGGTGAGAAACAAATTTCTGTTTTTTTAAACTACCCGGTATGTGATATTTTGTTATACCAGCCTGAATGACCTAAGACACCTGATGTCTTTGGGGTCCATTGTCCTGGCTACCACCCGTGGCTTCCTTGGTCATCAGGTGCAGGCTGGGTGTATACATATTGCCATAAGTATTCGCTCCACAAATGTGCAGTCTCTTGTCCCCTCTCTACGATTTTCTGGCCAGCTTCCCCAGGACACGTGTCCTCCTTGCTAGGGAAGAGCTCAAAGTCACAGGTCAGGCTGCAGCTCCGTGGCGTCCCCGGGAGAGGGCTGGCCCTCCCCCTCCTGTTGGCTGGAGGTTTGCGGAGAGCTCATCATTGCCTTGTCTCTCTCGTGTGAATGCCCACATTCTGTGATCAGCAAGAGGGTCACAAGTCAGTGCATGCTCAGGGTCAGTGAGGAAACATAGAGAGATTAAGGGGACAAAGGGAGGGCAGGGCAGGGCATCCTCCTGCTGGGAGTTAACCTAGCAGAACCACAGCAAGACAGGCAGGCGGCCCTGCCCTCCCAGGACCTGGCTCTTCTCTGTCTGAGAAGGGATACCAGGCTGCTCACGGCATTTCCTCTATCCTGCGTCCCAGGAGCCTGACTCCACACCTACCAATGGAAATGCTGCCTTCCTAACAGGGAAGCCAAGGGGCCCTGCCTTGTCCGGAGTCTCTCTGAAGTGTTGTATTCGTATCATGATTTCCCTTCTCGAAGCATCTCACAGGATGCTCAGGACCACCACAGCCTGGCCTTACCATGTCCATTTTCCAGATGAAGAGACTGAGGCCCAGAGAGGCCAACTGAGGACACAGGAAGGGAGAAGGATGTAAAGACCCCAGACTATGGACACCCTGTCTGGAGATCGATCTCCTAGTCTAGGAGAAGCCTGTGTGTAGAAGGGAGAGGAAAAGGCCAGCCCTCAAGTATTTCTGGACACAACCAGCCTTGGCCTCTGCCCTCGCCTCTTCCGAAAACCTGGAGGGCTGGAGGACCCAGACACTTAGATGGTTCACACATTCCAGAGGTCTCAGAATACACATAACCTGACGAGGGTCTCCAGGACAGTCCTGTTGGGAATTGTGGGTCATTGGGGGAAGGTTTCTACAGATGCATAGGCTGAAGTTTTAACCAGGCCCCTCCACTTCATCCCCAACCACACAACCCTTCTTATCACTTACAAAGTTATCAAGTCACTGCAGAGAAGCAGGTCACCGGGGTTGGGGTGGGTAGAGGCCTGGTCAGGCTTGATCCCCCAGAGAAAGTCATCTGGTTATACAGCCTGGGGTCCGATGGAATGATGAGCAATGGTTGAAGTTTTTTGCGGGAGAAGAAGGGAATCTGCTCTATCTGTCCCCCCTGTGTCTGAGAACTGACCCCAGTTGCCAAGACTGATACTCAGGGCCACGTTGGCCTTTCTATCATGGTCTTGTGGAGTGGAGCCAGAGTGGTTATTTGCCCCAGGCTGAGTGGGTCATCTTCTTTTTGAAGGGACTTAGGGTGGGAAGGCTCTGGGGGCCAGCCTCCTCCCATCAATGTGCTGGGGACAGTGGCTTGGGACGCATGAATTTCTCTCTTCTGTCCTAATGAAGCAGCAAAAGCCGTCTGCAGAGGGAGACATGGAGGAGGAGATGCCAGCTTGGGGCCTGGCAGTATTCCCATCCTCCCTGCCCTGGGGTCCTCCTCTGTCCTCTGCTTCCTAATGACAGAATTCTCACGGTTGCTTGAGACTGATTGAGTGGTCCCTGCTACTTGCAACCAAAGGAGCTCTGACAGCAGCTGCAGCTGTGTGGGCCTCTGTGAACAGCACGGCCCCGGGCGTGGTTTGGGTAGAGGCTCAAGGACCCTAGATGGAGGGACAGCTGCTCTTCTGACACCCTGAGGTCCAGCGGGGGCTGGGGCTGGAGCCTGCTGACCCTGAGGTCAAGTACCCGCCCCCCCGCAATCAGGAGAGAACAGTCTCTGTGGATGTCCTGAATGGCCAAGTAGGACACGCCATTTGAAAGTGGGACAGGATTCCTGCAGGCGGAGGGAAGCCAGGAAAGTCATCCCAGAATATGTGGATACTGGAGACAGAGCACGTGGGGCCAGGGCAGAAAGGGGCATCATGAGGGTCAGTGGTGCCAGCTCTTGGCTACCTGACCCTCACCTTGACGTATGCACTCCCTCAAAGTTCCCTCAGGCACGACAACGTTCCCATTTAGACTAGGAAACTGAGCGTTAGAGAGCACGTTTGTCTCCTAGGGATGTCATAACATAAACTGGCCCACTTAAAACAACAGAAATTTATTCTTCCACAGTTCTGGAGGTCAGAAGTCTGAAGCCAAGGTGTCCTGAAGTCGGGGATGTGTTCCCTCCGAAGGCTCTTGGGGAAATTCTGTTCCTTGCCTTTTCCGGTGGCTCCATGCATTCTTTGGCTTGTGGCAGCATCACTCCCATCCATGCCTGTCTTCACATTGCTCTCTCCTCTTTTCTTGTGTCTCCTCATCCATGTCATATAAGGACACTTGGCATTGGATTCAGGGCCCATCCAGATAACCCATGGTGATCTCATCTTGAGATTCTTAATTACATCTGCAAAGACCTATTTTTTTCCAGACAAGGACATACAGATTCTGAGGGTTAGGACATGGACACATCATTTTGAGGACCACCATTCAACTCCCTGTAGCAAGACTGGCTGATTTCCCACGGTCACAAACCTGTAAGAGTCTGAGTGTGGGTTGGAGACAGTCCAGCCTGAGTGCTGTGGTGTTTGCTGGATCCTGCACGGACATATGGACATATGGGAGGAGCATAAGGTGGGGACAGAGGAGGGGGAAGCAAAGAGATAATGAGCTGCCCAGTGCTGGCTATCCCCTGTATGTACTGAGAGAAACCAGATATGTATACTGGATCTATGGCTCTTAGAGAAAAGCCAGTGTAGGGGGCCTGGGGTTGTGTCCACACCTTTGTAACTATGTCCCCACCAATGTTTCTACATGAACCATGGTTTACCCTCTTAGGAGACACCCTACAGATCCCACTGGCCACACTGCCAGCAGCATTGGCAGATGTCAGAGTCTTGAACACTGGAGAGAGCCCTTTGAAAGTGAAGGTGTTGGTGGGTAGGTCCAGGGATACGCCAGGGGAAGGGGGGATGTCAGGAGCAGGGTGGAGCAGAAACCCTTCTACTGGCAGAGATGAAGCTGTCCGTCCTATGCCAGGCTGCAGGGAAAGGCACTGCCCCAGGAGGTGACGGCTGAGCATAGGTGGCATTTGGCCAGCAGCTGGGGAAGGCGAAGGGACTGTGCAGGGCCCTGTGCCCCCTGCATCTTCATCACCCTGGACTGTCCAGCTCATCAGACTATGTACGTTATGCTCCAATATGCTGGGCACCCCAGCCCCTTTGCAGAAACAAATGGGGAACTTCATAGGGGATATGTCTGCATCCCCACCACACACACAGACACACACAGACACACACAGACAGGCTTTCGTGTGATGAGTACGAGAGGGTCTTCTTCCAAGGGTTTCCACACTCATCGCCCTGCACTCCTTCCTTTGCTTTCTTCCCCAGCCTCACCATCTACTCTCTATCCCCCCTCTCAGCCTGCAAACCAGGAAAATGCACTCTTTCACCCAAACTCAAGTAAACCATCCAGTGCCACAGAAAGTTATGTTCAACACTGGGGAAAATTGAATTTATCTTGGAAATGTTTTATTCTTCCAAAAGTTCTCTTTGGCAAAGTCTAATGTATAAAAAAGCGTGAAATCCTACAGCTCCAGACGGAGCTGGCTCTCTGCCGAGCATTAAGCCTTGGGTCCGAATCCCGCCTCACTCCCGTCAACCACTCTCTTTAACTCAAATGTCCATCAATGTCCCTGCTAAATGGGAGTCCTAGGCACATCTCTTCTTATCATAATGTCACGAAACCCATAGAATTACAAATCAGGTTTAAGGCAGAAACCATGACAGCCAAATCTAAGTACACCAAAAGTACATTAAGTGTCTGTCTTCATTTAGCACCCCATTCCAGGCCCCTGCTCAGCTCAGACCCACTCCACCCAGTGCTCAGATGACACAGCCTAAGACCCATTTTCGAGTGGACTGAAAGGTAAAGGACAGTTCACCCTGCACACGAACATAGACAACTGTATAAAATATTTAAATAAAGACAGCAAAGAACAGAAGATTGCTGCAAAGCCTTTGGCAGACCCAGCCTTAGGGAACTTAGCAGTTTGAGATTCATTACAAATTTCATCTTTAATGTTATTTTTAGTTCAATATTTTGTAGTACTCAGAAGTAAATCTTGGTATGCTGTCTCCTCTCCCCTGGCTTCCTCTCCTCTGGTGTCTGATTCTTCAGTTTTACTGAAACCTAATACGTTTTCAATAAAATTGATTTGTGATGTCGTAATGCTGTGTGTTGCCATCTCCCATTCCTTGATGTAATGGGGAGAGGATGATTGCATGAGTTGGCAAAGTGAGGCAGGTTGCTCTTTATTGTGGAATAAATTGGCATGAACTTGGAAACCACCCTGCAGCAGCACAGAAACTCGCCATGTATTCTTGCCTTTTGTGCTTTGCCATTTTGAAGGTCTAGCTTCCAATATCATTCCTGAATGCAAAGTGTCCACCTGTCCTCTCTAGAGAGTCACCATCTCAGATACAGATGCAAAGGAGAGGAGGAAATCTTGGGTTTCAATACTTACTGTTCAGTTCCCCTCTCGATATGACTTTCCACCTGAAAACCTCAAGCTGGTTTGGCACCTCCAAATGAAATTCTAAAAGAGACACCTGTCCGCAAGCTGGGGGTAGGAGAGGACCAGTTGACCAGAAGCTCTGTCCTGAGGTCATTCTGTGGGCTCTTCAGTCTTCTTGGGAGACTGCAGGGAGAAGAAAGCCTCGTACATGAGGCAGCTGGCGAGGTGAGAGAGAACGCAGGGAATGCTGACTTGCTTGGATGTATGAACTTGAAGCCCCTGAAGAAGGAAGAGAACCCAGAAAATCCCTGTGATTTTGACTGAACTGAGATGGTCATTCTCATTTGTCATATTAGGACAGGCCCTGACTTCTGATCCAGTGAGATGAGGGGGTGGTGAGGAAGGTTCAGACTGAAGCTCAGAGCAGCTTGAGAGAAACAGATATTCGACTCCCAAATCAGGTGACCCGTGACATCTGCCAGACAGAGACTTCATAGGCAAACTAGCCTTTCTGTGACTTGGTTTTTCCATATCAAAAATGGGTCTGATTTCCTTGGCTTCCTGTATTATTAGGACAGCTGAGGGTGAAGGAATACAAGAACTTTCCTAGCATTAGTGACGTGTTTACGTATGCAAAAGCAAAAGGCGAGAACCGGGGTGCTTATCTGGGTAATTTACACTTAAATAAAACCCAACAGTTTTATTCAATTAATTTTTTTTTTTTTTTTCCCGATACGCGAGCCTCTCACTGTTGTGGCCTCTCCCGTCGTGGAGCACGGGCTCCGGACGCGCAGGCTCAGTGGCCATGGCTCACGGACCCAGCCGCTCCGCGGCATGTGGGATCTTCCTGGACCGGGACACGAACCCGTGTCCCCTGCATCGGCAGGCGGACTCTCAACCACTGCGCCACCAGGGAAACCCTATTCAATTAATTTTTATTGGAGTCAAGTTGATTTACAATATTGCGTTAGTTTCTGCTGTACAGCAAAGTGATCCAGTTATACATATACATATATCCACTCTTTTTTAGATTCTTTTCCCATATAGGTCATTGCAGAGTAGTGAGTAGAGATCTCTGTGCTATAGAGTACATTCTTATTAGTTATCTATTTTATATGTAGTAGCATGTATATGTCAATTCCAATCTCCCTATTTATCCCTCCCCCTTTCATTCGAAAAGATACATGCACCCCAATGTTTATTGCAGCACTATTTACAATAGCCAAGGAAGCAACCTAAATGTCTATTTAAGGATAAATGGATAAAGGAGTCCAATAGTTTTTAAAGCAAAGATACTCAGAAGTTTCAACTCTGGGACCAAGTGTACCTAGATCATTCAGGCTAGGGATTCGTGGAGTGAGTGCTGTCCTAAGTAACCTGTTAGGGGATGAGAAAGAGGCGGGGGAGACAAGGGAAGAAGCCAGGCAAGGGTACTGGTTCAGCCGGAGTCTACTTTCAGGTCCATGCAGAACTCTGGAGTGTTAGTGGTGCCACGAGTTGTCCCACCTTGAGGCAAGGGGTCTAGGCTTTGGGATTCCTGTTTTAGTCTGCCATTGGTTGGGCCACCTCCAGGATATTTCCAGGTGAGGAGACTCCCCCAGGGCTGAGGATGGTCCTCAGGAGATGTGCAAACTCGTTACCACTGATATTCACAGTGGCCTGAGATAGGAGCCATGGCCCGTTACAGGTGGGTCTGGCGGGGCACCACTATCCAGTGAAATTTCATTCTAACATTTCCCCTCTGAGCTGAGAGCTACACTCCAGATCCATGAAGGCAAGAAACCTCACTGTGCTCCAGTAAGGTTTTGAACATCTCAGAAGAAAAACACGTTAACTAATAATGGTTTGGGCGGAAAGGAAAGCTGGTGATTTGCAGCAGCATCTTAGGAGAGGAAGGAGAGGAAAGGGTCAACTTGAGAGCAACAGAGGGACTGTTTTTGCCTCTATCCTGTGACATGATATTCTTTCACTTAAGTAGCTGCTGTTAGATTCCATGAGAAAATACGTGTAAAGCATTTCACACCATGTCTGGCACATAGTAACCACTCAATAAACGTTAGCTTGTTATTATTATCATGTTCCTAAACAGTGAGGTCAAACCAATTAGCTGGGTTTTTCTTTTTAATGAAAACTCTGATAAGATAATCCTTGTGAGGTAGAAAGGCTTTGAATCCCTTGTTAACTGGGATGATTAAAATGCACTTGATTATGCTGGGGCAGCGACAGCTTATAGATTTCTTACATGCCCACTCCAACTGAGTGTGGTGGCTGCTATTGTTTGGAAGAATTCTGAGGCCATATCTAGGTCCAGGGAGAGGGGTTTCACTGATTAATTAGTCGTGTCTACCACCTACCCTAGAGAAGAGGTGTGAGCATGTGTAATCCGTGGCATCCTTGTCCATTGGAATCATCAGAATTCATGGCTTTTATTAACCATAAAGCTCCAAGGAAGTAGAGGACGAGCACTGCTTCTCTCCTAAAGCAGGAAGTACACGCTTGGGGCTTTTCGCTTTGCAGAGGTGAGGTAGGATGAAGTCCCCAGAATGTGCCACAGGTAAAGATATTTTCTCAGTAGTACCTGAATTTTCCCAAAAAAGGAAGAGAAAGGAAGAGGGGGAGAAGTTGGAGGAGGGGAAAAAGATCTCCATGATTTGTAGCATCTAATAACTAAAAGCATTAATATCCAGAATATGTGTGGGTCTCTAAACACATAAATAACTGCAAATAAATAATAAAGAGACAAACATCTCAGAAGAAAAATGGACAAGGCTAGAACTTCTTCAATGAAATCCAACGGCCAAAACCAAGAGCTGCTCAGTTTCACCAGTTGTCCATGATATGCAAAATAAAACAGCATCCTATGCTCCAAACTGGCAAAACTTTTCAATCTGACAACATGAAAGGCTGGGAGGATGTGGAAACTGAGTGGGAGTATGTGTGTTACAAACCCTTAGGATAGCAAACTGGCAATCTCTAGAATGACTAATAAGATGTGCAGATCTTCTGCCCTTCCAGCATCTCTGTCTCTGGGTGTGCGCTTCAGTAAAACTTTGTTCAAGGAGTCACACGGAAGGATGCTTACAGCAAAGGCCAAAATTAACCAAACTGCCCATCACCGGGGAAATGGGTAAGTAGAGAGTGAGCAGACATAGAACATATAGCTCACCTCTGAGCAACAGAGAAACATCCAATCATATTCACGGAGAGAATAAGGACAGCAAGAACGACAACTTCCCACTCATCTGCACCGTATATGTCTTCTCTGAATACAAAGGAAGCGACTGGAAGCTCCATCCGTGTGGATAATTATAAGCCTATATGGGAGGGATTGGAATGGGGAGGGTCAAAGGGAACTTTAGTTTTATTTATAATTTTTAAGTGTTTACTGTAAGAACATGTTCATGTATTCTCTGAGTAATTAAGTTCATTTTAAAAGAGCCCTGGCTCCTGGACCAAACATAATACAGGAGGGTGGCAGGGTGAGGTCAGACAGACAGATATGCTGTGTGTCCCTGTACCCACAGTAGCCTTGGTGCCCCTTCTCCTTGGTGTCCACTGACTGCATCATTATTGAGCTCCGTCGGAAGCTGGTTACTCAGAGGGCAGCCTGCAGCATCCCTATGGGTTACTGCTTGAAGTCACGTTCACAGAGACAGAGGTGTAGGGCGCGCAGGGAGTGAATGCCAGTACTCGCATCACCCAGGCTTTGGGAGGCTCCTGGGTAGGCTCCTGCCACCTCTGGCACTTTGGAGCAGCCTGTGAGCAGCAGAGGTAATTTGCTATGGACCTCCTGCCCTCCTCGTCCGCGGCGCTGGATGGTAAGTCTCTCCATATTGACGTCTCTGTGGCGTCGAGAGTGGGTGACCCATGACCGCTCAGAGGGGTTTCTTCCCTGACTTCTGCATCTTTCCAGACTCTAAAACCACTAGGCAGAGACACCTCCTGCAAATCCCTCAGATGCAGCTTCTGGTTTATTTTGGGTTTTTTTTTGCGGTACGCGGGCCTCTCACCGCTGCAGCCTCTCCCGTTACGGAGCACAGGCTCCGGACGCGCAGGCTCAGTGGCCATGGCTCACAGGCCCAGCCGCTCCGTGGCACGTGGGATCCTCCCAGACCGGGGCACGAACCTGCGTCCCCTGCATCAGCAGGTGGACTCTCAACCACTGCGCCACCAGGGAAGCCCTCAGCTTCTGTTTTGAGGGCTGGTCAGACCTTTCTAGTCTTCCTCACCACCATTGCTGCATTAAGGATGGCGGCCCATCACCTCTGGTTGTCACAGGCTCACTCCCCAGGCCAAGTCTCTTCTCTGCTGGCCAGTCATCCCTGCAGTCTCTCCTCTAGGCCCAGCCCCTGGGGAAGGCTCCACTCTCTGACTCTCATGAATGGTTTGTTTTAGATTCACTGGTGAAAAACCTTCTTTATTTCCTTTCTCAAGGCTAAGACAAGAGGACTTAACACAGCCTGAGCATTCTTGAGACGGGCCTGGGAGAGCTCAGGCTGGGGGTGCGGACGTGTGTGGAAGCAGTTTCCCCTACCCTCTCTGTCCTTCCATGACCATTCTTGTGCCCACCGCCCCTTCCCTTAATTCACACTGCCATCATCCGTGCCGAGCCGAGCCCCTGGACAGACTTTCTTGCCACCAGGGTTGCCCCCTTCAGCCTGTTTCCTGCACAGCAGCCAGGAGCACTGCTTTCAGGGAGAGGTCCTAAATCCAAGTGTCCTTGATCACTGTTGTTAATTATTGAATACTTGCCGAGAGCATAGGATACGGAGTGGCTCACAGCGAACTCCGGTATGCATACCCTTAACTGCCACGCTGTTCACCACGTTGGCATCAAGAAGAGAGGTCAGAGATGGATGTGGTCCTCAGAGTCAGAGGTTCCAGGCCAGAGTGACGCAGGGGAGGATCGTCTGAGGTCCAGGCAGCATCTGTGGCTCAGAGTCAGAATGTTTCCCTTCAGTTCTTTTTTTTTTTTTTTTTTAAACCGGGGCAGAAACCCCTGTCCCCTGCATCAGCAGGCGGACTCTCAACCACTGCGCCACCAGGGAAGCCCCTCCCTTCAGTTCTTGACTCAGCTGCCTAGAATTTTGAGGCCACTGAGTGATGTCCCAGGTAGCTGAGCCTAGACTGAACCCAGGTTTCCTATTTTCTCCTGTGGGAGAGGGGCACTGCCGTCTGAGTGTGGAGTGGGTCACTCAAGCTTAGCCTCTCATTCGTCAAATCACCTGATCAGCAGGAATTTATTGAGAACCCACTGCGTGCCAGGGACTCTTCAAGACTTGCAGGATGCAGATAAGGACACAATCCAACCTTTCATCTAGCAGAAGGGATAGAAAGAGAAATTGAAGAGCACAGAGTGGCAGGTGCTACTGGGGCAGAAAGGAAAGGTGCTCCGGGCACACGCACGTCCCTCGACTCTGGGGAGGCTCCTTAGCTGACCCCGTCCCTGCATCCCCAGCAGAGCGAGCAGCATTACACAGGCATAGAAGTGTGAGGGAGCTTGGTGCCTTCTCCCCAGAAGGTGCATTTCAGAGAGGCTGCGGTCTCCTGTGGGTGTGAAGGACGAGGAAGAGCTGTGTGGTGTAGCAGACATGGTAGGAGCCCCACCCATATCACACCTGCATCCTCAAGGATGCTCACGTGCGACGTTCCTACTGCAAGCCCCTCGCACCACAGGACCCTGCCTGTGCCTGCAGGTGAGGCATCCTGGAATGCCAGGGAGCTTACACCACCAGGGACCGCCTTCGCCCGTTGGGTGGGACCAACCTGTGGCTCATCCACACAGGGTCCCAGTCTACCCCAGCAGGTCCGAGCCCCGCTGCCCACGGCAGCTACCTGCTCACGGACGCCTGCGTGACCTGCCTCCCTTTCCTGCCTCCCCCTTCATGTTTCCTGGGATGACCTCCTACATGAAGAGCCACACCAGTGCCCTCGTCTAAGGGCTGGCTTCTGGAACACATCACGCAACCTGCGACAAGACATGTGAGAAGAACCTGGTTTGGGCCCTACCTCACCCCTTGTGTGTGTCTCAGTGGGCCTTCCTGCCCCATTCAGGAGAGGTTCTGGCGTGTCTGTTTCTGCCACACCTGCTGACAGGTCAGCGCAGCGAAGGCCAGCCTCCTTCCAGCCTGGCAGGCCCTGCCTCGCCCTCTGCAGTCTTCCCACCACAGCCACACCCCTTGTTTACCAAATGCTCAATTTTGGTTATGTTACTATAAAAATCAAGCAGCTGGCAATTCCAGCTTGATTAGCAGGTCTCCGCTTTTGATTAGGAAATTACTGTAGTAATCAAGGTTAATTCTCGTCGCAGTGCTCAGCAATAGATTTTGTATTTCACAGGGAAATGGTTTTCCTGCCTGGGATGGAGAACATCTCATGAAAGAAACCTAAAGAGAGGAAAGGAGAGCAGTGCCTCTGAGCGGCATTGAGATCGGACGCCTGCAAGACTCCGTTGTCTGTTCTACCTTCAGATAAGCCCTTCCCTGGGGCAAAGGAGCCTGGACGAAACCTCCTGAGAAATACCAGGTCCCCCACCTTGGGGCTTTCTGAGTGTCTTTGAGAAACTTGGGAAATACATCTTTGCTGGAACTGAAATCCCCCAGCTGCTGGGGCCAGGGAGTCAGTGCTGGAGATCAGAGGTGACTTGAACTGAAGGAGGTCTTTAAATGCTTCCATGTGAGGCAGAGGAAGACAGCTTCTGTGCAAGCTGGTTGGGGGCAGCCGCTCCACTCCCCACTCTGGGGGCGGTTGCTCTCTCCAGGGAATGAATGTCATCTATGGAAGGAGTCAGGAGTTCCGATAGATGCTCAGGCTTGGGAGAAAGCTCTTGGGACGGTGGAGCCCTGCAGCTGAATTTCATTTCTGACTTTGCCCTGGCTCTAGTGTTTGGACTGTGGACCCTGGACGAGTTGGGATAAAGGTGTCCTGTCCCACAGATCAGGCAGGAGAGAGGAGGTGCCCCTCCCCCAGGCTCTCTCTGCGAGCCCATTCCTCCCTGCTGTAACTCCCTGTGCTGTAATCACTAAATGTCAGCAAGAGAGGGTTTGTCTCCAGTAGGTGACGTTTGATTTCAGTGTCTCTTTGGGGATGGATACCGTCAGTCCATAGAGTTCACGTTTGTTGGCAGGGAAGTGGCACCAGAGTTAAGACCGTGTTGGAGGCTCGGATGTGCCCTGGCCCCGTCCTACCCTCTGAGTCAGAAGGCAGCTTACAGGGTTGCTCCCCCTTCTATACCACCCTCCAGGCAGCCCCTCACCTACATGTCTATGAGTACCCACCCCCTCACCCCACCCCCACTGCTACGCACACAGCTGCTCTTAGCTCCGCGTGGATACGAAGATGAAATGAGTCCCACGGCAGCCCTGCCCCTCACCCTGTCCTCCAGACAGTAGGAGCTGGTGTGTACCCTGCTGTAGGTCCTGTGCTGGGAGATCTTTCTCCAGGACTACCGGGTAGGGACAGCAGCCAATTAAAACCCAGGCCACCCTGTATTCTTGGGGTCTTAGGGAGGGTCTTGTTTCTTGGCGCCTCCCCTTCCTATATTGCCCTTTGACTTCTGGAGTCCTCAAAGCTTATGAGCCCCTTTACAAAGTGGGGATGAGGTGAGGTGGGGCTTTGGCCCAGAAGGAGCTGGAGGGAACACTCCCGTCTGGGATGTGACGATGCGTCTGAATGTTCAGTGTGTCTGTGGGAGCACACCAGGAGCGTTGGACTGCTCTGGGGGGAGGAAGGCCAAGAGATGCCCAAACCTCATTTCAATATGTTCTATTAGGCAGAAGTGAAAAGCGTTTTTTCCTCAGCTACGAAATCTGGGTGCCCCCAAACCCCTTAGAACTCTCAGGCCAGAGCTCTCAAATCTTCATCTCTGTGTCTTTGGCAGCTGCATAAGCCCACCCATCCTTAAAGTTTTCTTTTGCCACCAATGTTCTGATGTGGCTTTTGGAGCAGTATGAATAAGGCTCCATGGAAACAGAGAGCTCCGGGCAAAGGACAAGAGTCCAGAAATAGTGAAACTCTCCCAGGTTTCCTGGACTAAGAGCAATTAAATTTTCACACCTGTTTGGGTGGCGTGGGCAGGAGAGTTGCCAGGGGAAAGTGCAGTAAGGGTGGTGAATCACAGTTCACTCCTCGCCCTGAGCCAGACTGTTACCCAGACTCAAGTCCCATCTAGCCTTGTCTACATCTGATCCATTACTTGTCCATTGTATGACGCTGGACAAGACACTTACTTCTTTGTACCTTTGTACCTCAGTTTGCTCATCTGTAAAATGGGCCTTGTAACATTATTAATTCAGAGGGTTGTGTAAGGATAAATAATAATACATGTAAAATGTTTTAACTTTTCAAAAAAAAGTAGTGCTTAGATATTATCCATGATTAAGATTTCATAAGCAACAATGGTCCAAGAGGGCAGCCCCCAATGTGCAGTCTTGCGTTTGATTCATGTTTGCTGATGAGCTGTTAGCCAGAGCAAGTAATGTGGCCAAGTCCAGAGTCAATGTGGGAGGGCCTGGAACTGGGAGGTATGACTCATCAGGGCCACTAATGGAACAATTTACCACAAATGTGTCTATTATTGTAGTCTTAATTTTGATGGCGATTATTGGCTTAGAAGAGAAATTCCTTATCATGCTAAGCGAGCACTTTCGTATTCACTCTGGAATGAAAATATGTTCCCAGGTTCCCATTTTACCTAAAATTCAGTTAAAACACTTTGTCCACTTCAGTATCAAAACAACTCTTCATCCAGAAGTGCTTGTGAATTTTCTTTATCCAGCCTTGTCAGTGGTTATTACAATGTCTGAGTCTTCCTACATTCTTGTTTCCTTGTCCCTCCCCTCCTGTGTCCATTGGATTTCCCCCTTTTCTCCTTCCCATACCTTTTGTTTTGGCCTAAAACACCAGTGGGATGGGAAAGACAGGGGAAAGAGAATTGCCTTGAGGAAGAAGATGTGGCAGGGGTAGACAGAGAATCTAAGGGCCACACCCTTCTCTGTGGGCTGTTAGATACTAGAAAAAAAGGAGTTAGTCTGAAGTGTATTTCCCAGACTAAATTTTACAAATTTGCTTAGTACTATGCAGATCTTCCTTTGTAGATCCGTCAGCAGAGAAAACCACCATCATGTTGGTGCCTTGTTGAAGTTGTCACCATATTGCCCTGCAACAATACTGTTGAATCAGAACCCAAGAACAATGGCTTTTGGCATTGTCTTTCTGTTAGTGATTGCAGTTGATGTCATTTTGCCAAACAAAATTATAAGCAAAATGGATGTTTTGGGTCAGAGTGCAGCAGGGAATATATAGCTGCATTTCCCTCAATAAATCTGCCCTCTTTTGCCTGAACAAAGACATACAACCTATAGTGATTGACGTTTTCACCACTAAATTATGCTATGTCTGTTTCTCGAAGAAATGTCTCCATTCCAAAATTAGCTACCCATCAACATAACATAAAATAACTTGAACACGGTGTCATTTCACAAAGATATTGATTCACGCAGACTTACTGGATTAATAACTGGTTTCCCATAAAAGGGAGTAGTCACTATGTCTTTGGGAGACAGAAAAAATATACACTTTAGAACAAAGTATATTGGTACATTTAAGCCTGATTGCTGAGCTCAAATGAACAGAACAGCTTTCAGAGGCAACATTGCCAATGAAGAGAGAGGTGACACAATGCAACTTACAAATGAAGCCAGGGGTGATGGAAAGCTAATAAAAAAAGACAACTATTTATTTATTTGGGGCCTTTGATTTTACTTTATTGGATTACACAAAGATTTAATTTTTCACTGCAGTCAATCTGTATAAAAGTTCAACTGATTGGAGCATATATTTAATTCCCAAATGCCTTTTCTTTCAACCCCTACTTCTTCAGAGTTGGACAACCTTTGGTGTCCCGAGTATCAAAGAGGTTTGGCTTATGTTGGAGCAACCAGACCAGGGGAGACGTTTGCAGGCAATAGGTGATTTACTCAGCTCCCAGTGACAGCCAATCCACTCTTGCCTCCTTGAGGACTGGGTTTGCCAATAGGTGGAGGAAATACGTTTCTTTGCACTTTTTAAAAGTGTGCTTTCTTCGGTGGAGCTCCGTGGTAATAAAGTAATTGAAATTAGTCTTCCTAGTCACTAATCTAACAAAGTATCCCATGGCATTTAGATAACATTCCAACACCTGACCATAGATTCCACGGGATTGGCTCAGTTTGCTTTTCTAGACGCACCTCTTTCTGCCCTTCTGCCTGCCACGTCCAGGTTGGTCTTACTTGTCCCTTGAATGTGTCATGCTGGCATCCACCCTGGCCCTTCTATTTAGACTCTTTTTCAGCTCTTCCCATTGCTGCATCCTTTTTTTTGTTTTCATTGGATCTCTGTTCCTCAGAGATGCCTTCCCTGACCATGTCATTTTCTAGAAAAATATCTGCCTCTTCATCATCCAGTTTTATTTCATTATGGCATTTTTTTGCAGTCATCTCCTCCCCCTGGAGTGTAAACTCCTTGGGGACAAGCAGGGGCTTTCTTGGTCTTGCTGATGGCTCTGTTCCTGTGGCCCCGCATGGTGCTGGGACACAGAAGGCACTCAATTACTGAATGGATACATTTCTGGGAGGAAGATGCAGAAACGGAAAGTTTTCATCTTGACTCGGTTCCAACTTCCTGTCATATCATTGTAGGATAATTATCATCTTTGAATTTCAGTTTCTCCACCTTTAAATAAGGAGAGTGGTGTTTCTTTGCTGCCCAGAGATGGTGCAAAGATGAACTATTGTAAAACAAAACAGAACAAAGCTATTTATTTATTTGCCTTTAAGGCACTTTTCTGGATTATTCACAACAGGATCAAAGGCTAGGAGTTTATTAATCTAGAAAACCAGCTGACTTTGGCTGTGAGGCCACATCCTACCTGAGGATTGAAATCTCTCCGGCTGGTGAGGCATCCCTTTGGAAATGCCTGTGGGAGCTTCCACAACTCCAACAACCCGTTTTTTTCAATTTATCTTCTGGTGCTGAAACAGATCTTTGTTTCTGCCACTGAACACTAGATTAAGTAGTTGTATTAAAAATGAATATTTTAAAGCATGAGAATCATACCCATCTGCTGGCCACCCAAGGAGAGACGTGTGCAAAGGAGATCCAGAAGGGACTGCAGATTCGGGGTCCCATTTCGTGTTTGTTTCTTGGTGGAGCTGACTGAGTGAGCTGGCAGGTAGAGTGGGCCTGCTACTTCACCCATTGCTTTTCTCTCTCTGGTCCCCATACTGCCCAAGTAGGTGTGTGTTGGCCTCAGTCCAACAGTGGTAACCCCCCTGTAGTTTCAGGCTGTTCCAGATGACCAGAGCTTGAGAAATCCTCTGGAGAGTGGTACAGACAGCTGGTGGACCCCCACATCCTGGGAGGGCTTGCTAAGTGCCGTCCCATCTGAAGGCATCTGAGGCGACGGCTCACTTGGACATCTCTCTCCAGGTAAGAGAGGTCTCAGTGCTCCAGGGACAGCCTCAGATTCCCTCTCTTCCGATGCTGGGAAAGCCTTGCTCACCTGACTCGTGGGTTATCAAACCTGAAATATCTAAGGCAGCAGTTCAGCAGGATCTAATTTGCAGAACCTGGAAATAATCTTGTAAAACTGGTACCAAAAATCTCCTGTTGCTGCTGACTTTGGATCCTATGAAATCAAGTAGTGTTTATTGAACAGTCCCTAATTTCTGTCCTTACCTTGTAGGTCCAAAGCAGTTCTAGAGGTCTCTCCAGACAAAAGGCCTGGACTTGGCACCTTAGCTGTCACTCAGCTTTGCATGGCTTTCCGCTGTGTTCTATCTTGAGACAGTGAATCCAATGAAGATTTTTTTAAAAACACTGGATGCTGGCTCCAGTTTGCAATTAGATAAGTGTGAAGCTGATTTAATCCAGTGCATAATTCCAGGGGAATGAGAGAAAGGGGGAAGGAGGAGACGGCCCCAGGGAGGAGAAGCCCCAGGAGGGTAGTCTCAGCCATTCCCACACGTGGCCCGCTGGCTCTGTCTCAGGAGCCAACCGCCTCTCCAATTTTTCGACCCTTGCTTCCTTGTTTGTCCCCAACACCCACCCCTGCGGTGACTTGGTAATTTCCATTCCATCCTTGCTGAAGATAAAAGACACCATGGGCGGGATCCATGAATAAGAGTCGTTATTTATCGATGCCAGTTTTGGGGAACATTTTTCCTTCTGATTCATGAACCACTTTTCTACATTCGAAAAGCAGTTCATAAATCGTTCAGCACCAGCAGAAATTAATAATAATGAATCCATTTACATAAAATAGTCTCATCCTGCCAGGTGCTGATAATATTGGAAGCTAGAACCTCATTGAGAAGCTGGATGGCATGTGTGTGTGTGTTTCCCACACATCAGAACTCATGCCTTTTATTTTTGAGCTTAACCAAAAGTTTAATTATTTAGTGTCCAGTCTTGATTACTATTTGCTATTTGGACATGCTATTTGAAAAAATAGAAAAAGATAAAAATAAGAGAAATAATTCAGTATCTTAAAGAAGATAGAAGCCGTGTAAGAGTTCACGTCTGGTCAAATTAACAGTTCTGAAAAATGCATCAATCTATAGAGTCATTAATTCCCAGGAGAGACCATCACTGTTTGACTACACACACACACACGTGCACATGTAAATACACACAGAGCTCCTGGAGCAATAAAATGAAGGCAATGTCAGTGGGTAGATTTACCATAAACTGTTTTTCCAGAGCAATGACAAGGAGCACAAATTCTCATGGTTATTAGTAGGTCTCCTGTCAATAAACAGTACTGGGATCAAAAGAGCTGGCATGGCATCCAGATGAGACAAACTAAATCGAGTGCTTGCCTAGAGCAGAGCACCACACTCTACAGAATGGACTGGACAGTTGGGCAACATTTTTGTTCTGTTCTGTTTGAGTTTTCCTCTCTTCAGAGACAGAGGGTTAAGTCCGCATATTCCTCAGCTCTAAGAGCTTTATTATCACTTGTCTGTACATGGTCCCTTTCTTGTGTTGTGTATTTTATTCCCCTTCAACTGCTTGCTCTACTCCTTACAGGAAACTGTTGAATTTTTTTATGTGCATTTTTGTTTAGTTTGCATGTATATTTAACTTATGTAAGTGATATTGTTATTTATCTCATTCTGTATCTTTCTTGTTTCCCAAGCACCATGATTCTGACATGTACCCATGTTGCCCTGTGGACACACAATCTAATGCTTCTGGTCCTATCGTCATCTGGATAATGATGCCCATCCATTCTCCCGGGAGACGGTGCCCAGATTGCAATTGGGTTGCACTGCTGTAAAGAGCGTCTTTTGGGATGAGGGTGAGGGTTTCTTTGGGATACGTGTCCAGCAGCAGAGTTGCTAGGTTAGAGTGTGTACATGTAGTCAATTTGAGAAGGTGGGACCAGATGCTGTCTCCACTGCCACCAGCAGGGACAAGAGTCCCATATGCCTGCCAACACGTGGCATTATCCAGCTGTCTATTTTGCCATTCAAAAAGGTGTGAAGTGCTATCTTGTCTTAATGGCATTTTTCTAATTACTAATAAATGTGAGCATTTCTTTATATGCTTATTAGCCTTTTTAATCTCTGCAAGTTGCCTAACTATAGCCGTTGTACATTTATTTTTCCTTCTGGGGCTGCTATCCTCTTCTTGTTAATTTATAGGAATTCCTTGTCAGTTTTG
This sequence comes from Neophocaena asiaeorientalis asiaeorientalis, assembly GCF_003031525.2. Classification (NCBI taxonomy): domain Eukaryota; kingdom Metazoa; phylum Chordata; class Mammalia; order Artiodactyla; family Phocoenidae; genus Neophocaena; species Neophocaena asiaeorientalis. The sequence continues at coordinate 1,872,781 of NW_020185321.1, forward strand.
GACATCATAGCGATCTCCTCTTATTCCATCACTGCCCATTAACTATTTGTAGTGTCTTCAGTTGAACAGAATTTATTTCTTTTTCTATAGTCCTATGGTAGGAAGGCTACTAAGACAGCCCCCAAAGATCCCTGCATCCTGGTATTCACATAGTTGTGAAGTCTCCTTTCCTGGAAGATTGGCCGAACCTAGTGACTTACTTCTAACTGAGGGAGTATGGCAAAGATGATGAGATGTCACTACATGATTACATTGCAACAGGTTGTGGCTCTCAGTCTGCTAGCAGACTCTACTGATGCAGGAAGCTGCCGTTTTGGAGGGCCCCCTGTTGCAAGAAACTGAGAGCAGCCTCCAGCCAATAGTCAGTGTGGAACTGGGGTCCTCAGGCTAACAGTCAGTGGAGAAGTGAATTTTGCCGACACTCATGCGAGCTTGGAAGCAGATTCTTCCTCAGTCGAGACTTGATGTCTGCCGCTCTGGTGACACTTCAATTGCAGTCAAGAGAGACCCTGAAGTAGAAGACCCAGCTAAAGGCCCACCCAGGTTTCTGACCCATGGGGATGAAAATACACATGTTTTAAGCCAGTATATTTGGGGGTAATTTGTTACTCAGCAATAGATAACTCACACCAGCTCTATGGTTGTAATTCTGATAGTTGTCTTTAATCCATTTCCATTTCACCATGGTTTCTAAGGTTAGGAAGAAATCCAGCTTTATTTTTCAACAGAATTGTTTTGTATTTCAGCCCTGCCAGTTACATTCTGTCTCACAAGGTGAGGTAAGGTATGAAGGATGGCTTGAGGCAGTGCCTCCCTCACAGAAAGCATGGGGAGAGAGGTGGCTGCAGACATGATTATTTCCTGCTGTGCCATCTCAGCCAGGGGCCATCGGAGGCCATGTTTTCCAAGTGTGTCCAGCAATGGGTCTTTTCCTGGCTCACCCTTTCCTGTAGCTGAGTCCTCAGGAGCTTACTTTGAAACATAAACCACTGAGAAGGTTAAGACTTTGTCCCTGAAGTCGCCTCTGAGAGATAGTTCTCTCTGTAAGCGTAAGGAAAAGAACCCGGGTTCTATTGCTGCATTTCCTACCTACCAGCTGTGCTCCACTGAGAAGATTCACTTCGGTTTTGTGGGCTCAGTTTCCCCATCTGTTGAGTGAAGTAGGTGGATAGGATGACTTCTTTCCACCTTAACAGCTGAAAGGAATGGAGCCATCTCTGCTCCTTGAGAAGCAATAGAAGGGCTTTGGAGAGTGAGGGTTTCTACAGTCTGGAGGAGCAGAAAGATGGAGGTTGGAGCTCACCTAGAGCAGACACAGGTCAGGGCCTGATGGATGGCTCTTTCCTCTGGCAGCAGGAGATGCTTCTGGGGGACCTGCCTGGTGTTCAGGACCTCCTCTTCTATACAAGGACCTCAGCTTGCTCAGATGAGATCAGATCTGTTAAAACAGCTCAAGTATCTTACTGTGGGCTCTTGTCTCTTATCACAGCCATGATGCATTTTGACAAAGATTTCTGCCTTCAATTTCCAAGTCTATGTTAGGGAGAGAAATGAAATGTGTGTGATTCTGACTCACTTCAATGCAGTTCAAGGAGGTCCCACCCAGACAGCCTTCTGAAGTCATTCCTCCTAACGAGGGAGTCTCGCTGCTCATCTGACCCACAGAGATAGGCGAGGAGGCACCCACATACCAAAGGCTTTCTAGATGGGTTTGGAACTTTGCAAAACGCTCAGCAGGGTCATAAGTTCCAGTCTCAGCAGCTCATAGTAAGTATGAAAGTTGCTTGGGGAAGATGCACTTTTGTGACAGACACTCAAATGTATGGGTTGTATGCATTATATGGATAGGGTGAAGTCACCGCCACCTGGGGCTGCTGAGTTACATACACAGGTGGTTCTGGTTAGAGAGAGAGAGCAGGTGACATATTGATGTGGAATCTGATTAGCTCCTGCCTCACTTATGCTATTTCTTAAGTTGTCATTGAGAAACCCATAAACCCCAACGAAAAAAACCAATACTACTAATACTACGACCACTACACCCATGGTGCTTCTTGAGCGTTGTCATCTGATTTACACACCCCATCTCCTTGAATCCTCAAAACTGTGAAGGCAGTACCCTTATTATCTCCATTGTACGAACAAGTAAGCAAAGATGTGTTCCAGGGTCAGCCAAAGAGGTGATGTGACAGTGACTATCAACTTATCATTGATTAAAAAAATTATGGACAAAGTTAGGAGACAAATGACAGATTAGGAAATGACGTTTGCAAGTTTTTTGACCAACAAGGGGATGTAGCAAGATAATGCAAAGAACGCCAGCAGATAAAGAAGAAACAACCCAGGAGAGAGACAAAGGGTGTGAGACAAGCAATTTACAAAAGAAGAAACCCAAAGTGTTAAAAACCGTATAAAGAGGTGTTCAGACCCAGAGTAATCAGAAGAATGCCAATTAAAACAATGAGGAGATGTCCCTTTGCATCTATTGGATGGGCATAAAAGATGATGCTAATTACCGGCAGGACATGAGGCTACAGGAACTCTCATGGGGAGTGAGTGGGGGTGTGGACCAATGCAAGCATTCTGGAAAGCCATGAGGTAGAGGTGAGTCAAAATGACAACCAGGATCTTTGACTGGGCATTTCTGCTCCTCAGTACACGTTTCTAAGTAATTCTCACACAGGTGCAACAGAAGGCCCTGAGCAAAGCTGTTCATTGCAGTCTTGCCTATGACTCTGGAGAGCTGGAAGAAACCTGGGCATCCATCTCTGCGGGGCGGAAGGTGTGTCATCTGGTGGATGCCCACCTTGGGGTACCATGCAGCAGTAGAAGCTGCAGACTATGAGATCACATGACAACGGGCACAGGTATGAAAACACAGGGCTCGGGGCTTCCCTGGTGGCGCAGCGGTTGAGAGTCTGCCTGCCGATGCAGGGGACACGGGTTCGTGCCCCGGTCCGGGAAGATCCCACATGCCGCGGAGCGGCTGGGCCCGTGAGCCATGGCCACTGAGCCTGCGCGTCCGGAGCCTGTGCTCCGCAACGGGAGAGGCCACAACAGTGAGAGGCCCACGTACTGCAAAACAAACAAACAAACACAGGGCTCGGTGAAAACAGTCAGAAGCAGAATAAGATAATGAATGCACTGCCATTTGCACAAATTAAGAAACACTTATGCAAGAAGCATCCAGTCACACTTGGAGGGAAACAGCAAAGGAATGGGAGTGGAGATGGGTAAAAGGTAAAAGAGGGGGGAGTAGCTGGACGAAGTGGCGATTTGGGAGCAGTATTAACTTTATATGGGAGAGATAATTTGAACTTGCTCAAAGGTTAACAGGTAAAAGTCAGTGAAGGGCAGGGATGAAGAAGTAGAGGATAGAGGGATAGAGAGAAATCCTGATGAGAAGGGAGTGAATGAAATCCCCGACACAGGTGTTTGCTCTGGACAGGTAGAGGGGCACTTCTTCTATCACAATGGAAGAGAAGGGAAAAAAAGATAGAGTTAACTCTTGAGAATGGAATGGCAGAAAATTGAAGGGGTTCCCTTTTGATGCCTTCTATGTTTTCTATAAGACATTTTGCCACATGACTTCTTGAGAGTAAATAAACAGATGGCATGGTCAAGAGTTTGAAGAGAGTAGAGAAGTTTGAAAAGAGCTAGATAAAGGATTGGTGGGCGGGTGGAGTGAAGGGATGGGTCCTGGATAGGGAAGAAGGGAAGAAACAGGAAAGATAGTAGGAGAAAGCAGAGGGCTGGGCGGGTCAAAAATACCGATGAGGCCAAGAACACAAATACTGGGTACACTGAGCAAAAGCCAGAAGAAGCAGTGGTCATGGTCGAGGTGGCCACAGTCACAGCATAGTCTGTGGGCATGTTAAATGCCACTGGAGAGCAGTGCTGGGAAGGTCAGAGCCAGTGGTTGGCTGGGGACTGGATTTTGGGGGGAAGGAACTGGAAGATGATGTTACTCAAGGTAATGGCAAGATCTGTGCTGGAGAGGATGTCTTCGGTTCTCTCCCAACCTTTAACACGCAGGGAAGGGGGTGGCCAATCCCCCAAAGAAGGAAAAGAATAAGACGCCGGAGAAGAAGGAACTCGTGTGTCTTGGCCCAACATCTCTTCATGGGGTCACATACACACTTCTCTACACCCCGACCTTGACCCTCATCTCTGAAAGCTGGAGCCTCCCATCGTCACTGACCTGATGGAGTTGTCGCAGCAGAAATGTTCAGAGAAAGAAATAAGGGGAAAATTCGAAGCTAAGGAGCTTCAAAATGACAGAGCCAATTGTTTGAAAGAAAAAGGTTTTGCGATTCCAAGCATATAGTTTTTGTCATAGGCTAGCATTTTGGAGGCACAAGTGGTGAGGTTATTCCACACCCAATAAGGACCTAAGAGAAGGGTGAGGAGAGCCACATGGATAGGTATATAGTGCCAGCAGGAGGACAGTGATGGGGAAAAGGAAGGAACAAAGTCATCCCACTGCCGTCGTCCCCAGCATGATTGGCTGTGCCTAGAGCCGTGACAGTCACCCTCAGCCCCTCTGGTGAAGGCTGGTGAGGACAGTGGCCAGCCTGACATCTGCTGGCCATTCTGCAGGCGAGGCTTATCTCTTCTCCAAGGTGAGATTGATTCACCTGATGTGGACCATCATCCACTTCATAACACAAGCCCCTCCTAAACTTCACTCCCTATGAGATGGGCTATAGGGCCTTGGATTCATGGGGACAGAGGTGAAGTATGGAAGGGAAGACCTTTTTCCTTTCCATAGAAGAAGGAGGGCTATTATCCAAAATATTTAACAACCTTTATTATTATTAATTATTATTAATTTTTTGCCACGCCCCACCACGCGGCTTGTGGGATCTTAGTTACCTGGCCAGGGACTGAACCCCTGCCCTCAGCAGTGGAAGAGTGGAGTCCTAACCACTGGACCACCAGGGAACTTCCTAACAATCTCTACTGTACAAACAAAATGGGTGCAGGTTGCTGGAACCTGCTAGTCATGGGCTCTTGGGTTGCTGGGCTGTGATTCAGGGGTCTGGATGGGGGTTGGGGTGGCCAGGGTGGTGGGGGACCTTTGGGGGCTCTTTGCCAAGCATGACGATGCTATTTCAATATTTTAACCACAGATGTGGCTGTCCTGGTGCATTTTGGTCCTTGGGTGGGCCCCTGAACACCACACCCTTGGTCAGAACGGGGTGCAGCACTCCTGTTTATTGTAGGAAAGTAAATCAGACAATGGACTGACAGTATCAGGTCCTGAGAGGAGCCCAGACCCGCAGGGCAGGGCTGGGAATGACAAGGCTGGGGACACATCTAGACGCGGCATTAGGGGCTTTGCAACAAAACGCCTGGCCCACAGGACTATCTCTGGATGGAAATTCAGACCCTTTGAAAACCCTAGGAGCTGAAATTCCTTGTGCGTAGGGGAAGCCTCCCCAAATTCTCCAAGTTACAACAGCCTCTGTGCACCGAACTGCTGATCTCCATGTAGGCCCATGTAGAGATTGAGGCTGATTCTAGCCACTGAGTCTCTCTGGGGCGATGATCTCTCCTGCTTAGACCACATCATCCCAAAGTGAGCATCCCCTGTAGACGGCTTCTGTAGCTGCTAGGCCGGCAGGTGCCAGGTGCAGATTTGTGATTTGGAGGCGCAGGCCAATGGTGTTGAATTTGGGGTCCAGCCAGGCTGAGGAGCTGTGAGTTTTGAGAAGGTGATTGGGTACCTTGTGTGGCTGGGGAGGAAACCCCCAAGTGATGGCCCAGATCAGATGCGGAGATGCATGTTTGCGCTCATTCTGGGATGACAGGGACATCACCATCCTGTTGTTCACTGGCTCACAGAGGACTGGGAGAAGCAATCAAGGCCATGAGTACACGAGACGACTGCGCCACAATCACCATCACTGGGGGCAGTGTAGTCCGCAGTGTTCGGTCCATCATGGAGGCAAGAGGCTGAGGGGAAACCTGGGCATGTTCCAAACACAATCAAATCCTGCCGGCATTAGGAGCATTTCCGAATCCACACTGCTCCATGCCAGGTTGCTGAAACACTGAAGGACCATTACCCCCTGGCCCTTCTATTTCTGTCTGCTGTGAGCACTCCTTTGGAAATGATGGGGAATTTGCATTTATCAGAAAATTGCTTACTTACTATAATCAGCTATTTTTAAGGTTTTATTTTAGCTAGATAATGAATAAGACTAAATTGATGTCAGTCGTGAAGTAATTTTAACCAATACCTTCAAAAGTCTATAATACCAAATATTGGAAAATTATATGTAGGGTAATCTAAATAATGAGATGTTAAAATTTCTTGGATCCCAGGAACCCCTCTATTCATTTTGTTCTTCTCTCTCTTTCAACCTCACTGTGGGAGGCTCCATCGCTGACATCTTTATATATGATGTTCTCATTTCAAAATGCTACTGAACCTTCAAATGAATACTTGCGTATGATCCTTGAATACAAAAATACTTAAATCAAGATTTTTATATTTTGGTGCAGTCAGCCAGAATGCATAGGGAGAAGTGGGAAGGCTTAGCTCTGGACTCTACCTCGGGAAGGCAGGAAAGGTCCTTCTAAGGAAGGGATGTTATTGGTGGGGGAAGGATACAGATGCCTTGGGGGTTGCTGAAAGACCAAGCAGGGAAAAGCATCCTCACCTCTGTAACCAGGGGCAAGTGCAGATTCCAAGTAGTGAGAACAAATGACTTCTTCTGACACTAAGGACCTCGAACGATGCTCCAATAGGAAAGAGTACAAAAGGAACCTCCCTGGTGGTGCAGTGGTTAAGAATCCACCTGCCAATGCAGGGGACACGGGTTCGAGCCCTGGTCTGGGAAGATCCCACATGCCGCGGGGCAACTAAGCCCGTGTGCCACAACTACTGAGCCTGTGATCTAGAGCCTGAGAGCCACAACTACTGAGCCCACGTGCCACAACTACTGAAGCCCACGCGCCTAGAGCCCCTGCTCCACAGCAAGAGAAGCCACCGCAATGAGAAGCCTGCGCACCGCAAAGAAGAGTAGCCCCCGCTCGCCACAACTAGAGAAAGCCCGCGCACAGCAACGAAGACCCAATGCAGCCAAAAATAAATAAATACATAAATAAATGATAAAAAAGTTTTTTAAAAAAGTAAGAGTACAAAAAATGGGTGCTCTGTCCATCACAGGTGGCCTCCTTTTTCTGCAGAGGAGAAAGTGGAAGGTGGCATCCACTGGGCCCGGAGGTGGTGGTGCCTGGGGAGGTCTGCATGAAGATTTGGCAGGTCCCTGGCCACAGCCTGCTAGTTTTCTTCGTGATTCTAGTTTCATACCAAAGAGAGAGAAAGAACAATTTGCATGTGCGTTAAAGAAGGGTGAAGGGACTCTGCATTCATGTACTGGTCACTCACAATGTGCCAGGAGCTGGAGTAGATGCTTCATTGACATGATTGAACTTGATATCACAGTGAGCTATACTTTTGCTATTATCACACCTTCCTATGGATGAAAGACCAGAAGCTTAGAAAGGTGTCATGATCGCATATATGGGGAGAGGCAAAACAAGAATTCGAACCCAGATCCACCTAGTTCTGGAACCCACGCCCTCAAGAGAGTTGCCAGGGCTCAGGGAAGACCTCTGGTGTCAGTGACTGAGCCACAGATCCAATTGAAGGGGTGGCCTCTGAATGTTCAGTAAGGGTTACATTTTGCCAAAATTGGTCAAATGTTTTAAAAATGGTGAGACAAACGGGAACACTTTCGTTTACAGAAAGATCTTAGTTTATTTTGGCACTAAGCCTGCCTTGGTTTTGTTGCGGAAGCTTTGGTCCTCCCCGCTCTTGGAGCCTATAGGGCTAGTGACCTGTCAGCCTTGCCCAGAACGGCAAGGTCGCCCGCCAGTGAGGAGAGCAGGAGGTAAGGCTGTTGGCACTTTGCCAGAGCATAAGCATAGCACGGAGGAGGGTGCCACGGGCTGGTGCCACGGGCTGCTTTTGTTTGTTTGTTTAGATGAGGGAGAAGAATATTCCTACTCAGACTTTAAATCTCAGCTCATATGCGGCCACCTGCACAAAAACCTCCCCAGATACCAGGAGGCAGGGTTAGACGCCCTGTAAAAGCACTGGGCCCACCCGACACTTGATGACATGTGACAGTGTGTGTTTATAGTTCTGTCTTCCCCACTAGGCAGCAAGCTGTGTGAGAGCGGAGACTAAGTCTAGCACCGTGGCTGTGGCGAAAGGGTTCTAGAGATGAAGTGGGTGTGCTCTTGAGGCTGTGATGGAGAAAGGAAAAGCAGGATACAGCTTGGACCAGTGGTCCAAAGAGAGATGGGCATCCAGAATGCTGATCCCCACACGCTCTGGCCCCGTGGCCTCCTTGGGACCCTTCTCTGGATTGGTGGGTGGGATGGTGGGCTGTGCTGGTCCACTGCAGGGTAAGGCTGCTCAGTGAGGGAGTCCTGGACCTGGGCCTGTCTGTTTGGCCAACCCATTGGGGAGTTCCTTCCTGCAATTGACATTCCTTCAAATGCAACAGCAGCATCAAAGCACGAGCAGAGCCTGAAAGATGTAAGCAGTGGCCCCACTCTCCGCCCCTACAGTCCACTGACTATTGACTGAGACTCTGGTGCCACGTGCTGGGATTGGAAATGTCTTATTCTCAAGTGAAAAGACGAGATCTTGATCTCAAGGTCAAGTGAGACAGAGATACAGAAGAGGAAAAGGAAAAGAGACAGAGATAGCAGAAGAGAGGGGCGATGGTGAAGCTTAGGGAGAATAGCATGCAGGAAGGAGAAAGTTACAGATTCATCTAAAATCCACACAAGGAAACCAAACTCCAGGTTAAGCGCTGTGACAGAGGGGGGCCCGCTTGGCCCAGCTCCATTCTTCCCACCCACAGAAAAATTTTAAAACATATTTTACTCTTTTCTCTGATACTCAGTTCCCCTGAGGAATATTTTTGTTTTGCTTTGTTTTGCCGTTTTTTTTTAAAGGAAAGATGTTCACGGAAGGTTATAAAACACATATAATTTACTCACGGTAATTGCCCACATGTTATTTATGTGCCGTGCTGGTAGTGAAACAGAGAAGAACGCCTTGATCAATGCATTAGTCCAATCACGGGGCTCCTTCTCTTAATTTCTTTTGTTGGTGATTTCCATACTCGGGCAGCAATGCGTAGAATTATCTCGATTTACAGGTCTCGGGACCCTGGGGAAAATCTCTTTGGAGCCATTTCTGTCTCCTGGGGAGTTTGATATTTATTCAAAACTGAGTTTGAAAGCCCTATAGTACAGATTCAATAACTCCGAATAACTCCCTAGGCGTGTGGTGGATCTCCATGACATTTTCCCTTTTTAAATTGGTAAATCTGGGGGGCTAAGAATTAGATCATAGGAAGCTATTAAAAACAACTTTAGGTCACGGGAAGCCATGATTTGATACATTTGGCCAGGAAACAAACACACTCTAACGAACATATTACTTTTTCTTCTCTTTCCTTCTTTCGGGTCAGTAGCTTGCTTTGGTTTAGCGCCTGCAGGGAAAGGGTATAATCCCTCAAACAGCCAAGCAGGTGTGGGAGACCAAAGTCCTTCTACTGAGCAAAGCCCTTCAGCGGAGCCCATGAGCAGGTAAAGCCTCCTTTCCTAATCCAGTATCACAGATATTTCAGACTCTGAACCTCAAAGGGTGTGGCCAAGGGACCAAAGAAGAGATGGGCGAGCAGCTGTCAGAGGACAGCCCAGAAGGTCCTGGGTTGTTTTTTTTTTTTTTTTTCCGCGTACAAGGGCCTCTCACCGCTGCGGCCTCTCCCGTTGTGGAGCACAGGCTCCGGACGCGCAGGCTCAGCGGCCATGGCTCACGGGCCCAGCCGCTCCGCGGCATGTGGGATCCTCCCAGACTGGGGCACGAACCCGTGTCCCCTGCATCGGCAGGCGGACTCTCACCACTGCGCCACCAGGGAAGCCCGGTCCTGGGGTTTTTGATCAGCAGTCAGGACCAACATTCTCATACGGTCAACACTCAGCAATGATGATAATAACTATCTGTATTGGGCTTGCCGTTTCATGGTCAGCGTCCCATATAATCTCAACAGCCCCGGGGATAGATGCTGTTCGTATTCTTATTTTATATACAAGGAAATTGAGCCTCTGAGAGGTCTAGGCACGTCTCCAAAGTCTCACCCAGGTGGTAAGTGACAGAAGGGGGATGTAAACCAGCTTCTGTCTGATTCCAGAGATACCTTTCATGCCAAAACAGGTGAGTTTGTCACTTCTCAGAAACAATCAGCCAAACCCGCCCACCTCTCTCAGGCAGTAGAGTGACAAACTGCTCCGGTTTGCTGGGGACTGGAGTGTTCCCAGGACACGGGACTTTCAATGCTAAAACTGGGAAAGTTCTGGAAAATCTGGGACAAGCTGTTTTCCTCATCTGGAAGTGACGCTTAAACAAGAGCTACCACAAGAGTGTTAGCACTCAAAACTGCAGGAACAAAAATAAGTAGCAAATAAGTGGTTTGAGGGTGGGATGCAACCTTCTGGTGAGTTGTATTTGACCTGCAGACTGTTACTAAGGTTTTTAAAGTAGAATATTGTTGAAATTCAAGAGACTTCGTATGGGAAGTTAGATCTCTGTGCTCCTCTTAAAAAATAGAAAGATCAGATCTCAGAGGGGCTGTAGTCCCAGCGAGGTTGATGGCAGAAGCCTCCTTTACCGGACACCTACTTACTTGACCTGTTCCTGCCAGGTTCACCTCTCTCCTTAGGTCACCTGCTAGGCTCTCATAGACAGCTGAGTTTGGGATGTCTGGCATAGAGAGTGTTGCCCCATGGTAAATTCCAACAGGACCCCAAAAGACCTAATCCATTTGTAAGTTCTTTCTCTCTCAGCCTTAGTGTCCTTTCCAGGTTGAATATTCCAGAGTCCCACGCAAAAGAGCAACTTCCTGTTAAACCTGAATCCCAAACAATTCTCAAATACCCAGGAAGTTTACGTGCCCCTAATCACTGCTCACAGTGAGGGCTGGCGGCTCGGGGCTGGGGAAGCGCCCTTGAATTCTGATGGGAAAAGGAACATCTTCGTGCAAGAGTTTGCAGAAAAAAGATAGTCCCTAAATTTTATTGTTTGAAATGTGTGGCAATGTCTAACTGACGATTATGTAGGATCTCAGAGCTTAGAACGCATTTTTGCATATATTGCCTGTTCACGGCAACTGTGGGAGGAAGGCAATGTGGGAGGGTGAGTGGATGAAGCTCAGAGAGGCTGAAGGGCTCTAGCCCAGCACCTTCCACTCCCAGTCCCATCTCAGCACCACGTGCTAAAGCTTTATTAACCAGAATGTCCAATTCACCAGAACATGCTTTTGTCTTGGGGATCACCCCAGACTGATATGCTCTATAAGAAACTTCCCTGGAGCATCAGCCTTCTTCTGCACCTCCTTTTCTTTTTTGTTTTTTTTTTTGCGGTACGCGGGCCTCTCACTGTTGTGGCCTCTCCCTTTGCGGAGCACAGGCTCCGGGAGCGCAGGCTCAGTGGCCATGGCTCACGGGCCCAGCCGCTCCATGGCATGTGGGATCCTCGTGGACCGCAGCACGAACCCGTGTCCCCTGCATCGGCAGGCGGACTCAACCACTGCGCCACCAGGGAAGCCCCATGCACCTCCTTTTCTTACTTATATGCTTTTCTGCTGGCTGGCGATGCCGCATTTCTGAGCTTGTTTTGCATGGCTCATTGCTACAGGCCAGGTAGGTTGCAGGCTGGGCCTGCAGCTCCCACCCCCCGCCCCGTGAACGAGCAGCCTCAGTAGCTCCCTCGGAAGCTCAGCCAACTGAGAGCCTGACAAAGACAACAGGTGATTCTTCCTCTCCACGACCCAGCCAGGGAGAGCCTCACGGATGTTCTTACTATGTACCCCGACCTTGCAGTCTTACACTTCTGGCTGAACAAGAGACAAACAGCTCCTCTCCACTTGGCTGTGTGCGGCTTAACGAATGCGTATGAAGACTGTATAAATAATTCACATCACTCAGGAGGTGGCGAGCCGAACAAGTCCCTTCTGGTTACATTTATTTAAAGATAAGGTGAAACTAAGTGAGTGATGGCCCAGTTACAAAGGCCAGGGTCCAAAGGGGATTGGGACACTCTAAGTTACACCACCGGAGTGATTTGTGCAGAATTATGTCAACTTAGAGATCCTGGCACCTTGGGGGACGAGGAAATGTCTTATCTCTAAGAAAAGTGATGCACGATGAGTAATTCCCAAGGACAGCCTATGAGCTAATTCCACAGGATTCATTTTGGCTCTGGCAGGAACCAAATTTCTGTTTCAAGCTAAAAGGACCTCTGAACTAGTGACCTTGCCAATGCTGTTTTCTCTTGGAAACGTCACTCAGGGACTCCCCGGAGGCAAGCCCTGGCTCCCTGGTGTGGGTCCTTCAAGTCCAAGAAGTTTTTCTTTCCACAAGCACTGGTGTGCTTCCAGAGGGACCAGAGGGTATTTGATTTGAATCAGTCGGTGAGAATAAATACTGTTTTGAAGCTTGAGTGAGGGCAGCATCCATGATCGGAAGCCTGGACTAGAAAAGGTTGGGCAGTGCCTGTACACCCAGGAGAAGTGTCCTCTCTTGCCTGGATTTTACCTTTCTTATTCTGTAGCCACGTTTTCATTTTTTTTCCTCCTCCCTTTTCCCACAGTGCCCCCTAAATATTTCCACGGGAGACTCTGAGAACTTTGTAATAAGGAAATTGTATCGCCAGCTGACAATAAAATTTATGAAGCAAAGCATCCTCTGTTAATGCCGCCCAAACGTCTTTGTTTCTGAACGGCCAAGATGCTGCGAATATTCCAAGTCAGTAACCCTGCCTCCAACAGGCAGTGAAAAACAGTTAGCGAGGCTGACAGATCGATGCAGCCACGATGCAATAATCCTTGCTGCATTGGACTTTGTATTTAAACACTTATTTTATGTTTAATTAATTTCTCCAAAGTGGAAAACTCCCAGGCTGCCTTTGAAGCAGGCAGTTTGTTTAAAAGATTTTGTTTTAAGAATAAGAGAAAGGAAGGAAGGATGGAAATTGGGGGGAAAGGTGTATGTTTTTCCTGTTGTTTTTTCAAATATGACGTGACATCGTGAAAAAGCCTCCTGAAAGTGCAATTCTTTGTGTGATGGAACAGAGGAGCACCTATAGTCTCACTTCATCAAAGAAACAGACATGTATCTATAATTTATGCTTTGCTTTAAGCTTCTGCTGATCTGATGTGGCTTTTTTAAGACAACACAGGCAGCCCTGGCATCACTTGTCAATCACTGGGGCATGCTCAAATCGTAAACCATTAGCAGAAGAGACGGTGGAGTTTCTTTAATGACGCTTTTATATGGGGCATGCTGGCAGTGAAACAGAGAGGGTCTGACTTGATCAATGCATTAGTCTAATCACAGAGTTCCTGTGCTTAATTTCTTTTGTCGGCAATTTCCATACACAGGCTGCGTTCAGGATCCTCGCAAAGACCCGTTCGGAGCCCTGCGTGACATGTGCAGTCACCTCTGCTGGATGCCGCTCAGTGGGAAGCGATGTCTGCAAGAGAGGGACCAGGCGGGCTGGACGGTTGCCTTTGAATCCTGTCTCGCGGTGAAGACCAGGAACACCCACCCCACGCAGCCTTGGCTCCAGACCCGGGGTGACTGCCAGCCCGGTGGCAGACCTTGCCCTGCCAATCTTGGCCCCCTCGGTGATTCTATTGCCGTGCTCGCCAAAAGCAGAATCCGTGTATAATGAACAAGTTTCATGTTCAACATTTTAAGTGTCTATTTATGAGTCCCGATAATTAGCCCTTTGTCTGCAATTCCAGCGTTGATGATTAGAATTTCATCTCTC
>NW_020185321.1:1891644-1923820 GCF_003031525.2 Neophocaena asiaeorientalis asiaeorientalis
TACCTGAGAGTAACTTGGGTGCTATGAAAAATCAAGATTAATGTTCATTGGAAATTAAATCCTGCCTTTTCCCACTCAGGAAAATTCTAAATGATAGCAGAAGCATGGATCAGCTGAGAAAGCTATGGGTTTTCTGTTCCAAAAATGCTTTTGTTGCTAATTAAAATTAGTCTAATTTTGAAATGATCACATCATTAAAGAGTATTTCAACTGATATTGATTTAATGATACCGACAAACATCTTAGAATAAAGAGGCTGGTGTTTTAGCATTATAAGGTGCTCTGATTAAACCTAGACCTGTGAAATTGATGACATGAGCTCCTGATACTTCTTCATTTGTTTTTTTTTTCCCCCAGCATGAAATAATTATGAATAGCTCACTTCATGCAATCCACGTTTATTTTATTTTTTACAGGGATGGAGGATGGCTGGATAAAGTCCTAGTTCTTTGCTTGTCTAAGGTATTGCTCTAGCAATATCTTAATTAAGTCTAGAGTCAAGATGAAATATCTGTCCAAAGTATGTTTCTAATCCTTTCAAACTTGCAGTTTTGATGTGTGATCCTGGGCCAAGACTTTTTTTTTTTAACATCTTTATTGGAGTATAATTGCTTTACAATGGTGTGTTAGTTTCTGCCGTATAACAAAGTGAATCAGCTATACATATACATATATCCCCATATCTCCTCCCTCTGTGTCTCCCTCCCACCCTCCCTATCCTACCCCTCTAGGTGGTCACAAAGCACTGAGCTGATCTCCCTGTGCTATGCGGCTGCTTCCCACTAGCTATCTATTTTACATTTGGTACTGGGCCAAGTCTTTAGAATGGTGTCTATTATGTCAATAAATCTTCTGAGACGTGTCAGCCAGGACATTGGGAAGGAGGGCTGGCTTTCAGAGAGGCTGGAGGTTGGCGGGGACAATTTCAGAGCGTTATCTCTTTATTCCCGGGGACAGGCCCTTTGCCATACTGCCTATTCTTCATCAATATTCTGTTCATTCATGGCTGCTTTCCTCTATTTGCCTGGCAAGTCAACCCTACACCTTCAGCCTGTCCAAATCTAACCACCTGCAAATGTCTACACTGAAATCTACCCTTTTCAAAGTTCAAATAAACATGGATCTTTCCCTTCTTCACCATTTGCAGTAGTTACCAGTGATGCCAACCATCTTGACAGTCAATCAAATTCCTTCAGCAGATTTTACCTTGGCTCATTCAACAAATATTTATAGAGCCCATTCTCTGTGAGAGGTGCTATTTGTATTAGAAAGATGTGCTGTTTGTGGTGAGAAAGACAGACAGACAGGTAAGATCTCTGCTCTCAGGGTATTGACATTTTGAGGGTGTGACAGGCAATAAACAGCTAGGCAAATATGTAATTTTAAATTGCTAAATGTCCCACAAAGGAAATTAAGAGGGTAGCACGACAGAGATTAGTGCTGGAGAGCCATGTAAGGGAGGGGAGCAGGTTGGCCTCTTAAAAGTATGGTTTTCAGGCTGAGACCTGGGGATGAGAAGGGGAAGAATAACCCAGAACATTCACAGTGTTGCCTGGAGTCCACACATGGGCTCCTCTACTCCTCCTACCTTCTGGATTAAGAGGCTCAGAGAGCCAGATGAGATACACTTGTCTTAAGGGCTAGATGGGATAGACCTGTCTCCAGAGACTCTTTGGATGCTGCTACTGGGCTGAGTATCCAGGTGGTATCCACCTCAGACTTGCTGAGCTTAACTGGTGGGGAGAAAGAGTCCAGATTCTTCCCACTTCCTAAAGAGAAACAAGACAAAAGCAGTTTGGTATTACTATTAATCTTTGAGTGAGGAAATTTCAGTCCTAGGAGTTACTATTTTTCTTTGACTACACGTTACCAGAATTTCACAAGTTCTGAAATGCAAAACCATGGTAGGTTCTTCACCACCTACTGGAGTGAAAGAAAACCTCTAAGCTTTTTTTCTGCCATGTGTTTCTCCATCTTTCCCTCCATGCCTTTCCAAAACATCTCCGGTGGCCCAGCCCCAAGGCCCTCCTCTGACAGTGTGAGGCTGATTCCTGGCTGGCTTGTGGTACTACTATTTGGGACCACATCCCATCTTTCCTATTAGACCAGACCTGTCCTAGAGGACCATGTTCGATTCCTCCTGTGTGCTCAGGGGTACAAGCAGGGCAGGCCACGGAGTGTGTTAGGACAGTGGGGATTGGCCACTGGGGACTTCCTTTGGCCATAGAGACTGTCAGATGGCTGTGATTCAGGGTGTCCATGGACCGAGTGCCAGAACCTGAATGACCAGCAGCAACTTGTCAGGGCACCTTACAAAGAACCTTTTGCCACTCAACCAAGGTAAGGAAGTGTCCAATGTGTGTGTAGACAGAGATGGTGACTTAGCTTCTCTTGTTTGGGGCATATCCAGTGAAGAATGTCAAGGTTGCTGTGACTTGGCTGTGGCCTGGGGACTTAGCAGCATTTCACTGAAAGTTTTGAATCAGCCCATGTTACTTCAGATCTCACATCCATTCAGTGCTGGGCCAAGTCATTGGTCCTCAGCCTCTGGGATTCAGACAGTCACGAAAACCAGAGTTCACAGTTGCCATCTCTTTAAGCTGTTGGTGATGACGCCACCAACCATGATGGCCAGAAGGTTCTAAGAATGCTTCTCTGTGTTCTTTCTGTGGGTGGCCCCGTAGCTTTCCTTTTCCCATTCTACCATCTCTGGGAAGAAGAAAAAACAGTTAACTTCTTTCGCTCTTTATGATTCAAACCTCTTTCCGCATTGTTGGTGACACATTTTGAAGGAGGGACCAAGGGCACCAGGGGACCATTTCTCTTGTCAGGAACGTTTCGAAGATCATGTTAATGCTTCTTCTAACTTACAAGGAATTATCAAAACAATGTCAGCTACAACTAATTTCATCTGTATATGATATCTGCAACGATTCCAAAGTGGAAGACATATTTACACAATGAGACCTCTCATTGCTTGGGATTTTCTTTGTCTCCAAACATCCTGGGATGCAGCCATGCAACTGTCCACTCTGATGCCCTCTGAGAGCTTCTTTGACACACTGTCCCGAGTTTCTCTGCCTACTTGAAGGAGGAACTCTGAATGCATGACAGATACTACTTTGGCTCTTGATTTCAACGAGTTTACTGTTTATATTGAGTTTTTTAAAATAGAGTTTTATGTTCTTACTGTTTTTATGAGTTCCAATTGAAGAAATACCCAAAGTGAATATTTTACGGCACCAAATATACAGTCCAGCACACAGGGAAGGCTTGCAAAGTGGAAGTTCAATTCAGTTCCAACTCCAGTCAGTGACCGCTGAAACCTCCACCAAGCTGTGATTATGGACCAGTGACAAGCCACCAGATGACTATCCCTCCTGGGAGGCCTACCAGCCCAGTGGCTAGGGCCAGATGTTGTATGGAAGTGACTGGTATGCTTCTGCTTTCCCAGAATGGTTGTTTATAATAGGTAACCCAACAGGCTCTTCTCTGAGGAGAGAAGATGGGTAAGGAAGAAATTCCTCTGGCTGGAGAACACGGTGCATACCAAAGTATGGAAGTGTGTTACATCCTGCTTGTCTATCTGCTGGGGACAAGCTTACGAGGATGCCTAACCTAGGTTCTCAGTGTTTCTGTAGATCTTTGTGGACTCCTGGGGTCTGGATTGCTGCCTTCCTTCACAGAAGCTATGGGAACTTTGACTAGATGCATCATCCCAGCCTCAGGACCAGGGTCCTATGGGATGAGCCCAGGAGTAACCAAGCCTCATTCGGAGCCTTTGGACATCACCATTCCAGGTGCACTGACCCACTTCAACTTCCAGGCATCAGTGTCTGCATCACTGTGCCTCAGGGATTTTTGTTCCAGAAGCACTGACACCCACTCTGCCTGCACACAGCAGGTGGGAAGCATCAAGGAATGAACACGCCCAGGATCAGCCCTCAGCCAATGACTGTTGATAATGGGATATGATTACACCAGCTCTCTCACCTCTCAGATGGGGTTTCCCAGGATTTCCCATGGCTCCAGGCACCACTGTGGTAGCTGTCTTGATAAAGCGACCTTTGTTGGCTGAGCTTCCTTTTCCATCCACCTACCGGTATTTCCTGTAGCCACATCCTTGTCTCAGGGTCAGCATCTAGAGGCACCCAAACTCAGAAACATGCACCACTCTTGAAGGTACAGCCAGGCAACTGGTGGGTGCGTTGCTGGCCCTTCATTCTTCCATTCACAGCCCAGGATCTCAAGTCTATTGGCCATCATCCTGGCCCTTTAGCAGTTCTGGCAGGGAGGTTGGATAAGAGCACGGCCCTTTCACACAGGGAGAAAAAAAACTCAACTGAGGAAAGGTCCTGGTAGTGATCTCTGGGAGCAGAGTTACAAAAAGAACCACCCCTTTTACTAAAATGACTAAGAAATGCTCCTGTCAGGAGAGACGATGCCTGGGGTTTTGAAGGAATGACAGGCTCTGGGAAAGTAAAATAGGACAAGTCACATCACACAGGTTGGAAGATGCTGGGACTTAACAGAGAACCACGAGTAGGTGACATTGGCAGGAGCACACCAAGGATTTATGAAGGCAGGAATTGGGAAGGAAAGTGGGAAAGGAACATAAGGAAAGTCCTGGAGGGTGCTGTGCCCTTCCCAGTACTCATGGAGTACGGCCTCTTGGGAAGTTACACACTGGCCTTCTCCACAAAGATGATCAGGAAATGTGTCACTCCCCAGAGAAAAGTTTCAGGTCCTACTCTGGCCAAAGTTGAGGGTTGGTATTAGAAGCTTTAGCCACCTTGCCATCTGGGCAACATTTTCTTCTTTTTTGTTTTCCCCTTTTCCACTAAAAAAAAAAAAAAAAAAAAAAGCCAAGAGGTTAATTAGTACTAGTCACAGCATGAGGAATCAGTCAAAAGCCTACCCTTTGCACACGTATCTTTTAAATATATATTTTTACATATCTCATGACTCATGTCTCTGCCCTTCACACTTACCTTCTTCCAAGTGCTCAGCATGGAGGTACAGCAGATGCTGTTTGTGATCAAGCCTTGCACTTTTCTCTACTGTGCACACAGGTCCAACATCCACTGGCTGGAGCCTGCACTTCTGTGACTGGAAGATTGCTCCTGTCCCTGGAGCCAGGACAAGAGTGTGCTCTCCACCCAGGGAGGCATTCTCAACCAGTGACTGCCAGGACCTGGTGGATAAACAGCTCAGCCCAGGAGTAACTTTTATGAGATAGCTCGGAAGTGTGTGGAGGCTCCATCAGTGTGGAACAGTTCCCCATCAGAATTAGGCTCTAGTCACCCACAGTGGCAAACTGCTTGGTGAAATACCATTTATTGGCCCCTTTCCTTTCTTGTCTCACTTTCCCACACCTCTACCCATGTTTTTCACTTCCAGTGAAAAGCCAGTATTTGAGTGGTTGAGTCCTTGTATTAAGGCCTGCTCCTGGGAGAACCCAGACCAACACAGCCTGTCCTGGCAGTTACGACTTTCAGCTTGTTCATTAATCCATTCAACATACATTTATCGCTGACAATGCTTGTTGCTGGAAATACAGTGGGGAAAAAGACCTGCAATGTTCCCTTAAGAGGCTCCCCTTCCTGTAGGGGAGACTGATAATAAACATGGGCAAAATGATGGCATGGGAGGGAGTGACTCCGGATGAGAGGGGTACATATAAGCCAGGGTTCTCCAGAGAAACAGTATAGGAAATATGTAGACATACAAAAAGAGATTTATTATGAAGGACTGGCTCACACAATATGGATACTGAGAAGTCCCACAATCTGTTGACTGCAAGCTGGAGACCTAGGAAAGCCAGTGGTTGATTCCAGTCCAAGCCTGAAAGCCTGAGAACCAGGCGTGCTGATGTCCAAGTGCAGGCAAAGGTGGATGTCCCAGCTCAGAGAGTAAATTTTTCCTTCCTCTGCCTTTGTGTTCTGTTTGGGACCTTAGCAGATTGGCTGATGCCCACCTGCCTGCATTGATGAGGGTGATCTCCTTTACTCAGTCTACAGATTCAAATGCTAATCTCTCCCAGGAACAGCCTCACAATCACCCCTGGAAATAACGTTTTACCAGCTATGTGGGCATCCCTTAGCCCAGTCAAGCTAATGTGCAAAGTTAACCATCAAGGCTACTTGAGATTGCAGGGGGGACAGGCTAACCCCTCTGAGCTGTTAATTTCTGAGATGCCCAGCCAGGCCTGGTGTCTGTGGGACCTTCCCTCATGAAAGCATGTCTGGCCACTGGCCCTCTCTGCCACCTCCACCCCTCGTCCCTAGCCCCGTGGCTGTTGTTCACCAAGGGCTGCCCATCTCGGGAGGACCCAGCCAAACTATGAAATGTGGGTCCAAATGGCCTTGAACCCATCACTGCAGCCTCAGATGTGGGCTGTTCTCTGTGAGTCCCAGTTCTCCCCTGGTCATAGCAAAATTCTAAAATCTGGACTAGTTGTTACAAGACATGGCTCACAGAACTGAGGAATTAGAGAAGAATAAAGGCCCACATATTTCAAGCAATTTGTGTATGTCGGGCTCTAGCAGGGGCTTTAAAATATGGTGTCTCATGGAATCCTCCTAATAACTCTTTAGAACAAATATTTTATCCCTCATTTTAGAGAAGGAAACCAAGGTTCAGAGGGGTTGAGTGACTTACTCTGAGTCAGAGCTAGCAGAGCCAGGACTTAGGCTCCAGTCTGCACGGCCCCAGCCCCATGCACCCCTACCACACCCTGCTGTGTACCCACAGACCCAACCACAGTGTCTTTTGGGATCTCTTTACTTTCACTCTTGTGGCCTTCCAGGGTCAGCCTTATTATTTAAGCCCTTGTTATGCCACGTTTCTCCAGGAAGTCTTCAAGGATGACCAGTGTCAGAGCTGGAGGCTGAGGTCTGGAGCTCCTGGCCTGCTTCTGGGGGATCCTGGGCCGGAAAGCAGCAGTACCACCAGAACATCGCTGGTCATGTGTGCTTGCCTGGGTGCACAGGAATCACTCCTCAGGAAAGGATCAGAGCTGGCTGGCTTGTGCTGCCCTCTCCTCAGTATCCTGGCTTGAGCATCCTCCAGTGAGTTTCCATAGTGATGGTAACAACTATGAAGATTATCTCTCACTGGTCATTTTTTGGTGGCAGACCTTCAGGGCTCAGAATTTCCTGTGTAATATCTTAGGTATTTCCCCTACCACCTGCTGCTCCATGGTCATGTCTGTTGTAATACATTTGTTTTCTAAGGAGGAGCACATTGACATGGGTAAAAGCTCCATCCAGAATCAACATTCTTTTAGATGACGCAGAGGGCCAAGTCTTGGCCTAGCAGTAGAGAACTTTCTAGACTTACTTTAAACATTTTCTCTGTAATACCTTGGGAAGTGTTCAAAAAAGCTTGTTCCCTTTGCATTCATCTGAGCCTGGCATATGACAGTTTCTGTGCTTTTCAAAACTGCTGTCAATCCCCCACTTCTCAAATCAGTTAATTATCCAGCTGACTGTCTGTTTGGACAGAGGAAAACCCAAATTGCTTAGGATCTCACCCACTTCTCTGCAAGTCAATTCCATCAACATTTACCACAGCCCTGCAGGCTTTCCCAATGCAGGAGGGGTGGGGCGGGGTGGGGAAGAGGAAGCTGGGGGTGTGTCCCCACTGGGAGACAGGCCTGTGCCCTCTCTTGGCTATAGAGCCTCACACAACCCAAGGGTGAGGGGCAGTGGTCACTGGAGACACAAAGGAGCACAGAGCTCTGCCCTGCAGGACAATATGCGAGCAAAAGAGACCGAGCGCCTTTCAATTCCCCTCTGCAGCTGGGAGCTCCATGTGTGCCAGCTCGTGGGATATCTTAAGCAAAAATATCGGTTTATTGGGAGAATCACAGGAAAGATGGAAGAATGTGAATAGGGCAGGAAAATTTGGGATTCAAGTGACAGGAAAGAATAGACAGCTATTTCAGGGAACTCTGCCGGCATGATCTCATGACATGAGTGCCACGTGTTTTCCTTAGAGATGGGGAATGAGAGAGAGAGGGAGAGAGAGAGAGAGGACCCTTCAATGTGCCCAGCTCTTGGCTAGGGAAGATCAGGCAGTCCTCCCAAGACTGAGTGCAATGCCACAAGGGGACCTCCCCAGGGGACAAGCCAGGTGCTTTCTGCAGAAGATACAGATATGGATGCCAGGTGGGTAAAGCTATAGATACCTGCTGCAGGGTGCTAGTGTCAAGGGTACAGCATCCTGCCTGAGAGAGAAGGCTTGTGAAGGGTCTGAATTTTCCCTAATGACCAGAGCAAGACCAATAAGGTGGTCACAAGCATTGGGTTCCTTCAAGATCCAAGAGTTCAAAACCCTCGGGTGGTTGAGCTGGGAGAACTCTGAAAGCAGCCAGGGCTGCTCTGGTACATGAAAGGGGGACTGGAGGTGCATTTAGTGCCATGGAAATTAGAGAGTCCAAAGAGAGATGAATCTGGAGATTCCTCAAAAAATTAGACACAGAATTCCCATACGGTCCAGCAATTTCACTTCTGAGTATGTACCCAAAAGAACTGAAAGCAAAGACTAGGATAGTGATTTCATTTGTATACCAGTGTTCATTGCAGCATTATTCACAATAGCTAAAATGTGGAAATAATCCATGTGCTTGCTCATCAACAGATGAATGGATAAATAAAATGTGATCTATAAATACAATGGAATACTATTCAGCTTTAAAAAGGAAGGAATTTGGTATTAGCATATACACACTACTGTATATAGAATTGATAATCAACAAGGACCTACTGTACAGCACAAGGAACTCTGCTGAATATTCTGTAATAACCTAAATGGGAAAATAATTTGAAAAAGAACAGATATATGTGTACGTATATCTGAATCACTTTGCTATACACCTGAAACATTGTACATCAACTATACTCCAATATAAAATAAAATTTTTTTTTAATTAAAAAAAAAGAAAAGGAAGGAAATTGTGATACATGCTACAACATGGATGAAACTTGAAGACATGGTGCTTACTGAAATAAATCAGTTACGAAGGGCAAAATTTGTATGACTCCATTTACATGAGGAACTTGATGGATAGAAAGAGTGGTGTTTGCCCAGGGCTGTGGGGAGGGGCAGTGGGAGATGTTCAATAGGTTCAGAGTTTCAGTTTGAGATGATGACAAAGTTCTGGAGATGGACAGTGCGGGCCGCACAAAAACACATATGTACTTAATGCCAGTGAAGTGGACGCTTACAAAAGTTAAAGTGGTAAATTTTACAGTATGTATACTTACCACAATAGAAAAAGAAAAGAAAAAGAGGAAGTGGAACAGGCCGTTTGGGCCCTGTCACCAGAGACATTCAAGCAAAGGCTACCTAAGTCTGGACCTGGGGCTCTGCAGTGGGACTCAGGCAGCAGATAAGGGTTGGCTCATTGGAGAGTCAGGGTGACTTAGAGGAAAGGGTGCTTCGAGGTCAGGTAAAAATAGGTTAGAAGCCCAGCCCTGCATCCTCATTAGCTGTGTGATCTCATACAAGTTGCCTAAACTCTCTAAGCCTGCCCTTCCTTATCTGTAGACCGTGCTGCATGGGAATTGTGAAGACTGAATGAGACAGTGTTCCCAGAAATAAATCCCCTACAAAGCCCAGTAGAAAACAGATCAGAACAACAGATATAGACTGACCATAGGCAGATAAAGAATCACAGATGACCCTGAAACACGAAAAGATGCTCAAATTCACTCACAACAAGAGACATGTGAATGAAAGCTACATTGAGGTACCAGTTTTCACCTATCCAATTGGAAAGTCCAACAGTTGGAAAACACATGCTGTTGGAGAGGTTCTGGGGAGACAGCCATCGGTATTATTGGTTCAGGGCAAAATAATGCCCCCTCATGGAGGGCAACTGGGCCATATTTATAGAAATGAAAAATAAATATTCCTGGTGAACCAGCAATCTCACTGTTGGGAATTTATCCCACAGATATACCTGCACATGTACGAAATGGTGTATTTACAAGGTTTCTCATAATAGGAAAACTTGTAATAGCAAAAAGCTTAAAATAATACAGTGTCCATTTATAACGGACTGGTTTAAATAAGCTCTATCATATCCACACAAGTGGAACAGTATACAACTGAGGAAAGGAATGAGGAGGCTGAGCTAATATTACTAAATGACAAAAAGCAAAGTTGAATAACGCACACAGTAAGCTGCTTTTATTGTAAGGGAGGTGAGGGGGTCAAAAAAATATATCTGTAGTTGCATCTTTTTGCTCAAAGGGGCGCTGTGAGGATAAAAAAGAAATTAATAAAAATAATTGCTTGTAGGTGAAGGGTCTGAGACAGGAGTGAGACTTCCTGGGTGTATCTTTTTACATAAATTTTAATTTTTAGATCATGTTGATGCATTACTTGCTTAAAACTTAATTTCAAAAATAAAACAATGAGGGGTGGAGTCAAGATGGCATATTAGGAGGGTGCGGAATTCGCGTCTCCTCACAACTAGGGCACCTACCAGGCACCAATGGGGGACCACGGACACCTAAGGGGACGGGAGGTGCCCTCAGCGACCGGGTAGGATGGGGGGCAAGTGAAGGGGAAGGAGAAGTCTAGGTGGGATGGAAGGGGCAGCTGGGGGAGGGGAAGGGATCCCACCCCAGAAGGGGGAAATTGGGGAACCACTGGGAAGGCAGAGGATCAAAAGGGAGCATGGGCAGGTTTCCCCTGCCCACTTGGCCCCCCAGGAACCTGCTGAGATCCTGGGCCTGATCTCTGCCCACCTGGGCCCCCTCCAGCCGCATGGTTCCTGAGGGAGTGGGAGGGAGGGAAGGGGAAGCAAAAGTAAAGGCCAGACCTCCAGGCCCAGCACCCCTGAGAGGTGGCTGGGGGAGGGGAAGAGTGCCTAAACCCAGAGGGACCCACCCACTGTTAGGGGTCCAGCAGGGACGGGGGAGACCCTTGGGAAGACTTTGGAGGAGGTGCACGAAAGAACAGAATGGAACAGGTCCAGTGCGTTCCCTGTCCCCTGACGCACTGGGAAGCCTGTTAGGCTCCCGGGCCTAATCCTCTGCCCTCGGAGCCTCCCTCCTGCCGCGCAGAGCCCAAGCCCCGCCCCTACACCCCCACCCAGGGCCCCACCTCTACACTCTGAGACCCCCTCCAACGCGCTGGGCCTAAGCCCCACCCACACACCCTCACTCAGGGCCCCATCTCCAAACTCCAGAACTCCACACTCCAGAGGCCCTCCTTTCCTTGTGCTGCCTCTCCCCTTCTGCACAGGCCCTAAGCAGAGGCCTCGCCCCACATTTGAATGTCGCCCCGCCTAGGCCCCACCCCATGCTCAACCCTAAACCCTACCCCTGCCTAAGTTCCACCCCTGCCTACACTCCACCCGCTTAGCCAAGGCCGTTTTTTTTTTTTTCTTTTCTTTTTTCCTGTTTTAGATTGGAGTTCTGTTTTACCTTGTTGATCCATTGTTGTTGATTCTTTTATATTTTTATTTTTCCTAACAAATATTTTATTTTTCTAATTTTATTTTATTCTTTATACTTTATTAGTGATCTCTCCTTTTGGCTTGTTCCCTCTCCCCGGCTTTTTTTTTTTCTTTTTTCTTTTTTCTGTTGTGGATTTATTTTACCTTCTTGCAGTTGTTTTAATTATAGTTTTATTTTTCCTAATATATTTTTTATCTTTCTAATTTTATTTTATTTTTAATTCTTTGATATTGTACTGCTCCTTTTTTTACTTTCTTTCTTCCTTTTTTTTTTTTAACAGCACCACGAAGCTTGCGGGATCTTGGTTCCCAGGCTGAAGGTCGGGCCCGAGCTCCTGTGGTGGGAGTTTTGTGGCCACCTAGAGGGGTGGGATAAGGAGGGTGGCAGGGAGATGCAAGAGGGAGGGAATATGGGGATATATGTATGCATATAGCTGATTCATTTTGTTATACAACAGAAACTAACACAACACTGTAAAGCAATTATACTCCAGTAAAGATGTTAAAAATAAGTAAACAAAATGATGAAAAATAAAGTTAAAGACCTATGAAACTATACTGGAGACATAAAAGAAGCTTTAAGGAATGAATTGATGTTTTATGTTCCTATAGGGAGAGCCTCTGAAGGTGTCAATTCTTCCCAAATTAATTAGTTAATTCAATTTATTTTTACTCAACATATAGAATCTAACAAAGTTATTCTAATGTTCATACAGAAAATAAAATGTTCTAGAATTGGCAAGATAATTTTGGAAAAAAATAATGAGGGCTTTATGTTCTCAAGATATACCTTTAAAAACGTAATTAAAATATATTTTAAATATAGCAATAACAGTGTATTATTACATAAGAGAAGACAAATATATCAGTGAAAAAAGATAGAGAGCCTGGAAACTGACATGTGTGTATGTGAAAATTTAGAATATTATAGAAATGAAACTAGATCCATTTTTCATTAATAAAACTAAACACAAGTGTGTTAGAAATCTACACATTTAAAAACAAAACTCTAAAAATATAAAAATAAAATGTAGAATTTTTTATAGACCTTCCAAAGCAAGAGAGAAAACCCAGAAACAACAGCAAAAAGAATAATCAGATTTTACCATGTAGAAATTTAAAAATCACTGCAAATACAGCTGCATATATTTGCCAGTCATTTATCAGTAATAAATGGCAATTGAAAATGAAAAAAATTATTTGCAATAGCATTAAATTTCCACACCCTGAGAATAAATCTAACCAGGCCTCACACAGGAAAATATAAAATATTACTAAGAATATGGAAGATTTAAATAAGTGGATCTATATACTCTGTTCACAGGTTGAAAGACTCAATATTTTAGCTATGTCATTTCTCCCCAAATGATCTATATATGTAATGCAGCCCAGTAACAATACCAGGATTCTTTTTTCTTGAGGAAATCAACAAGCTCATTTAAATTTTACTGCAAATATAAAGGGTGAAGAATAATCAAGACTCTCCTTAAAAGAAGGTGGGAGGACTCATTCTATTGATTATTCTGAGTTATTATAAAGCTACAGTAATTAGGCCTGTGGTGTTGGTTCAAGGCTGGGCAATGGGCCAATGCAATAGCAGAGAGGCTAGAGAGAAACTCAGGTATATGGGGACACTTGACCAAAGACAAAGGGCACAATGCAGTGGGGAAATAATGTCCTTTTCAAGAAATACTCCTGGGTATTAACTGTATAACAATATAAGGGAAAAAAGCAACTTGACTCCCTCCCTACCTCACACCAGCCATACACAAATCAATTCCAGACAGATTGTAAATCTAAACATGAAAAGAAAACAATAAAATTTCTAAGGAAAATATTGGAGAATATTCTTATAGCCTTAAGGTAGAGAAGACTTCTTAAATAAGATATCCAAAGTCTTACCATAAAAAAGATTGATAAATTGAACTACATTAAAATTAAAAGCTTCTGTTCTTCAAAAGACATCATAAAGAGTCTAAAAGATAAATCACAGGGTGGGAGAATATATTTGCAACACAAAGAGCCAATAAACAACTTGTTGCCAGAATATACAAAGAAGTCCTACAAATCAATACAAAATGACACACAACCATGCCAGTTATTAACTTATTGCCTCTCGGCTTCAAATTCACTCTATTCTCCCCTACTTTGTAATCCTGGAGCTGGGCTCTGCAAACCCCATGTCTGCTTTGCCAGCTGGCTCTGTGTCAGGCTCTGACAATAGGGGTCACTGAAGGAGGCTGCAAGGATGGAGGAAGGACTAGGGTCTTTGTTTTTCTCTTGGATTTGCCCCAATTGGTGATGAGCTGAGCAGGAAACGACGTGGCTTCTTGCGGCATTCCCATGGCAGTGGCAGGCCCTCTTGGTTCTGAAGTGGCCCCAGCAAACTTCACCTTCACTGCAGAGGCATGTGGCATGTTTCTGCAATAGGCACATCACCTCAGAATCTGAATAGAACTACCATGTGACCCAGCAATTTCACTCCTGGGTATATATACAAAAACAACAAAAACACTAATTTGAAAAGATGGGTGCACCCCAATGTTCGTAGTAGCATTACTTACTATTGCTAAGACATGGAAGCAACCTAAGTGTCCACCAAGAGATAAATGGATAAAGAAGATGTCGTATATTTTATGCAATGGAATACTACTCAGCCATAAAAATGAAATTCTACCATTTTCAACATCTAGTATGGATTTGGAGGGTACTATGTTTAGTGAAGTAAGTCAGACAGAAAAAGACAAATACTGTATGATATCACTTATGTGGAACCTAAGAAATACAACAAACTAGTGAATATAACAAAAAAGAAATAGGATCACAGATATAGAGAACAAACTAGTGGTTACAGTGGGGAGAGGGAAGCGGGGAGGGGCAAGATTGAGGAAGAGGATTAAGAGGCAAAAACTACTATGTATAAAGTAAGCTACAAGGATATATTGTACAGCACAGAGAATATAGCCAATATTTTATAATAACTATAAATGGAGTATAACCTTTTTTTTTTTTTTTTTTTTTTTTTTGCGGTACGCGGGCCTCTCACTGTTGTGGCCTCTCCTGTTGTGGAGCACAGGCTCCGGACGCGCAGGCTCAGCGGCCATGGCTCACGGGCCCAGCCGCTCCGCGGCATGTGGGATCTTCCCGGACCGGGGCACGAACCCACGTCCCCTGCATCAGCAGGCGGATTCTCAACCACTGCGCCACCAGGGAAGCCCGAGTATAACCTTTTAAAGATTGTGAATCACTATATTATACACCGATAACTTACGTAATATTGTACGTCAACTGTACACCAATAGAAAAACAGCAGAATGGGTAAATACAGTATGGCATACTTATTAAATGCAATACTATATATACAATGGCAAAAATGAACAAAAGATAGCTACATGGCACAATGTGAATGAATCTCACGAACATGATACTGACCAACAGCAACAAAGAGCCAGACACAGAAAACAGAGAATGCATGATTTCTTTATATAAATTTTCTAAAGGCGAAACTCATCTTTTGATAGTTATTGTTGCTTTGAAACCACATTACCTTTGCGTGGAGGAACCAGATGGTGATGGGGCAGGTGTGAGAGAGCAGCTTCTTGGGTATGTAAAATGTTCTATTTCTTGGCCTAGGGTGTGGTTACATGGATTTGTTTACTTTATGATAATTGATTGAACCCAACACTTTTACTTATGTTTCTAGATTGGCGTTATTTTTCAATTAAAAAGTAAATTAAAAAAAAAGAAATGTGACAGTTGAGGTAAAATATTTACTATATTTATGCTAGCCAAAGTTTAATACCCAAAATGTATAAAGAGCTTCTATATAGAAAAGACAAACTATCTAAAAGAAAAATGGGTGAAAGAGTATAATAAATAATTCACACACTGTATACAATTGGTCACTGCACACAGGATGAATCGCCCAATTTCACTGGGAACCTGGAGAGTATGTTCACAAACACCAGTGAACACCCATTTGAATGGAAAAAGAAAAGACTGATAAAATGCTGGTGGAGATGTGGATAAAGAGGCACTTTATTATCAGAATCAAAATAAAACTATGACTAACCTTTGGCCCAACATTTCACTTTTAGGAATCCTAAAATAAGAGTCACACATATTTCAGAAGATGTAAGTAAAGGAGTGTTCACTAGAGCATTATTTGTAATATGAAAGAAAATGGAAAATTAAATGTCCATTAATTGGGAAAAAATCAAGTATATCCATAAAAGGAAAGGCTATGTGGCTGCTAAAAAGAATAATGGGGCTCCATTTGGCTTGACATGACAAAATCTGCTGTGAAGCTAACTCAGAAAAGCAACTCTAGGATCAGTGTATTGAAAATTATGGCATTAATGCTAAAGAATTAAAGCCATAAGGTATATTTGTAAAGGGTATCTTTCAAGTGTTATCCTATAGGTTTATGTACTACTTAAATATCTTATCAGAATTTTTTTTAATGGCCCAAGTAAAACATTAAAAAAATATATGAATTTAAAGTACCCACTGTGAGGTAGGTACCAGGATCCCCATGGGTGACAGTTCTGGTTTTTCCTGATACCCAAGGCAGACTCCATGCAGGAAATAGCCAAGCTCCACCTCCATATCCATTTGAAACCAACAGGATTTATTTAGGGAGGAGGGAAAGAGGGAACAGGAATTCCTATCTAAGGAAGAAGTTTCTTAGCCCTGAGCTGGTTTATTCTTGGCTTACTTCGTGGTCTGGAATACCTACTTGGACTATTCTCCATCTGCGTAGGGCTGGTGGGAGGTCTTTCTCCATAGACAAGGTCTGATGATATCTGGCGGAAATATAACGTGAGCCTTGCATGTGATTTTAGATTTTCCAGTAGCCACATTAACAAAGGAAAAAGAAACAGGTGAAATTAATTTTAATAATATGTTTATTTAACCCAAGATAGCAAAAATATTATCATCTCAACATGTAATCAATATAAAACTATTAATGAGATATTTTATGTTCTGTTTTTTTGTGAAGTCTTCAAAATCTGGTGTGTACTTTACACTTACAATACATCTCAATTTGGATGTTACATTTTTCTTGATCTGTATTTGATTTCACAAAATTTACAGTTGAAAAAGTAGAGTCAAATACCTAAGCTGTTCCAAACATATTTAAACATACTTAGAAATGTTCAGTAACTGAATCAAGTATCAGTCATTTAATTTGAATTTAAATAAAATGAAGTTAAAAATCCAGTTTCCTAGTTGCCCTAGCTATATTTCAAGTGCTTAGTGGCCACATGTGGTCAGTGGCTCAGTATCGAATAGCACGGGTCTAGGCCAACCCCTCCCTGTGCTCCTGGAGGTGGCTCCCTTGGCCATGTGCTGGGACTGCAGCTCTTCTCTGCCTCCTGAATACGTGGAGCTCCAGGCACTGGGAGAACCAGGTGAGTGCTGGAGAACAGCCAGCCTTCAGAGTGGGCGGAGAGTCTCAGACACCTGGGTACATGATATTTACCTAGCAGCCTCAGCACTGCTGTGCAGAGCTGGTGAAGATGAGCAAGGGGCCTTGTGGGCTGTGAAAGACCTCCACAGAGGGATTGCATTCCTGGGGGATGAGCCTGACCTTGGGATGAACCCAACAGGATGACCTAAGCTAAGATTTCACAATGCAGTGGCAGCAGGGAACAGGTGGTGGCAGCAGCTGGGAGCTCTCTGTGGGCTGGGGTGGGACCTCGGCCTCTCTGAGCAAATGAGCCCTTACAGAGGGCAAGTCTGGGCCCACAGGGGAAAATGAGGAAACCCCCAGCCCTGCCTTGCACCAAGGTCTCTTAGCTTCTTAGCTGAGGCAAGTTATAAGGCCTTCAGCATCATCACATCTCTGGTATAATCACACCCAAGGCAAAACTGAAGGACTGATTTTCCACATCTTTAGAAATTCCTTTTTTCTTTCTTTCTTTCTTTCTTTCTTTCTTTCTTTCTTTCTTTCTTTCTTTCTTTCTTTCTTTCTTTCTTTCTTTCTTTCTCTCTCTGTCTCTCTCTGTCTCTCTCTCTCTTTCTTTCTTCCTTTCTTGTCAATGGTGAAGCTTCTGTTGAAAAACCATTCTTGAGAATCCTGTGGAAGCCTCTCTCTGAGCTCTGGGCTGGGAAGACCACATGCTTTCATCACCATTCTGGGTTCCCATTTTGGTGAAATTGACATTTCATGGATTAATTCATCTCTATGATGTGCCAATGGATGCAACCAAATATAAAACATGGCCCCTCCCCTTTAGCAACCCACAGTTCAGCGAGGGCGGCCAAGGAAGATTTCCTTTTTTTGAAAACAGTGGTGTTCAACCTTGGCTTCACAGCACTGATGCCTGAGACACACCCCAGATGTTCTGATTTAATTAGTCTCGGGTACAGACATGGCACTGGGGTTTTAAAAGCTTCACAGGTGATTCTCACATGCAGCTTGGGTGAGCACCACAAATTAGAATCAAGTCAGTGACCTCAAGGGCCAGCAACTGGGTTCTAGGAATTCTGATTATATCCCAGGAATTCTGTGCTCAGGAAAGCAGCCAAAGTGATCCTTTAAAGTGTAGCCTTTAAAGGTCATAGCCTTCCCCTCTTCAAAACTCTACCATGGTTCCCATTAAGTAACAACCAGAGCCCTTGTATCTCAATATACGCACAGGGCCCTGTATGATGCACCCCATGTCGTCACTCTGCCTCCTTACTCCCTCTCCTCCGGCTGCACTGGCCTCCAGGTTGGTCCTTAAGCATTCACCTTAGCTCTTCCCTGTGGCCGGGACAATCGTCCCTCAAACACCCATGTGGCCAACTCTCTCACCTCCTGCACACTTGTGGTGAT
Source organism: Neophocaena asiaeorientalis asiaeorientalis (assembly GCF_003031525.2). Lineage (NCBI taxonomy): Eukaryota > Metazoa > Chordata > Mammalia > Artiodactyla > Phocoenidae > Neophocaena > Neophocaena asiaeorientalis. Next base: position 1,909,941 of record NW_020185321.1, read on the forward strand.
TAATTTTACGTGTCAAATTAACTGGGTTAAAGGGTCCCCAGATAGTTGGTAAAGCATCATTTCTGGATATGTCTGTGAAGGTGTTTCCAGAAGAGACTAGCATTTGAATCAGAAGAATAACGATCACCCTCACCAGTGTGGGTGGGTATCATCCAAGCTGTTGAGGGCCTAAATAGAACAAAAAAACAGAGGAAGGGGGAATTCGCTCTGCTTGAGCTGAAATATCTACCTCCTCCTGCCCTTAGACATAGGCATTCTTGGTTCTTGGGCCTTTGGACTCAGAAGTAAACTTATGCCATTGGCTCTCCTCGTTCTGGGTTTGGACTGGAATCTGCCACCAGATTTCCTGGGCCTCCAGCTTGCAGTCAACAGATCATGGGACTTCTCAGCCTCCATAATTGTGTGAACCAGTCCCTTAAAAAAAATCTCTTCCTATATGTCTATATATTTCTATGGGTTTTATTTCTCTGGAGAATCCTGACTATATACAACCTATGCTCAACATTATCTTCTCAATGAGTCTTTTCCTGAGCCCTCTGCCCCTTTCACCCTTCTCTCTTTCTCTATGGCACAAATCTCCTTCTAACATACTATATAATTTCCTTATTGGCAACGTCTATTAATTATTACCCACTTCCTCTGCTAGGGACATTTGTCTGCTTTGTTCACTGATGTGTTCCTGGTGCCTAGGATGTGCCTGACATGATGGGTGCTCTGTAAATATTTATTAAATACGTGAGAATCTGCAGAGTTCTAAGTAAGAAAGATTTCTGGGTAAATGAAGGTGATGACCTTACATGTTTAACGTTCCCCATCCAGATACTGATAAATGATGAAAGGACTAAAGGAAGAGTGATATACTAGTACTTCACTGGAAAATAGAGAAGGTGTGCACTGTGGATAGGCCAGAAACTGCAAGAAATTACTACTAAAAATAGCACAGATAGATAAAAAATGAAGGAAATGACCCCCCAAAATACATCTGCTTTTTTGAGAAAGCAGTAGGTGTCATGGGAATAGAGAAGATCATGGCAGTATCTACCCAAATGTCTGCACTTTAAGTGGTGAGAACAGAAGTGTGGGTAGGTCATGAATTGGATGTGAGTTCCATGTCCTTTAACTATTTGTAGATTGATACCCTGGGAAAGTAGCTGCTCCAGGGGGTATAAGGGTAAGAACAAAAGCAGCAAATGCAAAAATCCCAGATATAAAAGTCTCTCTCTGATGACTGTGGCCCTTCCCAAGGTAGTGAACTGTGGGGTCAGGAAATAGGCCAGATGAAATGACATTCCACACTAGAAGTAGATGCAGATCTAAACTGAAAACTTCACATGGAAAGCTAATCTTCAGCAAAAACAGAGAAGGAACTGTAGCAAACTGAAATTTCCCTGCTTTGACTGTCTCCTAGCATACTTCCTACTCCTCTCTAGCTGCATAATGACAAAGCAGATTTGTAAACTATGTCAACTCCTCTTCCAATTTCAGATCTGTAAGTATCCAGGTGGTGAGGGAGGGATCAGAGGAGAATTCGCTCACACTGTTTGGGGCATATACCTAGTTTGGATAGATGTCTTCTTGTTTTAGCTTGAATAATGTGACCAAAAATGGCACCTATGAAAAGACTCTGCATTACTTAAACAGAAGAATATGGCAATTATAACATACTTAAAATATACTGTATTGTTTACCATGTGCTTTCAGTTAAATTCAGAAAAAAAAAAGAACTCTGTAAAATGAGGTGAAAGATATGGTAGTGAGCAAACAGACTGAAATGTAACGGGAGGTTCCTGAATTTCGAAAAGTCAGTAAAGAAATGAAAAGTCACTAAAGAAACAAGAAGTGCAGGTAAAAATGACATTAGAGGCATTAAATTGCAGAAGTGACACAAAAGAAAGTAAAACCAGTGATACAGAGAACAAACACAATAAGCTCTATGAGTGCAGAATTTTCTTTTCAGACTAAGAAGATAGATGTTCTAAGAGTCAAGAAGATAGATAAGGAGATAAAACAAATATATAAATATTCTTTCAAATATTCAATAATCCAAATATACATTATTCATAATCCCAGGAAAAAAGGTTTGAGGTATAGGAAGAAACAGTGAGGAAAAAAAAAAAAAAAAATGCAAAAAGCAAAAAAAACAATGATATTCCTAAAGAAGAGACTGGAAAAATATAATTGAATCAATTATCAAAGATAGAATAGAATAAATCTCTTGGATGAATAGAGACATAAATCTGAAGATTCACATGGCTAGATGTTTACAAGGTTAATGAAAAGTAATCAATTCCTGTACATAACTCTGGTGAAAAATTTTCATTTCAAAGGGAAAGAAAAACTCCAGAAAGGAGAGAGAAACACAATTATAATAGAATGAAGATTAGGCTGTTTTCTAACTTGTACTCTGCAGTATTGGGGTAAAAGAACAGTAGAACTAGACTCACCTTTTTCTAGCAATATGGTGGACTTAATGTTGAAAGAAAAATTTGCTGCAGAAGATTTAAAAATGTGGCATAGAATATTTAAAAGCCACCTAAACAGGGTAGGGAGACAAAATCTGTGCATGTTCAAGGTGGGTGGTCAGATCAGAGGCAGCTATGTATAGCCAGCAACTCTATAAAGCAAACTAGGGAAAAAACACACCCCACAGAGAAAATGAAATACCCTTCTGTCTTTGGCTCTAGATGGAGGGAATAAAAAGAAGAAAGATTCTTCCAAGAATTTTTTAATATAAATCATTGCATGAGTTTGGGACTGGAATTCACACTACCAGTGTGGCCTGAAATTCCCTAAGAAACTTTAGTTTAAAGTAGTTTCAGGTTGGCAATATACATATGTGTCTAGCAGAGCTAAATGAAATATTCTTCGGAAGAACCACTTTAAACCTACGTTTCAAAAAACTCCAATAGATAAAATTCTGGAGAACATGCACTCATAATCAAAAATTACAAATCACATGAGGAAATGAGCCACCATAGCAAGAATTAGCAGAAAATACAAACTACAGAATCATCAGACATTCAAAACCCATAGATACCACAATGATAAAATTCAGAATATTTAAAACTGTGTTTATTAGGATTAAATAAATAAAGGAGAGTTTCAAAAGTGTAACTATGAAACTAGCAACTGTAAAAAAATTACCAGGAACGTTTGAAAAAATTAGTAGAACTTCTAGGAATTAAAACCTTTATGCACAGATTAAGCAGACATAGAGAATAGAGTGTGAAAATCTAACATATGCCTCCTCAGAGTTCCAGAATAAATATATTAAGAGAATTGGAGGAGAGACAATATTCAAAGATATAGTGGCTGCAAATTTTCAGAATTGATAAAAAATTCCAATCATCAGATTGAGGAAGTTCACCTACTCCCAAAGAGAATGAGTATGAATAAATCTACATCTCTAAAACCCTCCAGACAAACAGAAAAACCATAAAAGTGACTAGAAACAACAGAAACAATAAATAGAAAGGATAATTACAGTGACATTCGACTTGTCAGCAGCAATGTTAGAAGCCAGAAAATGGAAAAATAACCTTAACATTCTGAGAAAAATTGCTCTTAACTTAGTACTTCTGAGTATAAAATTGTACCTTGCAAGAATGAAGATGAAATAAATATGTATTATAACAAAGAATGGCTTGTAGAGTTTTAAAAGGATAAGCTGTTAAAAAAGGAATGTCTAAAGGCCATTCTTCATAATACAGAAAAACGTTTTGAGATGTAGGGGGGAATGGTGAGCAAGAAAATTGTATATATGTGGGTAGATCTAATTAAACAATGACCATTTAAAACAACTATTGTGATTTCTAAAATGTACAGTACAAATTGAGAAAAAATAAAATACTGGGTAAAAATAGTGGTAGGTGCTAAATATTCTAAGACGATTGCATTATTTTGGAAGAGGATAAAGATACTGATTAACTACAAGATGGAAAAGCAGGATAAAATCAATCATCTAAATTAAAAATACATAAAAGGAGGGAAAAAAAACAGAAAAGGAGCAAAAAAGAAAAAAAAATTAAGTTGTAGAGCTAAAGCCAATTATATCAAATTTCACAACAAATGTAAATGGACTAAAGTTTCTGGGTAAAGGACAAAGATTTTCAGGTTGCATTAAAATTAAAATAATGGAGAAACACTTAAAACATTCAGACTTGGAAAGGTTGAAAGTAAAATGATAAAAAAGGATACACTAGATAAGCACGAATCAAACAGAATGGAGCTGGTGTAGCAATATGAACCTTAGAAAAACTAGAAACACATTACTGAATATAAAAAGTATGACCCCATATTGAGTTCTAAGCTCCTCTGAATTTAATACCATAGCTTTACAATATGCAAATAACAATGGTCATAACTAAAAAGAGATTCCAACAAATCCATCATCAAACCAGCAGATTTTAATACACCCCTTTTATTAAATGATAGATTAAGTAAAAAATATCATTGAGGTTATAGAATATCTCAACCAAACAACTAACAAACCTGAATTAACATATTAATAAAATAACACTCTTTAAGAGAACTTTTCATAAATAAATAAAATATTTATAAAAATAAAACACAAGCAGCAAGATGCAAAATTTTTAAATAATTAATTTCATATTACACTAGATATAAAAATTTCATATATAGCATATATAATAGCTGTATAACTATATAATCATATACTAACTGTAATTATGTATAGTTATATAATCTCATAATTGCTGGAATGGCAAGAAAGTTGCATCTAAAGATAAATTTATATCATTTACATCAGAAAAGAGATAAATATTAACGGTAGAATAGAAATTAATAAAATAAAACTAAAATTGTACTAGAGAGGCTTAAAAGAAGCTAATATTTGGTTATTTTAAAAGGCTAATAAAAATAGACCAACTCTAGTGAGAAGGATCATTTAAAAAACAGAGGTTTTTTAAAATAAAACAAACAAAAATTTTTGTTTTTTTTATTTAATTTTTGTTTTATTTATTTATAAAATAAAATAAAACAATTTTAGGGATAAAAAGGAAAGAAAAACTATAGATCAAACAGGAATTAAAAGAAGAGTGTATTTTTTTCAACTTTATGACAGTATTGTGGAAATTTAAATGAAATGGACAAATTTGTTAAAAATCAATTACTCTGATCAAAGAAAAAATATTAAATTTTAATAGTCCTGTAACAAGTAAATAAATTGCATCAATAGTTTAAAAATCTCCCCACAAGGAAAACATTAGACACAGGTGATTTTATCAAAAAATGAAGAAACAAATACTCCAGTAAGGCCAGAAACTATAAAACTCTTAGAGGAAAACATAGGAAGAACATTCTATGACATAAATCACAGCAAGATCCTTTCTGACCCACCTCCTAGAGTAATGGAAATAAAAACAAAAATAAACAAATGGGACCTAATGAAACTTCAAAGCTTTTGCACAGCAAAGGAAACCATAACCAAGACCAAAAGACAACCCTCAGAATGGGAGAAAACATTTGCAAATGAAGCAACTGACAAAGGATTAATCTCCAAAATTTACAAGCAGCTCATGCAGCTCAATAACAAAAAAACAAACAACCCCATCCAAAAATGGGCAGAAGACCTAAATAGACATTTCTCCAAAGAAGATATACAGAATGCCAACAAACACATGAAAGAATGCTCAACATCATTAATCATTAGAGAAATGCAAATCAAAACTACAATGAGATATCATCTCACACCAGTCAGAATGGCCATCATCAAAAAATCTAGAAACAATAAATGCTGGAGAGGGTGTGGAGAAAAGGGGACACTCTTGCACTGCTGGTGGGAATGTGAATTGGTTCAGCCACTATGGAGAACAGTATGGAGGTTCCTTAAAAAACGACAAATAGAATTACCATATGACCCAGCAATCCCACTACTGGGCATATACCCCGAGAAAACCAAAATTCAAAAAGAGTCATGTACCAAAATGTTCATTGCAGCTCTATTTACAATAGCCCAGAGATGGAAACAACCTAAGCGCCCATCATCGGATGAATGGATAAAGAAGATGTGGCACATATACACAATGGAATATTACTCAGCCTTAAAAAGAAATGAAATTGAGCTATTTGTAATGAGATGGATAGACCTAGAGTCTGTCATACAGAGTGAAGTAAGTCAGAAAGAAAAAGACAAATACCGTATGCTAACACATATATATGGAATTTAAGGGGAAAAAAATGTTATGAAGAACCTAGGGGTAAGACAGGAATAAAGACGCAGACCTACTGGAGAACGGACTTGAGGATATGGGGAGGGGGAAGGGTGAGTTTTGACAGGGCGAGAGAGAGGCATGGACATATACACACTAACAAACGTAGTAAGGTAGATAGCTGGGGGGAAGCAGCCGCAAGGCACAGGGATATTAGCTCGGTGCTTTGTCACAGCCTGGAAGGGGTGGGATGGGGAGAGTGGGAGGGAGGGAGACGCAAGAGGGAAGACATATGGGAACATATGTATATGTATAGCTGATTCACTTTGTTATAAAGCAGAAACTAACACACCATAGTAAAGCAATTATACCCCAATAAAGATGTTTAAAAAAAAAAAAAAAAAAACAAATACTCCAAAATCTTTATAAACACCTTCAGAAAACAAAAAGAGGGTACAATTCCCAAGTTACTTCATGTGCCAAGCACAACAAGATCAACACAGAGAAGTAAAATTATAGGTCAATCTTACTTATGAATATGGAGTTAAAACCTACCTTCTCCCTCCAAAAAATATGTAAAAAGAGAATGTAAAATGACCAAACTAGTTTCATTTCAAGAATGAAAAGTGAGTATAAAATTATAAAATTTATAAAGGTTATTCACCACATTAAATTGAGTCTCTCAAGGTCATTCTTTCTGATTATTGTTGTTTTCTATTTCTAATTCAAATTCGATCAATGTCTGCTTCTTATATTTTGAAGTTAACTTTTTGTGTGCATTTACTTTAGAAATGTGATACTGTCCCTTGGATTCATCCCTTTATCTTTATGAAATGTCTTTATTTTTAGTAGTGTTTCTTGTTTTTAAATCTATTCTGTCTGGTATTAGTATAGCAACACCAGCTTCCTTTGGTTAAGGTCTGCATAGCATGTCTTTTCCCATCCTTGTAACAATTATGTATTCTTATGCTTAAAGTTGTGAGTCTTTTAAGCAGCTTATAATTACATTTTGTCTCTACATTCAGTGTGACTATCTTTGTTAACTGGAATACTTACTCATTTATATTTAATATAATTACTGCTTTATTTGTGTTTACATCCTCCAATTTAGTACCTGTTTTCTTGTAGTTCACTTGTTCCATGTTTCTTTGCCTCTCTTTTCTTGACTTCTTTTGAGTTAATCAAAAACCTTTCATTATTTTCTCTCCTTTATTAACTTACTTGTTTATAAGTTTATTCTTCTTGTAGTTACTCTAGAGATTACAATTACATTCCTTGATATATTACCATCTGATACAAATTGTTACTTTTCCACTTCCTTGATAATGCTCAAAATGTGGAACATTTTCAGTCCATTGACCCTCTCTTGCATTTTGCAATTTTGTTGTCATGTATTTTAATTCTGCATGTTTAAATCCCCACAAGACATTATTATTGTTCTACACAGTCATTATCAGTCGATGTACATTTATATTCATCTATATGTTTACCCTTTGACTTTGTGTGTTTAATTTCTTCTTGCATTTCTGTGATTCCCTTTAGGATATATATAATTTTTTCAGACCAAAGATCTCTCATTAATGTTTCTTTCAGTGCAGGTTTGCCAGAGATAAAATACTCCTGGTTTTTGTCTGAAACTATCATCATTTTACATTTATTTTTGAAGAATATTTTTGCCAGTTATAAAATTCTAGGTTGGAATTTATTTTATCTCAGCACATTAATGAGGCCATTCTCTTGTCTTTTGCCTGCTGTCATTCTGTCAGGAAAACAGCTGTCAATCTTTTATTTTCCTCATCTCAAGATAATGTTCTTTTCCCCACCTCTGACTGCTTTTAAGCTTTTCTCTTATTTGGTCTATAGCAGAACGCTAGGTTGTGCCTCAAAGCAATTTTCTTTGTGTTAATTCTTCTTGGGGTTTACAGACCTCCTTGAATCTGTCTTTCAACAATCTTATAAATTATCCAGCCATTTTCACCTTGCATATCATTTTATAGTCCCTGCTACTACTTTAATTCTGGGATTCTGATTACATATATGTTGGATTATTTGACTGTGGCTCACATGACATCTCATACATGTATTCAATGCTCTTTCATGTATTTTCCATTCTTTTCAATATTTATACTGAGTTTAGATATTATATATTGATCTTTCTTCAAAAAAATCCCAACTAATCCTGGCATCTGCTGTTTCTAATATTTAGTTATACCAATGTAACATGTACCAAAAACCTTAAGTTATTTTATATTTTTGTAATTTCCATTGGATTCTTCTTTTTATTTTATATATATTCTAATTATCTGTTGATATGCTCTAAATTTTAATCCATTTTCTCCAAGTTTCCTGTTTATCAATCATACTAAACTCATTATATTAAACTTTATGAAATTTCTATTACTTTACCAGTTTTCTTCAACAAAAATGTCAGTATCATATGGTTCAAACTGATGCTGCTTTAATTCCATTATCTGAATAATGTGTGAGAATCTTTCCATTGTCTACTTTTCTTTTGACTTTTGGTCAAGTGGTCCTAAATGTTTATGTGTGTGTGTGTGTGTGTGTGTGTGTGGTATTTTTTAAATAAAGTTTAACTGCATAGAGTATAGCACACAAATCTTAATGTATAACTTGATGCACTTTTATATATGTATACACCCATATATTTTCACCTAGATCAAGATATAGAGCATTTTCAGTAATGTAGGTTACCTCATGCCCTGTCCCAGTCATTGCTGCACCAAGAATAGTTGGGGAAGTTATGCTTGTTTTATGTAGTATGTACTCCTTTGTGCTGATTTCTTTTCACTTAACTTTATGTCTATGAGTTCATCCATGTTGTTGTGTCTGTCAGAATTTTGCTCCTTTTCATTGTTGAGTAGTATTCCATTGCATAAATACACGACAATGTATTTATGCGTTCTACTGTTTATGGATACCTCTTGTTGTCTTTCCATTTGTGTGCTTTTATGAAGAGTGTTTCTATAAACATTGTGGTGCTTACCTTTGGTGGACATAACCACTCATTTTTGGGGGAAATATAAAACTAATGAATCCAGATGCTGGGCCATGGGACATATGTATATTTTGCTTTAGTAGGTATTGCTAAATCGTTTTTCAAAGTGATTTACTAATTTATAGTCTTATTAGCAGTTTAAGAGAATTCCAGCTGTTCTACATCCTCCCCTGAACCTGATACTGTGAGTCTTGTTAATTTTAGCTTTTCTGGTGGGTGTATAGCAGTATATTATTGAATTTTATCTTTATTTTTCTGATGATTAATCGATTAATTAAGTTAAGTACTTTTTTGTGTTTATTGATTATTTTAAAATCTTCCTTTATGAAGTGTCTGCTCAAGTTTCTTGTTTTTCTGCTGGGTTATCTGAATTTTTCTCATTGATTTATACGAGTTCTTTTTATACTCTGAATTTGAGTTCACTGTTGGATATTTGCATTGGAAATATCCTTTCCAAGTCTATGGCATGAATTTTTATTCTCTTAATGATATCTTTTAATGAACATGGATTCTTAATTTTAATGAAGTCCAATACATTAGTCTTTTCTTTTACAGTTTGTACATTTTTGGTTTTGGGAAAGCTATGTTTGCCTACTTAAAGAGAATTAGGATCTTCTCCTATTTTTCCTTCTAGAAACCTGATTTGTTTTAATTATCATTTTTAATTCAATGATCCATATTGAATTAATTTTCATGTACTGTGTGAGGTAGGGATTGTATTAGTCATGGTTCTTCAGAGAAAAAGAACTAGTAACATATCTATATACATAAAATATAAAATAAGGAATTTTCTCACCTGATTATGGAGGCTGAAAGCCCCAAGATCTGCAGTTGACAAACGGGAGACCCAGGAAAGCTGATGGAATAGTTCCAGTCTAAGTCAAAAGACCCAAGAATCAGAAGAATTGATGGTGTAAGTTCTAGTCTGAAAGCCAGCAGGCTCAGGACCCAAGAAGAGCCAAAGTCGCAGTTCAAGTCCAAAGGCAGGGAAAGATAAATGTCTCAGCTCATGACAGTCAGTCAGTGACTGATATCTATGGGAAGGTCAGTCCCTTTGTTCTAGTCAGGGCTTCATCAGATTGGATCAGGCCCACCTGCATTGGGGAGGGTCATCTGCTTTACTCAGTCTTCTGATTCAAATGTTAGTCTTATCCAGGTATACCTTCACAGACACACCCAGAATAATGTTTGACCAAATATCTGGGTGCCTCATGGCCCAGTGCAGTTGACAAATAAAATTAACCATTACAGGGATCAATATTCATTTTTATCTATCATCTATCTATCTACACTTGACCCATCACCATTTTTTAAAATGACCATCCTATTCCCAGTGAATTGTGTAAATACTTTGTCACTAATCATGTGTCTGATAAGGATGGTTATTAACACAGTTAACAAAGTTGATGATAAATATAGCTATATATATGTTCATAACTATTTAAAATATTTTATATTTTTACTAAAATAAAAATTGTGTGGTTAAAAAAATGTTAATGTACTCTGCTGCCCCTTTTCTCCTCTGCATTCCTGCTCTCCATAAACAATTGTTTTTCATGATTTTGCCCATTTCTAATTAATGCTTATATTAATGCAAATTTCTTGAGTCATGAGTGTTACATATTATATACTGATTTCTTGTTTTATTAGTTACATTTTTTTTGCTTTTCTGCAGCCACTCCCCATTTTCCCTCCTCCACCTAATCAATATATCTATGTCACAAACTGTAGTTATATCAGTAATTAATGTTTATATTAATATAACCATATTGCTTTCTGCCTAACCATGCAGTATACAATAATTCTCCTGTACAACTTTTTGGTTTTCTGGGACGTTGACAACTGTTTTATTTTCTGATTACTTAGTGTTCTGTGCATTGAGAGTCATTTCTTGATAAATGCTCCAGAAGACTTGTCAAATATATGGCAGTATTTTTCCAAGTCTTCAGACATATTTCTGAGCACTTCATATGTTCTCCTACCCCAGAAACTTCCTTCCTACAACCTTTTGTGAGCTTGTTCATGTAGCTTACGGTGTTATGGTGGAGATGAATAATTTTAATCTCATCTCCTATTCTTTTGTACAGAGCTTTATTTTTTTTTTGTCTTGTTTAATTGCTGTTTGTTTTTTTCCCTCTCTGAAGCTCGCAGGATCTACTCTTTATCCTTAGTGTTCTGAAATTAGGTGATAATGTTGTTGGCATAAGTCTTCTGTTATTATTGTTTATTCTGTTAGGTGTTTCATGGATCCAGCCAATCTGCCAGTTTCTCATTGATGTTCTCCCCAGAATTTTCTCTTGCTGGTCATCTATGGGAATTCCTGGATAGACTCAACACATGTCTCATCTTCTCTGTTCTGTTACTCAACTTTTTTGTTTTATTTTCTATTACTCATCTATTTGTTTTATTTTCTCCCATCTATTGTCTATTCCACTAAGTTCTTTTCAGTTTGCTTATTTGTTTTTATTTTTGTATCCCTCCTTGTCTTGATCTGTGTCGTTCATGTTGAGTTTTCTCACATGTGTTATGATTTTGGGCTCTTTATTCATATTTAAGAGCAAAGCTTTAAACTCATTAGAAGCTCCAAGTGTCCTCATCAGATCACCATTATGGGCCTCCACTGTGGTGTAATCAGGCTGCCAGCTTTTTTGTCTTTCTGTTGTAAAGCTCCCTAATGACAGACCTTGTAAACATTTTTATTTGTATCCATTCGGTTTGTCCAGAAAATAGTCCTTTAACATACTATCTGGTGGCATTATATGAATTGCTGACACCCTGGAAAGAGGGCAAGGGAAGAGATGTGGTATGTGACCATTCTGGATTTGGATTTACTTTTTCCTTTTGTTTTCAATTTAGTACCTTCTCTCCCAACTACATCTGGTTTCCCCACATCTGGAGCCTCTCAATTCTAAACGTAATAAAACTCCCATTTCCTGTAGAGATGGGAATGGGATATATCCTTGGCTACACATGGAAGACCAAGAGATTGGAAAAGGCATGGGGGGTGACATCTAACTGCTCAGTACAGATGTGCAACTTTGGTAACTGTGCTGCCAAACCCCAAACCTTCCTAGAGTCCTGGGGGAAATGAATTTTTTTCACTGCTCTCTCCTCTATTGGCACAAAGGCTTCACTTTCCTTGGTTCTTCTGTGTTATTTACCCCTGCTCTATTTGCTATCTTTGAAACAATTTCTATCTATGAACAGTGTTGATTGCTCTTCTATCCTCTTTATCTTTATGGGTTATTATTATTTCAGTTATTTTACTAGTGTATCAATAGAGTTTTGAGAGAGTAAAGAAATATATGCATGAGAAATTTAATGTATATGTATGATTTCATAGATACTTCTTATATATATATATATATATATATATAAATCTTTCTTTACAGACACAAATCATACCACAAATTAAGCAGAGAATATGTATTTTGAAATAAATCCGGTACTTTCATAAAGACTAACACAAAGAAAATCAAAAAAGGATAAAATGTAAATATACAGGTGTATATTTTATGACTAAATGCAATAAAAATAATCACCAAATAATAAAAACCTCCACAGCTGTCAACGATAGAAACTATTACTAACGCCTTGACTATTATTATTGTTATTATTAATTTTATTATTACTACTAGTAAATAACCCCTGGAATAAAAATTAAGTTCAAATAAAAGTCCAAATAAAAAGGAAGTATGAACTCTTTAAAAATGAATGTCAGTGAAGACAATGCATGTGAAGGTCTGTGAGTACTCACATGAATCTGGATAGTCTTAAATGCACATAGCAGAAAATAAAGAAGATTGAAAAGTAAAAGAAGCATACCTAAAACTCAAGAAGCTAGAAAATAGATAAAAAATAAATCAAAATTCTATGAACATATTTAATAAAGATAATGGGAACACTCACTAACATAGAAATTTAAACAAATGAATACAACCCCAAAAGCTTGCTTAACAGGACTAATAAAAAAAATAAAACTTTTCACAAGACTAATCAAGAAAGAAAAAGAGAGAAAAAATAAACATTAGAAAAAAATGGGACAGATACATAGCTACTGACAATATTATGAAAAGTTATGAGTAATCTATATACTGGTTTATGCCAATAAATGTAAACATTTCAATCAAATTTTTAAAGATAATGTAAGTGGTGAAAATCAACTCAGGATGAGATGGACTACCATAATATATGAATAACCATAGAATAAAATGAAAGGAAGTCACATAACAATCTTTAAAAATGTATCAAGCTCAGGTGGCTTTATGGGTAAGTTCTACTAATCTTTACTGAATTAAAATGATATACGTTATGAACTGTTTCAGATCGTAAAAACAAAAATTTAAAGCTCTTCAACTGATTCTGTGATCCTAGCTTAACTTCACACCCAAACCAGAAAAAGCGCTTTAAAACAATCTCAAATCAATGAAAAGGAAAGAAAAAATTATGTCAAACTTACTTATGAACATAAATGCAAAGATCCTCAAAGAAACAATAGTGACTTTATTCAGGCAATAATATGAATATTGTTTATATTTAGTATAATAGTACGCTTTGACCAACCAAGTTTACTCAAGAAGGTAAGACTGATTTAACATTAGAAATCTATCTTGTAATTAATTGATTTAATAGATTAAACAACAGATGATAGATTTTATATTCTTTTTTTTTTTTTTTTTTTTTTTTTTTTTTTG
>NW_020185321.1:1923908-2008170 GCF_003031525.2 Neophocaena asiaeorientalis asiaeorientalis
TTTTTTGCGGTACGCGGGCCTCTCACTGTTGTGGCCCCTCCCGTTGCGGAGCACAGGCTCTGGACGCGCAGGCTCAGCGGCCATGGCTCACGGAACCAGCCACTCCGCGGCATGTGTGATCTTCCCAGACCGGGGCACGAACCCGTGTTCCCCACATCGGCAGGCAGACTCTCAACCACTGCGCCACCAGGGAAGCCCCAGATGATAGAGTTTAATATCCATCCTTATAAAAATTACCAGCAAGCTAGGCAAAGTAGGGAAGATCCTTGTTAAAGTAACAATCAGGAGCCACAGCCAGTATTTTTTTTACAGTAAAATATCAGCATTCCTGTTTAAGTCAGAGCCAAGAATGCTAGCAGTCACTACTACTCTCTATGCTGTTCTGAAGGTTCTAGCCAGACAGCAAAAAGTAAGAGGTGTAAAACTGCAAAGGAAAAGACAAAACTGCCTCTAAATAGTAGACTTAATACATGAGTTCAGCATGAGATTAAAGAACAAAGATCTCCAAATCGATAGCTTTCCTCACCTCTAGGCATCATCGACTAGAAAAGATAATGACAAAAGATGTTATTCTCAAAAGGACTGGAATAATAATAATTCCAGAAATTCCTAGGAAACATACTTCTTTCTTTTCAAAGTTTTCTTGGCAAGTCTTTCTTGAGCATGAGGCTAATTTATTGAAATTGTGTGTGTGTGTGTGTGTGTGTGTGTGTGTGTGTGTGTATTTCTCCTCTATTCTTCCCTCCATCATCCTATGAAAGTGGGCACTGCTTCCGGGGGTAGACAGTGGGTCAGAAGAGAAGTGGTCTGCAGTACATGTGGTCCCCCCAACTCTCCTGGGAGATCACTGATGTGATGATGCCAAACATTAGCGATGGGCACCAGAGAGGAGACAGAGAGAAAGAGGATGTGCCCTCTGCTTTCCCAAAGGTAACTTCAGAGCTGAAAGAGGACAAGGGTGACTGATGGCAATGCCTGAAGAGGCTGACAATGTCTTGGGAGGATGGCTCGTGACACACCTCTGCAGAATGGGCCCGAATCACTAGGTTTTCAGCCTCAACAAAGGCTTGGATGGGAGTGAGAGTTCCCTAAATTCAAGGGTCGTTACATGTTCAGCAACAAGGATGGTCGGGGGGACTTTGATGGCCTTAAGGATGAGAGGCCCTTTTTCTGTTTCCCTTCTAGACAAAAAGGAGGTAGGATTGCTACCCTGAATCTGAAGTCCACCAGGCCTCGGTTTGGATCTGTATGATGAGTGTAGCAGTACACAGAGTAGGAGCCCATGCACTTGGGACGGCTTGAAGCCCCCATAACACCAGCTCTGGACCAAAACAGGAAGAGAATAAAGTTCCATCTTGCTAGTCCAACCCTGACTGAGGCCCTCTGTGAGTGTCAGTTTCCTCATCTGTAAACTGTAGACAATCCTCATAGCCTTGCTGTGAAAATGGAAAACGTAAGGCATTCAGTGTGCTCAGCAGTTTTTAGCATTTCACTAAATCATGTTCATACATGTTTATTATTACTATTGTTAGTATTGCTGTTATGAATAACATGAAGTCAAAATATATACTGCAAAGCTGTCAGAAACATAGAGGTAAACATAGAGAAACAACATCAGTGGTAGAATATAGCTGTATTTTTCTGATTTGGTACCATATTTTATTTGCTCACTTAATATATCAAAGTCACAGAAGTCTATTGATAGCATTGATTTAAAGTAATGTATTAAACTCTGCAGAGATAATGCTTGTTGCTTTTTTTCCAGTACCCAACAAATATTTACAATAATAATTATGTTAGATCTCTAAAATACCCGAATAAATTCTTGAACAGATTGTAATGGCTACATTCTCTGATTGCAATGCAACAGACTGTATATAAATAGTATAATTTTAAATGAGAAACTACTTGAAATTTAATAAGCATATTTCTATGTAACCCAGTAAAAGATAAATTGCAACTACAAATATAAACTATTTGAAAAATAATGAGATAACAGCATAGGAAAATGTATGCGTGGCAGCCAAAGCTGTACTTATTAGTACAGTAATAATCTTAGATGTTTTTCTTATTAAACAGAACAAAAATAAAAACAAATACTCTGACCATTAAACTCAACAAGTCAGCAAAAAAACAAGAAAACATAAGAAAAGTAGGAGGAAGGAATTAACAGAAATAACAAGCATAAATATGCAGTCAGCAGAATTGCTAAATAAATGAGATTGGGTTCTCTGAAATGACAAATAAAATATTCAAAACCAAAAAATCTAATCAAAGAAAAATGAGACCAAAATAGGATTGAGAATAAAGACATAATCACAAATATGAAGAGGATTTATATAGACTTTTAAGAGATGTCTATGAAAAACTCTGCTAAATATGGAAACTGCGTAAAATGCATAATGTTCAGGGAAAACACATTTAAACTGGCTTAAGAAAATCTAGAAAATACAAGTAAACCAGGGACTCTTTAAACAAATAGAAAAATGTTGTCAAAGAAGTAGCTCTATAAAGATGCTGGGATCAGAGGGTTTTACAGGCAAGATTTATCAATCCTGTAGGGGATAGATAATTTCACTGTAATTTAGCTGTTCTAGACAATGGAAAAAGAGTTTCTCTCTCTGTCTCTGTCTCTGCCTCTCTCTCTCTCTCTCTCTCTCTCTCTCTCTCTCACACACACACACACACACACACACACACACAAACAGAAGCACACAGAATTTTTTTAAAAAGAGAATACGTTTCAGAAAAGAGGAAATACGATTTTTTAAATACATTTTTGCTTATAATATGATTACTTACCTGGAAAAACCAACAGAATCAACTGATAAGCCATTGAAATTAATGAGAAGTGAGGAAAGTAGCATATTACATAATTGAAAAATAATCACTATTTGATCAGAAATAACCAGCTGATGGATGTAATAAAAAATGATCCCCATTTATTATAACATTCCCAAACATAAACTACCTGGAAATAAATTTAACAAGAAATGTGCAAGACCTATAGGATGGGGGGAAAAAAGCATCCTATAAAACTTTACTGAAAAAGCAAACTTGCATAGGTAAACTCCTGGTGGGAGGGGGTGAGTGAGTCAATCTCTAGGGGAGGGATGCTGACGCCAGAGCATCAGGTGGTCTTGTGGAGATTAAAACCTTGAAAATATGTCCTTTTCAAGTCTCAGAGGCATTTTGTGAAACCAGTAATGAGAAATTCCCTGCACCCACAGAAGCCTGGATAGATGTAAATGAGGAGAAGCTGGGGCAGGGCCAAGCCGCACAAGAAAGAAACCTTAGCCACTGGCAGGGACTAGTTAATAGTTTAGGTGGTTGAGATTAGATAACCCCAGGAAGACATGAGGAAACAGGGCACCAGGACTCTTTACTCAGTGGGGGTCACAGACTCCACGGTGACACTGGTGAAAGCTGGAGAAGAAGTGAGTTCTCTTTGGAAAAGGGGGCATATATACAAGCATACACTTCGCGTCCATCTCAGTGTGCCTGCGGGCCCTGTGAGGACCCTGTCTCAGCTCTTCTGTACTGTCACCTTCCGCCATGGGAGCTTACCCTGACCCTCCAGAGGCAGGGGCATAGATCACCATCCAGGTCTCAGACTCCAGAGTCACCCTCCAGGTCAGGAGAGCTTGTTGCATGTGGGCCACTGCTTCCTGGGTGGGGGACAGTGTCCTGAGCATACTCCGGGCTTAAAGTTAAGGGGCAGGAGGGTGGCTTTTCCATTTGTCAAAGATCTCAGAAGACAGTCAGCCCAGCTGACTCAACTCAGGCTGTCCTCACTAACTGATTTGTTGGGTAATCTCTCAATCCTCACCACACTTTTCTATGGAGCAGGTTTTCTGTGGTCATACCAAGATGAACTTGGGGAGCATCAGTCTTCATCTTTATCAACCTCCTTCCTGACCCCACCCACAAGCCACCCTAAATAAAGATGCTAAGTAAAAACTGTGCACTTGCCATGAAAGGACAGCTTCCAGAGAAGTGTGCTGTCCCCACTTGCAGCCAGATTACTGTCCTAAATGCCTACAGAGAAATTCCAGTGCCTGCCATGCTTGTTTCCATGTGCAAACAGAGGCTGCACCCCTCCCCCACTGTTGCCATCTGGTAGATCCTGTTTATCTCTGTTGGTTGAGTTCTTCTACCCTCCACATGCAAACACCGGATCCAGGAATGCACAATTCTAACCCAATCCAAATCTGGGAGGTGGAAAAGGCACACTCGGATTTTTTCTAGCTCTTGTCGGTTAACCGGTGAAGCTAGTTATTTAATTTTATATACTGGCTCAAAGTCACAGCCGGTGTCTGAAGGGCCTGAGGGTTTTCTTGGAGCCTTCCTAATTTTTTGCAATCAGCTCCTGGCTTCCGACTGCACAGGAGGGCAGTCAAGATGAATGAGTGAATAGAAATATGACATCAGTAGACCCTGAATAGACCCAGTGGTCAGGAGACATTAATCTTGAGGTGTGCCATCTCCTTTCTCTGAGGAGCTAACGTCGCCCCCATTTCTGACCACTGCACTTCATTTGTCTGGTTAATCTCCCAGAACCTGGGCCTTATGATTAATCCCATAGGTAAATTCTGCTCTGGTGGGTCTCTGCCTCCCTGAATTTTCAGGATGGCACAGATCACTGATATCTCTTCTCCGACCTCAGCCTTCCCTGGACCCATATGACCGTTCACACCATCTGGGGTCAACTCTCCCCTCTGTTATTTGACCTTAAACAGCCCAGTCCTATAAATACCACAGCCAAGGTAAAGGGCATGATTTAGCAAGCATTCCCTGAGCACCTACTACATGCCAGGTGCTGAGCAATGTGCTGTAGGGATTGTGGAGACAATGAAAACGTGGAGTCTGCCCTCCCAGAGTTTATGCTTACTTAAGGCAGACCCTAACTCTTTCACCTGGCAGACCATGTTCTGCAGCTGAGGATGGTACTGAGAAAGCACAGCAGATGGGGGCTTGCTGCTGACTCTTGGGGAAGGGGAAGGCACTAAGCACCTGGGGCAGGGGATGGGCACTTGTCAGGTGGGAAGAGCAAGGATACACAAAAGAGCATGTAGAGAAACTGTTAGTCTGATGTGACTAAAGCTTTAGATGCATGAGGGAAAGAGAATGAAGAAAGGTTGCTTCAGGATGTTACGATGGGTTTCCTTCTCTCAGAACTGGATAAAGCATCAAGACAGTAGATGCTACGTTTGCCATCTTGCAAAAGTCTCAAATGAAGTGTCTGATAATCTGTTGCTTGTATGACTCTTGAAGCCCTCAACCACCTTGAGGATATACGAAGGCTTAAGTAGAAGAGATCGGATGAGATCTGTTAGTTGATTTCTTTGGAAAAGTTTGGTGATGCCTACAATATCTCTCCCCCAACCTCACTTGAAGACAGGAGAGAAATCCTTCAGTGGAGTCACCTGGGGAGCCTAGTGTGTGCCCCACAGTCTGGACATGGGTGTCTACCTCCACCTGGGAAACCCAGAGGACAGAGATAAGTGTCAGCTGACTTGGGCAGAGTTGGAATAACCTGGCTCCCCAGAGTTGGCAGGAGTACCTCCCCGTGGGCCATGCATGGAGAATGTCAACCTGCAAGGTGCAGGTACCCTTCCCTGGAGATGAACCACCAGAAACTCAGGGGCTGAGGCAGAGTGTGGCCAGCCAGAGGTCATGCATCACCCACTTAATGGAAAAGTTCTTCAGAGAAGAACTGGCAAAAGCAGCCTTCAAAAGCCAGAGTCAACTTGAACTTTCTGCCAGCCAGATAAGAACTTCCCTGAGCCCTCAGCTCTTCTCTCCCCTCCTCCGCTGCAGAGGACCAAGAAACATGGACTTGAAAGTGAGAAGTGTGGTGAGCATGAAAGCAGACGCCCCTGACAACTCAACTACGAGCAGTTTGGGGACAGGTGGGGGCTGGTGACTGGGAGAAGTCAGGCTCGTGGAAGAAGTTGGAAACTAATTATCACATGGGATGGGCTTCTTGAGTTACTGAATTGAGACTGTTTTGTGAGTTAAGGCTATTTCAAGATTTTTTTTTCTGCTGGCAAGAGTGATTTCCTAAGCTTGTGTGCAGGAGTGGGGAAGGAACAGCCCAGCAAGCCGACTGGACAGAAGGAAGCAGTATGCCATGACTTCTACTTGTTCCTGGGCGCTGGGTATAGAGCTTAGGCCTTCACTGAGTGGGTGTCAAATGCCAGGGAGGGCTGAGCACTTTTTCGGGGGTGTCTAAATTTAATGTTTCCAAAGCCAGGAGCGCTCAAGTGTGATAAATACATGTTTCATCCCATTTGTGGAAAACAGGATAAACTTCCAAATGTCCTTCTGCATTTTAGTAAGAAACTTAAAGAGAGAAATGGAGAAATCATTTTTCTATGTGGTTATGTAGTTTTCGAAATTCTAATGACTGCATAATACTCTACTTAACCAAATCCTGTTGGATGGACATTAGGTTATTTACAATTTTTCACCATTATAAATAATGTTATGATAAATATGCTTGTACATTAATCTTTGTGGTTACCTCTGATTATGTCCTAGGGTGAAAACAGCAGAAGTGGGATTACTGAGTGAAAGAAAAAAATGTGAGGCTTTTGATACAAAATGCCAGTTTCCCCAAAACCTTAAACCAATTTATAAGCCCATGTGTCAGCGACAGTATAATTCACCCCCACACTGCCAAACAATGAACATGAAATATTTAAAAATCTTTTCTGATATGATAAATGATTAACGGTATGTCAAGGTTTTAATATGTATTCCTTTGAAATCTGGTGAGAATAAACAATTTTCTATCTTGACCAAACGTATTTCCTCTTTTACAAGTTTTCACTTGTTAGCTTGTTTTTATATTTTTGAGTTCTTTACCTTTTTCATGTCAGGTCGTGTGAATAATCTGCATAAAAAACATGAAATCCTTGTCTTGTTTGATGCAAATTTCATCTACAGTTAATTGTTTACCTTTTAGTAGTAACTTTTGATATTTGCATGTTTTAAATATCATGTAGTTAAGTGTATACATCTTTTTCCTACGTGATTTATTCTATCAAGACTTTCTGAGAACAGAGAAAAATGCCAATTTTATAATGTCAGGTAAAAATTATATTTACAGTATGGTTAGAACTATAAGATATACACACACCAAGTTAAAACCAAAGTCCTAATAGCAAAATCTAGAAGTTTATCAAAATTTTACCAGTAGTTGGCATTAAGAATTGGGTATGTAGATATTTGTTTTCTATTTTTCTATATATCTCCTATTTTGTGTAATAGGAGACCTGAATATTGTACGTGAACCTTATTCCACAAATTCAGATGTGCAAGAAATGTCATATTAAAAAATGTCATTTTCATTAAATCAAAACAAATCTGACTTGAGTTTCCATCTTTCAGGGCTGTTGGGAAATTTTATCTTAACTATTTTGTCTCCTCCACTCCTTTGGACACACTAAAATCTTGAAGGTTCACCTGAGAGCCATAATACAGGAACTTCCAGTCTGATCCTGATCTAAGCCCATTAGATCCTCACCCAAGCTCTCCAATCCCTGAAGAAGGACATCTTCAAATCCTGACCCATCTTGGGCACAGGGTCTTTCCCAAGACACAGAGCCTGGGACAAGGGTTCAGTCTGTGGACACTGTGCAGGCATTCTGCTCTACAGTGTGAGTCCTTGTGGTCCTGCTTCTGCAATCCAGAACCCCTAACCACCACCCTCTTCCAACTTTCCATCGTCTCTTGCCCCTAACCCTCCCCATCCCCGTCTTCAAAACACTTGCATCTCTCCTCTTTCACAAGGAGCTAAGCCCTTTGGAAAACAAAAGTCAGGAAGGGAGCTTGCCTTTAGGAAAAGTCCAGAATGTCTCAAGAAGGAATTCAAGTGCCGTTGGTCAGGGTCTGTGGCACCTGCTCAACTGCCTCCTGTTCTCTCCCTCTGTCTTCTCTGTAACTGATGCTTCAGCCCTTCTTCCCAACTGTCTTCAGCCCTAATGTTCTCTCTCACCTCTGGGTACTCAGGAATACTGCCCTCTGCCCAGAACATTCCTCTTCCACTGACTCCTATTTGTCTGACCTCCTCTTACCCCCTTTCAAGCCTCAGTTCGAAAGAGCCATCTTCCCTGGGAAACTTCCCCTTTCCTTCAGACCTGGGTGAGCCCCTCTTTGCACCCTGCACTTGGCCCTCCAGAGGATCCATCACAGGGCGTAAACAACCTGCATACTCATTTACGTCTCTCTCTAGGCTGGAAGCCCCATGAGGCAGGGTTTGTGTCTGGAATGCAAAAGATGCTCAATAGTGAACAGATGAATAGGGTCACTGGTGTTCCCGCCCCTTCCCATCCACCAGCAGGCTTGCCTCTGGATGATGCTGGAAGTTCAGGAGTTTCCCTTTGTACATCTTATCGCCCTTATAGCTCAGTGCCATGGAATGTCACTACCTGTTCACAGCCTGACTCCCCCAGCTGGTCTGTGGGTTGCTTGAGGGATGTGGGCGTGCCTCATTTGACCTTAACTCCCTATGCACATAGTACACAGCCCCGTGCATGCCTGCTACACAACACACACACACACACACACACACACACACACACACACACACACTGAGTGTTCTTTTTGCTTTGTAGTTATTAAGTCTTCTTTTTAAAGTTGTCTACTCTTTCCAAAAAACTGAAGTTTAATCACAGTGTCAAAGTGTATGTGATATAGATATAGATAAATATAGATATAGACTAGCAAAACTGCTATGAGATTCCTTTGAAGAATAAAGTAAGATGAGCTACATATTTTTTTTAGGGAAGAGTTAGGAGTAGGACTTGCAGTAACAGATATTAAAATGCATTATAGAGCCACAGTGCTTAACACAATGTGGTATTGACAAAAAGAATGAACAGATCAATGGATGAGAATTGATAGCCCAGAAATCTTCCCTAGTGTATGCAAGCATTTAATTTATGATAGAACAAGCAACTCACCAAAAGGAAAAGATGACTTTAGAAATTATTGGCTAATCAAGGAAGACATTCAAATCATACCCATACATCCCTTTCTATAGCGAACCCTATTTTAGATTAATTAATGAGTTACATTTCAAAAATTAGTTGAAAATATAACAGCAATTAAGTTGAGGGAGAACTTACAAAACCTAAAGTTAGTATAAGCAATGAAAAGAGGAAAGATTGATAAAACTTTGTAAACATTACTGGCATTTTATGTAAAAATGTATCACCATCATAAACAACAACAACAAAAAGCAAATAGACAAGGATTTTAAAAAACACTATAGATAAGGAATTAATTTCCTTCATGTTTTAAAAATTACTTAAAAATCAATGAAAGAAAAAAAAAAAACTAGTTACCTACCAGGAAACAAAATCAATTAGTGATTCTTCTGAGTTGTGGGAATACTAGCAATCTTAACTTTGTATGCTTTTCTGTATTTTCTTATATCTTGCATGTATTACTTTTATAAGCAGATTAGAGTCCAACAATGTTTTAAAGCACGTATCTTCTCTATCAGGGTGGTGTGAGGTGAGGGGTGCAAAGAACATAAAAGAGTTTATAGAATATTAATGCAAATAGGTAATACACATACAAAAATGATCACACTCAGAAGTAATTAAATAACAATGCAATGGCAATTTAAATTTATAAAATGGCAGAGTTTTATAAAAACATATAAGATTCTATGTGATGACTGTATGGAGAAATGGTATTTTCATGTCTATGATGGTCATAATGTGATTTAGTAAAATCCTCTGGAAGGCAATTTGTCAATTATATATCAAGAACCTTATTATAAGAACGTATTCCTTGATTTAGTCTCACATCTAGGACTTAATCCTTAAGAGTGAATTAGGCAGGGCCACCGTGACTTGGGTATATGGCGAGGTAACACAGAGCTTTAGGCTGGGATGTTGGTCCCTTTCCATCAATGGAGAGCTGCTCCCTCTGTCTGGAACTGGACAACTTCTCTACTTCCCATGACAGCCCACATGGACCCTGGCACCAGGAATGTCCTTAGTTCTTAGCCTGCACTTGATGAGTACCTTGGACAAATCTCCAGGCCCAGCCACACCTCTTGAGCCTGATGGCACTTGTCCCTGGCATGGCCTGCTTTTCGTAGCTCCCTCCCTAAATGGGTTGAGTCTGATGCCATGGGGGCAGGGATTTGGGAAGTCATTTGAAGACCTGAAGGAAATTCTAAGCCTGAGATCAACACTATGTGATCTTGAGCAGGCCACTTCTTTCTAAACAAGCATGTATGACCACCTGCTATGTGTCAGACACTGTGCCGAGGTCTGTGCTAATGAGGAAGCCACCTGGGTTGGACCTTGCATATTGGTTGCTTTATCTCTAAACAATGATGATAACGTGCTTACTCACCCTCCCGCTGCCATTTACAATGAGCTGCATCGAAAATAATAGATGTCAACCTGCTACACATCCTCTAAAGTTCTGTAAAACCTGCAAACTATTTTCTTTAGGGTCTCCCAAGTTATGCTGTGAGCACCGCAGATATCAGGACCATGAAAATTTTCTCTTTCACCCTTTGCGCTGGCAAAGAGCTGCTAAACATCCTGGAAAGTCCTAGCTATCACAGAGCCGGCTTGGACCTACCACGGTCACACTGATGGATATTGACAAAGGCTGTCCTGGAACAGCTCTGACCAGTTGTAAAGACAGAAATCCAAGAGTTATTTGAGAAACCTCTAGCTTGATCAAACCTCCCCCTTAACATATCTGGACCATCACCAAGCCTGGTTGATGCCTATTTTCCTCCAGATTATTTCAGAATACTGGGTGCAATTCTTGGGGGTCTTCCCTTTGCTCTTAGGATAAAGACCCACTTTTCATAAAGGCAGGAATATGCAGACCCCTGTCAACCCTCACACCCACACCACTGCCCTCCAGCCTGACATTAACCATCACATACTTCCACTCCAGGGCATTTGCACAGCACGCTTCTCTCACTCCATCCCCCTTGCCTCATCCCCTTTCTTACATACTAGTTTTTGTTTCCAACTAATCTTATCTGTGGCCTCTGAAACTTCAGTTCCTTGGGGAAGTCATCCTTGACCCCAAGGTTAGACAAGCTTCCCTTACTTTGTCCCTTGTTATAGTTCACACAACTTTTCTATCGTAAGCTAAGTATGTTCCAATTAGTATGATTTCTTATTTCTGTGCTCGTGTTATGAGATATTTGATTTTAGGCTTCTATAATGTCAATTTCTTCTTCAGGAGGTAAGCTCCATGAAGCCATGTTCCTAGTGAATGAATGGACAAGTGAACAGAAAGGGGCTTGACTATCTCCCTTTGGGGACCAGTTCTGGAGCCTGGAAGAACCAACTGATGGCTAAACTGAAATGAGGGTGAAGGGCCTGGGTTTGCCCACGAGTTGGTGGAGAGTGCCTCATATGTGATCCAAACACATTCCCCCGAGTAAGGGAACACAGAGCAGAGAACACTGTGTGTGTGTGTGCATCTGTAGAAAGATTTTGAGGAAGAAGCAGAAAATAAAAGGAAACTCAATTCCTATGCCCGTAGCATGCGAATGGTCTCTCTCTCCATTGATTTCATTTTGTGCTTCTCTTTTCTGTGCTTTCCCTTCACTATTGAACGCTCTGTACTCTAAATGTTATAATGAACCCAGTGGCCTTGACGGCTCTCATCTTTAACCAGAAACATAATCGCCTCATTAACCTCTGGGGGGAGGTTTGGCTTTGCCCCCCAAAGGGTGGAGGCCAAAATTTCTGGGCGTGCCCATAGCCTCAGCTCAGCTGGTCGGCCAGAATTAATGGGAGATCAGCATGTTGGGGCAGAGCTCTCATTTGCTGGGTAGGGGAGCAGGCATTATTGATTTCTGTGGCAAAATGCTCTAGCTCCTTTGCATTGGGGGCTGTTATTTAAACATTTATGCACTTTGTTCCTCTGACCAGTGGGGAAGGCTGGGGCCCATGAAATTCAGATTTCTGGTTTGTGAAGAGGGTAAAAGTGATTCCTTGTGATATTCCTTCTGGTTATGCTCATCTTATGAGGATACAAAATAAAGAGAAAAATCAGGTGGATGGCTCCACTGGCTACCACTTTGGTAACAAAAAGTAGGGCTATTTTTGCAGCATCCACAGCAAACAAAGTTGGACTTCTACCCCCAACATCTGAGCAGAGGATCAGTTGACCAAACCCTCTTGGGTGAGTAAGATGGTCTAATACCAGCAAAATTTCCTAGATGATGTGAGAGTTCTCAGAGCCCTTGGAAAGGAGTTGGACCAACCCAGTTGGAACCACGGTGTGTCTGTCTCTCTATGGAACGACTTACATAGATGATCTCACTTAATCCTCACACCAAGCCTTCAAGGCAGACATGATGAGTCCATTGAGACTAAAAGAGATGAAGCAATCCCCCCCATGGTAAGCAGAATACTACAGACACAAATAGTCCTACTTACCTAATCGAAGGTCCGTGCTCGACTCTTGCTGTGACCATGCAATGCAGCTCTGCCACTGGCATCCTTGTGAAACTTGTGGAAACCACAGACATGCCACTGCTGAGTCCCCCCAATTATAAAGTGGACATAAAAGCATCTCCAAGAGGATGGATTTTTCTGGAGCTTCTTCTAACCCTCTAGCTGGTGGCCTTTAAAAATACTAAGTACAATGAGAAAGCATTTTCAAATGTGGAAAACTAGATCGCATCATAAAACTTGACCATCCTCCCGACTTCTATTCCAAGCCCTTCGTCCCAGTGCTCAGGCCAAGAGAATCCCATCTTGGCCGTGTTGCTCCGCACCATTGGTGCAAACAGCCAGACATTTGTTCATCCTTCAAGTGTTTTCTGAGTGCTTCCTATTAAGACACAGTGGTGTCAGTTACCAGTCCTGGGTGTAGCATGCCTGTCCAGAGCACTTGCAAGTGGCCAGATGCTCATGAACCAGGCTCTCTGGGGCCCAGAGGAGAGCCTTGGCCTTTCTTGGCTGAACACGCAGCTTTTCTTACAAGACTCTAGGTGAATGGAACCCCTCGCTCACACCTGCTCCCTGAGTTCTAATTGCTCCTCTGTAAGAAGCTGTTCCCCCATGTCACTGCAGGGTTTGCCTCTGGCTCCCAGGGCACCTTGGAGAGCCAGAGGTGTTTCCTTGGGCTATGGGACCCTTTCAGGTGGGATAGAGCTCATGTCAGTTGTCTGTGGGGCTGGCTCTCACTCCCGGCATGGCCATGGGTCCCCATGTCCCACTGAGAGACCCATTCTTACCACTGTCAAATATCTGATAGTTTAGTTCAAAACACGTATTTTAGCTTTTTTATTTTTCCTTTTGGAGCTTAGAGACACAGGGTTGACTTAATCATAGTCCTTGGCTCAAGGCATTTCATCATGGCTGTCAGTGCTAGGTGTTGCTTTTTATTTTTTTTCCCCCCAATGTTTTATACAGCAAACTTGAAAGACATTTACAGTGAACACCTGTACCCCTTCCACCTATATTCTACCTCAGTACATTACTATAGCTTTTCTTATCATCTGTCTATCCATCGATCCAAACTTCTACCCATCAATGAATCTACTTTTGGGGTGCATTCCAAAGTAAGTTGCAGACTTCAGTACACCTTCCTGTAAATACTTCAATATTTGTTTTCAGTTCTTTTGCTCTTTTGTTATAAAAACGTACATACAATGAAATGTCAAATAATAAATGTATTTATTGTGGAGTTGTGACAAATACATGCACCAGTATATCCCTAACACTTATCAAGATATAGAACATTATTGTCCTCCAGAAATATCCCTAATGTCCCTAATTCATCCTCTACACCACTCCTTAGAGACAGCCACTGTTCTGACTTTTTTCCACCATAAATTGGTTTTCTCTGCTCTGAACCTTCATATAAATGGACTCATCGAATATGCGTTCTTTTGTGCTTCTTTCACTCAACATAACATTTTAAAACTTCATCTGCGTTGTTGTACATATCAGTACTGTGTTCTTTTTTATTTCAGAGTGGAATTCCATTATATGAATAAATTACCTGTTTGTTTATCCATTCTTTTAGGCCATGGCCACCTTTTGAATCAAGCTTATATGAAGAAGTCTTGGTGTGAACATGTTTTCATTTCTCCTTAATAAGTAACTAGCCTAGGTGTATCTTTAGTTTTACAAGAAAATGCCAAATTTTTTTCCAAAATGGATATACCATTTTACCTCCCTATCAAAAATACATGAGAGTCCTGGTTTCTCCACACCTTGCCAGTCTGTGGTAGTGTTAGAGTTAATCTTGGGCATTCTGGCAGGCAATCAGTGGTATCTCATTGCAGTTTTAATATGCATTTCTCTGAAAATGAACGCTATTGAGCATTGTTTCATGCATTTATTGACCATCATTTGTCTTCTTTTGTGAATTATCTGTTTAAATACTTTGTCCATTTTTAATTGGGTTATTTGTCCTTTTATTATTGAATTGTGAGAATTCTCCACACTAATTTTTTGTGAGATATATGTTTTACAAATATTTTTTCCAGTCTGTGCTTCCCTTTATGAGTGGTTTCTTCTGATGAGCAGAAATTTATCATTTTGATGACTTGTAAATCACCATGGTTTCCTTTTACGGTTATTGCTCATGGTGCTGTATCAAAGACATTTTGCCTACCCTCAGTTCACAAAAATATTGTTTCCCTTTAAAATAATTTGTGTTTTAATTCATAATTTGTGTTTGTGTTTGAATGAATTATTTGCGTGTGTGCTATGAGGTAGGAATTGAGGTTCAATTTTTCCATATGAATATCCAGTTATTCAAGTGCCATTTGTTGAGAAGACGTCCCTTTCCCCATCATATTGTTTTGGCACCTGTGTCAAAAATCAAATGACTGTGTAAGCGTGCATCTATATCTGGGTTTGTACCCTTTTTTTTTTAAAGTATTTATTTCCTTTTATTTCTATTCCCCACAGCCATTTCCTTCCCCCAAACTTGAGATGCCATTGTAATGTGTTCAAAGCATATGTTTCATTTGTAAATGTTCTTGTAAAATATGTATTTTTATTTTGTGAATAGGTATTTTTAATTTATGCAAATAATATTGAGCTCTATATCTTAACTGTGTTACTGTTTACCTTTTAAAAATAAGACATAATATATATATTACATATATATTTTTAATGAACCACTGACATCGTGAGTGCATCTAATCCCCAGCTTCAGTGAAACACTCTGTTTTGTGTACTGTGGTATTTCACCTCTCTGCCCTCTCAGTGATGGACATCTGCTTACCTCCAACTTTCTACCCAAATCCATGCTGCAGTGACATTCCCATGCAGTTCCTGGAGATCTGAATGAGAATTTCTTTGTGATCAAGACGATAGCATTTTCTAAAAATGACCACCACAACATATCCCATCTACACATTCTTCTACGATGTGATGTTGACACCCCTCCCATTGAGAGGTGGGATCTATGTCTTCTTCCCTTGATCCTGGACGGACCTTCGTAACTTCCTCAAGCACTAGCATCAAGTGGAAATGAAGCTATGTACCAGCTGAAGCTAGGTCAGAGAAGTGCCATGCATTTCTTCCTTGACCCTGGGGCCGTTGGCTCTTGGGAACCAGCTACCATGCTGAGTGGGAGCCCAGTAACCACATGGAGAGGTGGCATGTAGGACTTCTGCCGACAGCGTCAACTAGGATTCCAGCTGATGGCCAGGAACAAGTTCCAGGTGAGGGAGTAAGTTTCTGATGGTTCCAGCCCCCAGCTATCAAGTACATCCCCCACTCCGCCTTTGAGCCAGCCCAGCTGATGCCACAAAAATTAGAGATGAGTTTTCTCCACTGAGACCTGTCCAAATTGAAGACTGGCGAGTGAAATGATGATTGTTTTTTTAAGCTACTAAGGTATACAATGGCTTGTTATGCAGTAAAAGATAGTTGAAGCATATGGACTCAGTTTATGTATCTTGATTAAATCTTACAGATCGCACTCACAGAGGGTCATGGGGCCTACTCTCCCATTGTCAGCTCAAGAGGCCCCTCTGTCCTCACATTCCTGCTCCTACTTGGCATTGCCTGCTACTAATTTTTGCCTAATAGTTGCCAAGTAATAGCTCGTTAATTTAATTTGTATTTATCTGATTACTAATGACTTTGAATGTTTCTTCATATGCTGAGCAGCTTTTGGGTTTCCCCTTCTTTAAGTTTCCTATTCATATGCTTCTTCATTTTTCTATTAGGTACCATCTTTCTATTTGTTTTGTAGTCTTGATATAAGTCCCTTGTCAATTGTGGAAATTGCAAACATCTTCTTGCCTTCAGTCATCTGTCTATTAGCTTTGATAGCTGTCTTCTAGATTTAGCAGACAGATGACAGAGTGAGAGATTCCATGAAGGAGGAACACCATCTGTGCCTTAGTTGCCTTAAATACCTCAAAGCAGTTGTCAGTAACACTTTCCTACATTTCTGTACAATGTTTTCCAGTTTGAAAAATAGGTGCATATGTATGTATTGTTTAGTCATTAAGAAAACCCTGAAAGGTAGTTACTATCACTCTCCTTGTCCATTTTATAGCTTGGTAAATGAAGGGCTAGCTATTTGAGGTGGCGTGTCCAAGGTCACACAGCTCTTACGTGTCACTGAAAAAGATCCAGGCACTATTCCAATGGAATAGGGATGAGGGAAGAAAAAAGGACTTCCATGAGCTGGGTGATGACCCAGTACCCTAGGAGAGGAAGTGGCTGCTAGATGCATCAAGGTGAAAAACTGAGAGCCACGGCATCTGGGGACAATCCCTACCTTAATGATCAGCTCCACACCTTGGGTAAGTAACTTCTCCCATTTAGGCTTAAGTTTCCTCACCCATAATATGAACTCAACAATAATAATGAAGATGACCTCTTAAATGAATCATGAAGATTAAAATAGGTAACAGATGTAAACTGGGAAATATTTTATCCTAAAACTATAAGGAGTCAATTCATCTGGGGAAAGATCTTGGGTATGTCAGGATTTCAAGCTCAGCTCAAGTCCTAAAAGGCTGTGTGGCCTTGGGAAAAACCCTTCACCTCTCTGAGTCTCACGGTCTCAAAAGGCCCTTTCAGCTTAGGGATCATGTTGAACTTGAGATAGGGTCAGAATTTGCTCCCAAGGAAAAAGGCAGGGGTGTGTGTGTGTGTATGTGTGTGTGTGTGTGTGTGTGAGAGAGAGAGAGAGTATGTGTGTGTGCATGTGCTGGGTGTAGATGTCTGTGAGTGCATGTGTGCACATGTATGTGTGCATGCAAGGACATTTTAGCATGCATAAGTGTGCGCATACATGTTTATATGTGTGTTTTTGAACATGTACATGTGTATATGTGTGAAGATGGTGTTAGATGTGGGGTAAAATACTATTCCTGAGAATTAATACAGTCCCCTGAATTTCCCTGATTATACTCCAAACACCTCCCCTCCCAGACTGAGCAGTTAGAAATCCCTGCTTCACTGTTTTGGGAGTTGGAGGAAGATGCAGAAGGCAGTTAGTAGGGACCAGAGCAATGGAAGTGGCCAGGGCAGAATGGAAAGATCGGGCTACATCCTTGCGTTCGCGTGTTTCCAAGCCCTCAAGACCCTGTGAAGAATCTGTGGTTGGGCCTGGGGAAGCCGGAGAAGGAGCCAGAAGCACAGCAGCAAACAGAGCCCAGAGCAGAAGTGCCCGAGCTTGGGGTGCCAAGCTGAAGAGCTGGGCTTCATGGCCTCTTGTTACCCCCCGGTGAGCTGTGCCCCAGTGGCAGCGCACCCATCACCCACGGCATGTCTAGTCTCAGAGGCCACCCAGGGGGCTTTGGGGGCTCTGTGTGTGTGTATTGCTTGTCACGTGGCACTGAGCACAACTCTCTTTGCTGTGCAGGAAAGAGTAAGGATGAGTGGCCACACACACCCCCGTCCCGCCCCCCGGGTCTAGCTGATCCAGGCTCTGATGGACATGAGACCATCACTCCCTCTCCTCCAGCCCCCCCGGGGGCTCTGCCACTGGCCTGTCCCTGCTGCCACACAACTTCCAGAGCCGCCTGGGCCCGGCAGTCTGTCACCGCTAAAAGCCTCATATCCTGGCTCCTCCTGCACTATTAATCTTGGAAAAACGCATTGTCAAGCCTAACGAAAAAGGGGAAGCCACCAAGGAGAAGATGTCCACACCTCAAGCTGACAGTTGTCAGGCAGGCCGCCGTGACATCCTGCTGGGGACAGAGCTGGAGGGAAAGCAGCAGTGAGAAGTGCCCGGGGTGGGGCGTGTGCAGTGTGAACTCGGGACCTGGGCACTGGGGAGCCCGCACCTGCTGAGAACAGGTGGCCCCGTCAGGTGGCAGAAAGGAGGATGGAGGACAGGAGCCTTGGGGCCTGGAGGGGACATTTCCCGGGGCATGGAGCGGCAGGACACTCCCAAGGAGAAGGGCCTCCTGACCAGGCCCTCTCACTGTGACTGCAACATTCTGCAAAAAGGAAGCTTCTGGCAGCTGGCAGCTGAGCTCCTGAACCTACTGTTCTCTGGTCCCTCTGAGATCGTTGGGCGTGGTTAAGACTGGCCTCTGATCAAGGGCCACACACTGGCACGCCTCAGGCTTAACCTAGTGCAAAGCTCTCACTTGGTTTATAGAATGTTCACTTTTTTTCAATTAATTAATGAAGTTTGAAACTGGAATATTCCACGTAAAGAATCAGATTTGCAATTTCTCTTGAAAAATTTAAGAAATCTGGCCATTTGGCATAAAAAAGAATGAAATAATGCCATTTACAGCAACGTGGATGGACGTGGATTACCATACTAAGTGAAGTAAGTCAGAGAAAGACAAATACCATACGATATCACTGATATGTGGAATCTAAAAAGACGATACAAAGGAACTTATTTACGAAACAGAAACAGGCTCACAGACATAGAAAACAAACTTATGGTTACCCAAGGGGAAATGTGGCGGGGAGGGATGAATTAGGAGTTTGAGATTAACAGACACACACTACTATATATAAAATAGATAACCAAAAAGGACCTACTGTATAGCACAGGGAACTCTACTCAATATTCTGTAATAACCTTCATGGGAAAAGAATCTGAAAAAGAATGGATGCATGTATATGTATAACTGAACCATTTTGCTGTATACCTGAAACTAACGCAACATTGTAAATCAACTATACCCCTATACCCCAATATAAAATAAAAAATAAAGAAAGGAAGTCTGGCCGTTTGGGGTAGATTCCCCCACATGGTTGCCCTCAGCCACAGCTGCAAGGTCCTGACTGGCAGGCAGGAGCTCCCCAGAGACCCCGGGCCCAGTAGTCCTCACCACCCAACCACCGGCCACATTGGTTGCCGCTCATGGGTGCTACCAGTGGCCAGTGGAGAGGGCTTCCCTGCCCTGCAGCCCCTTACTTCTCTCTCTGTTCATTTTCTGCCTTGTGTTGATACCTTGTGAGCAGCTGGGTTTTGTTACCATGAAAATCTAATGGACTATCTATCTTTCAACCTTCCCCTCACAGTTCTTTCTCCTTTCTCTCCTCACCCCAGAGCTAGTTCTCTC
Organism: Neophocaena asiaeorientalis asiaeorientalis; assembly: GCF_003031525.2. Classification (NCBI taxonomy): domain Eukaryota; kingdom Metazoa; phylum Chordata; class Mammalia; order Artiodactyla; family Phocoenidae; genus Neophocaena; species Neophocaena asiaeorientalis. Next base: position 1,943,434 of record NW_020185321.1, read on the forward strand.
TTCTTCAGCCAGCGGTGCTGTCCACAGCCCTCCCTCTAAAAGCTCCAATGAGCTCAAAGATCACAAGTTCATCTCCTGCCCCACATCCCCCTTGTAAATTGCCCTAGGAGACTAAGGGTATGGAGCATGTCCAACAGTCGGCCAGCTGATCCTGTTGGCAAGTGGGTCCCGAATATCCCCCACACCCAGATGTGTGCCCAGATGTGGCCCCAAGGAGAAAGGGAGTGCCCAAGACCATGAACTAGGCACACCCAAGGCTGCGAGAGTGTGATCAAGTCCAGAGAAGTACGGAAGAAGCTGGGGTCAATCAGGAAGGCTTCCTGTAGGAGGAAGAGCTTATGATGCAGTGGTTAAGAGCATGGGTATTGTGGATTTCATCTTTCAGTTGCCAGCTATATGACGTTGGGCATGTCATTTAGCCTCTGTAGACCTCAGCTTCCTCACTGTGAATGAGGCTGATGATGGTGTCTACACTCTTTCTGGCCCATAGCCAGCCCCATCTGCTACAACTCTCAACTTCTCTTTCTTTCCTCCCTTTAGAGTCATGACTTGCTGGAATGAGTCCTTCCCAGGACTTCTTAGAGCTGGTCCTCTCTTCTCTGTGTGCAGTTTTCAGCTTTTAGGCCTCAATACAAGCCATACTGGAGGCGACTAAGAAATACTTTTTGTTTGGCTGAAAATGGGAGATCCACTGTGGGAATTAGTGTGGAGGCCAAGGCTATTTCTAAGTAAGGGAGATGAAGGAATGAATCAACAAGTTGTTAGCTGCAGTTTGAAAAGCAAAATATTCAGCTAAAGTAGTTTTATAATATTCCTTTTACTTCCCTATGCCCCAAAGTCCCTCTCTTTTACATTTGGGGTGGAGGCCTGTAGTGCTTGGGGAACAAGAACTAGAGAGAGTTTTACTAACCTTAAACAAGCAAAAACCTACCCTAGACCAAGGAAGGCTGGGCAGCAGAAAGTAAGCTAAGAGTCAGAGTGGTCTCCAAGCTGACAAGAATCATCAAAGCTGCACCATAATTTAAAAAGCATGTATATCATGCAAAAGTGAATGTTAGTTTCACTGTGAGTCTCACATTGTGTTGGCATGTGTCTGGGGAGGGTGGTGTCCTCCCCATCCACTCCTGTGCTCTCCCCCATCACAGGAGAAGTAGCTATGATGGTGAGCAGAGAGAAGGGCATCCCCTAGTCCATGGAGCCATGGGTGGGGTTTGTGTCTTTGGAGCCTCTTTAGGTCCTCCCGATGGCTGGAAGGGGCCCTTTATCTTCACAGAAATGAAGGAAAATACACCATTTAGTCCCTGGCTGGATTCTGGTGCAGCATCAACTGGACAGCATCCTCTGAAGTCCTGAGCAGGCACTTACATTTTAACATCCAGAGGTGAACTCACTGGTGTCATTTCCTCAGCTTCTCTGAGTCTGCCCTTTCCACGGGCATGGAGCAATTTTCCATTTCAGTGACCCTCTCCACCCATATTTCATGACTCATGGGCAAGTCCTCTCCTTGGAGTTTTGACCTGGGGTCACATCTCCACCTCCAGCATCCATTGTGCCTCTACTGCAAGCTCTTTGCAACTTTCAAGTGAGTCAGGGACTGGCCAGAGAGAAGAGGCTGTGACACAATGAATCATTTTCTTCTCACTGCTCTGAGGATGCTCAGGGAGATGCCTGACTGAGATCCCAGCTCTGTGAGATTTCTTCTACCTGGTGAATTTTCCCCAAGAGCCAGGAGAACCAACACTTTACTCCCTCCTCTTAAGGAATTTCCTGCCAATAGTCTGGTGGTCTCATCGTTTGGTGCTGTCCATGCTTGAGGCCAGGTTAACTGTATACCTCTCAGAGTGCCAGGACAGAGCTGGCACAGAAAAGGATTTCAAAGGCTGCTTGCCAAAAGGATGTGTGAGTTGCAGAGATAACCCAAGACCCACGCTACACATGTATATGGAGATTGGGAGTTTGCACAGAGGTTACTCTTGGGAGCGGGTGGGAGTGTGACCCACACAGAATGTACTTCTGCACCCTTGAGTCTCCCCACCAGACTCATCTGGGCTGTAATTTACCCACTTGAGTGTTTCAGTCACCTTACCAGGGCTGGGATGCATAAGGAAGAAAGGAAGGAAGGAAGAGAAGGAAGGAGGAAGAAATAAGATTTCTTTTTAATTCATTATTCTTTTTCTTACTGAAATATAGTGGGCATACAATATTATGTCAGTTTCAGGTGTAAGGACATCTTTTGAATAATAGAGATAGAGGTGGAATGTGAAATCCAAATATGAATTTTTAAAAACACAGAAAGAAAAACAATCATAGGTTTGCAGGCAAGTTTGCTGTTCCATTCGAGCCCTGTCCCTAACGTTCATCACCCTGAAGTCAGGATGCCCCACCTGGGAGCAGCCTGGGGAAACCTGCGTTCCTCCGCAATTACTATGAGAGCCTTGGGACATGCATTAGCAGAAATTATCCTTTTGTGCCCTATTTCCTGCAGCAGAGGAACATGGAACCCTCTGGCTAACCCGGGGATGTGAATCAAACAGCCCCAATCTCAAATTCTCTCTCTCTTCCTCACCTGCATTGCCTCCCAGAGTTAAAGATCCCTCCGGACAGCTCCACCGAGGTGGGGTGTGACCGCTTGTCATTTTTACGGGTTTCACACTTTGTCTTCAGCTGTTCCGGGGAGCCCCTTGCCTCATGAGGAGAGCTGCGTGTGGCGAGTGTAGACAAAGGCACTTGGTGGTTTCCTTAGTAACCTGAGCTCGGGGAGACGGTCAAGCTGGGAGGGCAGGGCTCTCATGGGCGGGTTGGGGGTGGCCTCTTTACCTTTGTGCTGGGCTAGGTGCTGGCCTGACCATGCTCAGGAAAATCTCACAGAGCACGGAATTCGAGTGACACCAATGCCATCTCTGTGCACAATCCGTGTAGCTCTGTGCACAGTTATAGTCTATGTAGCTGCACGCTGTGTCTGCAGCTACACGGACTGTTGGGCTTTTCAGGCAAATCAGCAGTGTTTGATGTCAGTCTGGCCGTTGACCATCATTTAAGAAACTTGAACCTCAAACACCTTCTCCCCTCGATGTGCACCTTATACCTGCTCTGTCCGAGGACGAGAACCCCCAGACCTTCATTAGACCCTGATGTCTGCCCAGGGCAGTGGCTCTCAGCCCAGAGGAGGATACACCAACATCCCCTGGAGGGCTAGCCCTATCCCCAGGGCTTTAGATTCAATAAGCCTGTGGACGGGGGCTAAGAATTTGCATTTCTAACTAGGGCCCAAGTGATGCAGACACTAATAGTCTGGGTACCACATTTACCATGGTCTGAGATACGTGGTCTTGTGGAAAGTTGTGAATTCTGGGCCAGGTCAGATGTTTCTACAGTCTTCCTTCTCCACCTGCTTTTCCCCTCTCCCCAGAATCATGCCGACTGGATAGAGAAATTTTGGAGGGAAAGTATTGCACGTGCTTCCCTTGTTCTCCGTCTGTTCCTCCTTTCTCTTCCCTGGTCGTACGGCTCACTCTGGCTGTTGGATGCCCTTATGGTCCTTGGTCTCTTTTTGAATAAGTGTGCTCATTCAGGAGATGGCATGTGCATTCCACAAACATCTTCTACTGACTCCCCTGTCTAAAGAGGTCCTGAGGGGGCGGATTGGAAAAGGTTTGGAGGATTCCAAAAAAGGCAGCTGAGAGACCTTGAGATGCAGGGTAAGCCACAGGAACATGCCAGGATGGTGGAGGGGTGGGGGGCGGGCATGGACCCAGGGGCAAGAGTAAAAGACATAAAAAAGAAAGTTAGAGTTCAAAGTCACATGTCAAAACTCAACACAGTCAAAACGACCACCCAGACATCTCTTAGGATGGGCCACTTTGAGATCTGAGGACACTTCACTATTGCATCCCCCATCGCAGGCATGGACCCCATGCCCTGAACAGTGCAGTACCAGCCACACTGCTGAATTCTAAGTTTTTGCTTTTCATTTCTTAAACTTATTTTCTTACATGTAAGTTGTATGAATGGTTGAATGCTCTTAGATTCCTCCTGCACAGGATATAACTCGACAAAATTCACCTTTGGGGAGGTGATCGTATAGCTTATCGTGCAAACCTGGCACTTTTGAGAGTGAAAGGGAGCACAGTGAGTAATTATGGGACAACAGACAAAATTGAGTCTGTGCCAGGTCAGCCAAGACTTTTGGTTACTGCGCTCTCATGGTGATCAGAGACATGCTATAGAAAACACCATCCAAGTCCTCCAAAAGGACGAGGAAGAGGGGCAGGAATGGGGGCGGCCCACCAGCGCTGACAGCCTTCAGGGAAGGTCACATGATGCAAAGCAAGACCCGAAACCCCCAATCACCAGACTGAGAGTGGCCCGGGGCTATAGCTCATAGGCTGATTGCATGACTAAGCTGAAGAACACTTTGAGAAAGGTGGGGTGCTACTGTTTTTTTTGCCATCTCTGAGAGGAACTGTTCTATGACTCTCTTCACCTCTCTGGGGTCAGTCTCCTCATCCATAAAATGGGAGTGCTGTTCTCTGATATCTTGGAGGTGTTAGAGCATTATGCTTGTGTGATATAATCCAACAGCACAACATTGGTTTGATTTCAAAAGTGGTTGGCAAACTGTCCTCTGGTCAGTATGGCCTGCCACGTGCTTCTGTCAGTAAAGTTTTATTGGAACACGGCCATGCTCTTTAGTTTACGTACTGTCCACGGCTGCTTTCACGCTTATAATGATAGACTTGAGTCATTGTGATGGAGACCGTATGCCACGTAAAGCCTAAAATATTTACTATCTGGCCCTTCGCACCAAAGGTTTGCCAACTCTTGCTTTGGAAGAAAGACGGACAATGATAAATCAGGCTGTAAAGAATTTAAGGCTCAAGAGGGTGCATGTTGAAATGGGATTCTGACTCAGTCCTGATGACCCTATCTGACATTTCCTGATGGTAAAAAAAAGACACTCTTGGGAAGATTTTCAAAATTTTTCTTCTGTTAACTTAATTAGGAAAAAGAAAAGTATCTGCAATCTTGCTCACCAGAGGCTTCCACAACCAACAATTTGAAATATTTTTATCCAGTCTTCATCTTATGCACTTTTTTTTACAAAACTGAAATCACAAAATTTTGTTATCTTGCTTTTCACACGTTATATAACATAAATGTCTTCCTTTTGATCGAAACATCTTCTTTACTGGCAAGATTGATGCTTGTATACTATTCCATTTTAGGGGTATATCATGATTTACTTATTCATTCTTATGTTGTTCCACATTAAGTCTTTTATTTTTCTACCCCTTGTTGTTGTCTTTATATATGGAGAATGTCGCTGTGCTCGTTGCAAGCTATTTCCTTAGGAGACGTTCCTGGAAAATACATTGCTAGGTGAATGAAATGACTATCTTTTAACCCCATTGCTCAACTTATTGAAGAGGAAAAATCACTAAGTGGGCTTGAGGCTGGGTCCTGCCATCTTGTCACTCTGGAAACCTCCAGCCAAGATTACAGTAAGCTTCAGGGGAAGTGGGGGGCCTGCTTTCCGTTCATAATGACGGTCGTTTTCCTGCAGACTGGACGGAAAATGCTCAGGCCTCCAAAACAAAATCAAAAGTCTGGCTGGAAACCAACGGCATCTATGTGTTCAAAGGCCGCCTTCTGAACCCACACACTGGGAGGTCAGAGAGCTGGAAACCCAGGAGCTCCCATGCCGACTCTGGTGCCCCATGGTGGAGGATGTGTGTCTTCTGCCTGCTTCCCAAGTGCCTGCCCTTGTGTCAGAAGGCAAACATCCTTAAGCCTAATGGGGTAAATGCTTATTACACTCCGAGCTCATTTGTAGCAGAAGGCACCTACTACAATCCCACTCCTCATGCAAAATTGCCGATTTACGACAATATTCCTTGTTTGGAAAACAAGACTATCCAAACACTATAATTACAACGCGAGCTGGCGGCCGAGAGTTCCTGCATTAATGCAAAGGCCCCAGATACATTCGTCAAAGAGAGTTTTTTTCTCTTTGCCTTCTTCTCTGGGTACTTTTAAGTTCAGGGACAGAGAACATGTCTTCATTAGAAACATTAACATTCACAGGCTGTAGTAAATTTTGACAGTGAAAAGGTCTCTGTAACCTTTAGTTGCGCAGAAATTTACTTCCCAAGAAAATTACATCTGGCACTGTCTTAATTAATGCTAGCTTTCTTTTCTGAAAATTGTGGGCTTGTCAGTAAAAAAGGCAGAAAAACCTGAATTTAAAAGGCTGGACACAAAAGACGCCGAGAAATAAAGCTCTGTGAGATTTCATAATATTGCTCTGTTTTTGTTCTACAGTAAGGAGATGAAAAGATCTCATTTGATTTTGCCAAATGCAGCAACATACATGTAGCATTGATTTGCATTTTCTCTCTTTTGTCTCTGAGTTTTACCCTGTAAAGTGTGCTTGGGAAGGTATTCTATTTCAAAAGCAATAGGTCAAATAAAATCTATACCTACGAGGAAAAAAAAAAATGTATGACTTCATTTTCTTAGCCTTTCTCTAACTGTTTGTATTAATCACAGCTAACAGGAAGAACTGTAGCTGTGTTTTCTCATGTGAATTTTGATGATCTGACATTCCCTTTTCCTGGTTTGAAGTGGGCTCTAAATATGACAGGAGAACGCGGCTTCACGTGGGGACGTTTCTATTTTACGCGGCTAAGACTTCTATTTTGACAGTGAGATGCTTGCGCTTTCCTTGGGGTTTAGGGATTCATTTAGGTTCACGTTTCCCCCCCTTATTTGGCTTTGCATTTTGATGATCCAACATTTCCTTTCTCCAGTTTGAGGAAGGAGCCTCACACACTCAGTCTCAGGGACACAGGCTTTGCATCACAGGGACATGAAAAATACTTTAAAAACTGTCTTAGTTCTGCTGCATGCGGAGGATCTAAGTGCAGGGCTGGGAGAAGGCAGACAGCCTCAGAGAAGGTCTAACACGGTCCAGACCCCTCTGGACTCTGATGAGAAGAGAGAGGTGACTTGTCCCAGGTCGTAGAGCAGAGCAGGGCTCACATCCCCGCCTCTGGGGCTGTGTCCTCTCGGCCAAGATTCCTGACAAAGTCTCCCCTGCTCACCCGTAGGGCAAAGCCTCAGGGAACAGTGATGTGATTATTGTTCTTGATTTTGCTCCACTGCCGCCAGAACGATGGTTCACGACCACTGTGGGAACCTGAGGGAGTTTCGGTGGTACCCAGCCCGTGCTGGATCACAAGCTGCCCTGGAGGGAAGGGGTCCCCTCTGTGGGTGCCTCAGTCCGTCTGAGGTCAGGGAGGAAGGATCTCTTTGGCTCCAGCACATATTGAATGCCTCTGCAACACGGGGTAGTCTCCCCTTTTAACAGAGAGAGCAGGCCTCAGGCTTCATCAAACCTTCATATTGAGCTGGAATTTAATTACATGGCTTTGTTTCCATTATAAGTTTTATTTTATGGTTATTTCAAATTTATGGTAAGTGCTATTAGTTTTCTATTCATGGCAATGATATAAAGCTTCCTTTAAAAATTAAATCTATTTAAGTAAAAAAAAAAGAACAAATATAAATTAAATAAAAATATGACATAAAACAGAGTACCAGTGGTTCCCAGGTATGGCCAGAAATGGTGGTAAATGAGAGCCTGAAGTTCAAGTTTTGACAGAAGCTGCTTTAGGAGACAGAGGAGAGCAGGAGAGGCTGCTTTGAAAAAGTTCCGTTTTGGGCCCCAGGATTTTCCTTATCCGTCTAAGACTCTTTCCACGAAGGTACCCATTATACATAATTTACTTGTGTTTATCAAATGATTAGTTGGCGCCTCTCCCTCCTTTAATAATTCACCGTAGAGTGTGTTGGAGAGATGCCCCCCTCTCTACGGTGAACAGATTCTCCTGCTTCTCCGTGACAGCATGATAGGAGGCAATATTTTAAGATAAAAGGGTTATTAAAGTAGTGCATGTGCTGGAGTAACACTCCAGTGTGCTTCTTTATCTGAGTTGTTGTCGAGTGCCCTACAATTTAATAAATTATAACATATTCATAAATAACACCTCGGGTTAGCGTCCTCACACATTTTTCACAACTTACCACCGTGTACTGAACGAGTGGGAAAGTTGGGGGAGAAGGGGTCTGCAGTGCAACAAGAAAAGTTTGGGTGCTCAGAAGCGCAGTGACTGTCCCCCAGGAGAGACAGCTACTTTTTTTCAGGGTTGCCCATGTGCAATGCGTTGGGGAGGCTAAAGGAGGGGGCCATGGGGGCCGTGGGGAGCTATGGAGGCTGTGGGAACCATGGGATAGAGGAGAGATCCACAGGGGATCACTGCGGCCAGTGGGGTCCATGGTGGTCAGTGGGGGTCTGTGGTGGGACCACAGGGGTCCTGGGTCTGTGGGAAGCAGTAGGAGACTGTTAGGAACTGTAGGGGTATATGGGGGAAGAGGGCGTCTGTGCAGGGCTATGGGGTCTTGGGGAGCCGTGGCTGTGGGGAAGGGGAGATTCTGTAGGGCTCTAGCTTACGGGCCTAGGGAGTCTGGAGGCCTTGAGTACCCTCCAGGCCTCCAGCACCTCCGGCTGCCAGCTTGCCGTCTATCTCTTCATGCCCTACCTGCCTGGCTGGTAACCGCTTAAGAAATTAAACACTGTCAGTTTGAAAAATTAGAGATAAAACCAGAAGAGAGAAAAAAATCTAAAGATCTGAGATGAGCCAATTACTAATGTGAGACTTGGCTGTGAATGTTCTGGAAGAGAGGAACTTCAGGCTAGTGCGTCTCAAACGTGAGCGTGCAGAGCAGGGTCTGGTGGGGCTGCGGGGGCCCCGAGACTCTGCATTTTTTAGCGAGAGACATCCTTAGGCATTTTGGTGCTCAGAGCCTGCCCAAGGGTGCCAGCAAAACCCACAGGGGGAGACAAGCTTCGTCCTGGAAGCAAAGAACCTGAAGCCCAGGCTGTGGACCTCAGCCAGAGGGAACCAAAGCACTGACGTCACTCAAGGTAGAGGCTCAGTGGGTGCCAGGCCACATGGAAAGATGCTGCAAACCCCCACCCCCATCCCTCCCACCCCAGAGCCTCAGTTTCCCCACATGAGCAAGAGGCTTGTGGAGCTATTCTGGTTTCCCATAATAGACAGAACCTTTAGCAGTTGGCTTTAATATGTTTAAATGTCTCAGGCTTGGTGTGGACTGAGGGAACTCCTGTCCCAAAATGCATTCCTCACTTCCTGCCAAGTTTCCCCAGGTGCCACCATTAGCATGACATTCCTTTGGGGACAAAGGGTACCCCTGTGGAGAGAGGCCACAGGCCTGAGGATGTCCCCTCAGACTGTCCTGGCTCAGAGCAGGGCAGAGGCAGAGTGAAGCTGCAGGGAGAGCCATCAGAGCACATGCTGCCCTCTCACCCAGGCCACCCCTGTGAGCCCTTCCCTGCAAAGACGAAGGCTCCAGCTCCCTCATCCCCTGGCCAGAGTCCATGCTGCTCCTCCAGGTGAGGAGAACCTTTGTGCAGGCTCAGCCTCAGACCACCATGCTAGGAGTCTGAGAGATGGCGAAGGCTTGGGGGATGGTCAGAGCCGCAGCCTCCAGGAGGCCCAGGGCTTGCAGGCGGATGTTTTTCAAGCAGGGTCCTCTGGTTCCTTTGCAGACATTGTCATTTCTCTGTGGTGATGCGAAGAGTGCCATCCTGCAGTTCCCTGGCTCCTCTGGACCTTTGCAGCTCCCGCTCGATCCAGCCATCAGGGGCAGAGAGGGCCCTGGGAGCCGCGGGCAGCCAGCGTGGACTCATGCAGGCGGTGGCTGCATGCCTGGACAGGGAGAGCTCCCTCCTTCTCTGCATGCCCTGAGGGCTGCTGAGCCGATGGCTCTCTGGAACCCAGGCCAGGCAATGCATCCAGCAGGGGGCCCCATGGATGCTCCTGGCAGCTGGGCACCTCCGGAATCCAGGACCTGGAAAGTTTCCTTTCGATCACACGCACCAAAGCTTTTTAACTTGAGAGCCGTGGACTTCCAGGCGCAGGTGGATGAATTTTGAGGGGCATTGTGGGCCCACAACACTGACATGAGCTATTGCGGGCACCCGTGCGTGTCCATATTTACGACATTCTCAGAAGGGCTTTTGATGCTAAAACAAATAAAACCAAACCAGACCCTTCTATAAGCTGAAGGCGGCAGAGGGAGTCCGGGTTCCTAGAGCAGGGCTCTTTGGAAACTTCCTCCACACCAACCTCACCCTCAAGCTCCTTTTCGGAGGCATTCCATCGTCTGGGAAGAGAGAAGTAAGTCAGCTTCCTCCTCGGGAATCTGGGCTCCCAAGGGACACAGGAATCCCAGACCATGGACCAGACCTGCCTTTCTGGCTCCCAATCACTACCCAGCATCCCCTGATGAAGAGGGGGCCTGGGGCTTCTCCAAATTTGGCCTGGCCTCGGCTGCCTTCCCCCTCTCTCTGCTCCGTCCATCCCAGGCTCAACCGCTTTCTGGGAGGCCAGTCCTGGGGCGGCCTGCCAGCCCCCATGCCCCACAGCAGCCCATTCCGGCCCCTTGCACACATGGAGCACATCATTTCTGCCCTGCGCTGAGCTGCACGGAGAGCTGGAGGGGAACACTGTATTACTGCGTTCTTTGCCTAACAACTGGTAACACATGACACTTGTATTTGCCCCAAGATAATGTACAAATATGTTTTACAGGGTTTCCTAATGATAGTCATGATATTTCATTCTTCTTGCCCTTCTAATAACGATAAGAGTCGAGCATTATTATTTTTTTAAACTGTTCTCAGTGACTGTGACATTCAGTTCAGAGAATCGAATGTCAGCAAGAAATCCATATGCACTCCCCGAAGCTGGGAGAAGCCCCTTCCATTTATTTTTAGGTTGCAAGAGAATGACGAGATCTCACCTTATTTTTTTTTTTTTTCTCCTGAGAAAGGTGTTTGGCATTCGGCGCCTCTCTGATGTTTATGTAATCGGGCCTGAGGTTTAGTCAATCAAGACCTTTGTGCAAGCCATCCTAATCAGAGGGTGGCGGCTTGATAGACGAAGGGCTGCAGGCATCTCTGGGTGGGGGCTGGGGAGGGGGGGCTAGGGAGAATTCCCACCTTGGAAAAGAGGCTCCTTTCAAAGGGGCTTTATATGCTGAGTGAAGAATGGCCTGGACTCTCAGCAAAAGGATCAACTAATTAGTAGGTAAAGCAAACATTTTAAGGTTCTGTGTAGACACTAGGTAGAAACCTTTTTTTTTTTGCCCTTGTGCCAATGTGTTTGCTCTTCCACATTCTCCACTATTAGGGAGACCTATCTTCAGGGATAAATACCCAAGAAACAGTGTATAGTTTCTGTTATTAGTAAATAGCCATTTAACAGCAGGCATGTTAAATACTTCTTTTGAGCTGTTCACCAGAAACTATGCATAAGAAACGAGAATTGATCATAAACCAGGAAAGGAATATAGAGACACAACCATGATAAAACTGAGTACGATAGAAGCTGATGTTAGGAGAGCATTCCTCACCTCCATCCTCAAACATCTTAGTTTTAAACTAAAGCATAATTGTTCAAAGTAAGCTATTCTGAGATATTGATTTTTTTTCCTTTTTTTTTGCAGGGGGGGGAGTGGCCATACTCTGAGTAAAGTGTTCTTTTGGTCAACAAGTGGTGAGGTTCTAGCACGCACTGAGGCCCTCCGTGGCAGCCTGGGCAGTGGTGGGCAGCGGCAGCTCTCCTGGCCTGCACCAAAGCCCAGAATCCGATTATTTAGGGAGCCAAGTATTTTTGTTGATGAGCAAAATGAAATCCTCTGAGAGCAAAATCAATCTTTTGCAGACCTCAGAGCATTGATCCTGGTGCCCATTGACAGGCTCGGGCTGTTTGGCTATTTGGAATGACCGCACAAAATGAGCAAGTTGTTACAGTTTTAGAGTTTTGGTATCTATTGGCAACCCCTGTACTCATATGATTAATCACACGTTTGAAATGCGCGTGTGGTGGAAATTGACTGCAACGCAGCAGAAACAAAGTTTTCAGTTATCCCCGTATAATAAATTGAAGCTATATCCCTAAGCAGAATTGTCTTCAGGATTCCAATTTGCCTTGTTAAAAGTGTTGTTTATACAGTAGTTAGCAAAAACGCAAGTAATTACGTACAGAATTCATTCCAAGCAATTCTTTATTTTTCCCCCATCCTTTATTGGTTTTCCATCTTCATTACCCAATATTTTAGTCGATCTCAGCAGAAACCTGACTGGTGAGATGTGGCCGGGACATGAGGCTTGGTGACTTCCATGATTCACAGAGAGCAACTGGTCAAGGGGACAAGGCCAGTGAGACTCACACAGCGGCTGGAGGCTTTCTGCCAGCTACAGGGCTGCGCTGAGGCAGGAACGGTGTATGTGTGGTATTGCATTTCGTAAAATAACATTTACCTCTGGAGAAGATTTCTGCGTATTTATTTATTTGTTTTTGAGTGGGAACACAGTTTTGTATACATGTAGTGGTGTAGCCGGCCACATCTGTTTTGGTTGCTGTAACCTGCGGGACTTTATTTCATAAATATCATCTGAGTCCGGGAATACAGCTTTTGGAATGCAAATTATGTTTAAGTGAGTAAACATTTTAGTGGCTGGGTGCCCTGCATCGGAGGGTCGGAGGGGAGAGGGGCAGCAGGGGAGGGTTGTGGCTCGTCTGCAGGAGCCTGGTCTGAGTCCAGGTGGACGGTGGGCCGGTGGGAACGTTCCAGCTGGAGAGAGAACAGGATGGGAGCAGTGCCGAGGGGAAGCCCTCCCGGCAAAGTCCCAGCTTCCCAGAGGCGCCTGCTTGCTCTCCCCAGAACAGAGACCTCATCCATATCTATCAGGAGAGGCCTAATTATAGAGCTTGGAGATTTTAATGGCACAGGGAAATTTAAATGCAGTGGAAAATATGAATATTCCTAAGCCAGCAGTCAAATACGAAATGATTGGCTTCAGAATCAATGAATTATAATTTCCGAGCGCATCCTCAAATGTGGAGCCTCTGGTTCCCGGGAAGAGTTTTGCGCACGTGGGTGTGTTTTAATGAATGCCACTTCTAGGTTTTGCTAGCCAGGACCTTGCTTCCTCTGGTGCTGCAGACTCTGCCAGCACCCAGGCGCTCTGAGCAGATCGCAGAGGACAATAGAGACGACCGTGGGGTCCTGGTGGGCAAGCGGGCAGCCACCACCTGGCCGGTACCCTTGGATCCCAGTTCCTGCTTCCTTGGAGCCTGCGCAGCAGGGTTCCAGATGCTGGGATGCTGGGGGAGCAAGTTATTTGTCTGCGTCCTTCCCTCAGAAAGCTGCATACTTCTGCAGCTGAATCCCACATCTTCAGTCCTTTTAACTGAAGCCTTTGCCCACAGGTGAGGCTAGTGGGTCCTTTGGGGGGACTCGCCCTCCCCAGCCTCAGGCACCCTGTCCACCTGGCTTCTTTTGCTCCCAAGAGCATCCCTATATCTTTACCTGTGGAAGAGGTAAGGATGTGGCCCAGCTGCTGTCCACGCAGCCCTCAAACTGGAGAGTCATCCCATAAATCCTGTTTTATTTTATGGACAAATAAATGCTGAGGTAAAATATTCTAGGGCCGTAGCTTGAATACTTGCCATAGCAGCAGTGCTGTAATAACCACAGTGACATTAATTTACTGCATTGTGCCGTGGGAAGAAGGAAGAAGGAGGGAGAGGGGCATTAAAAGAGAAAAATGACTTGCCTTCGAATTTATTGGGATTGGCCTCCCTCATTTTCAGCCATCATTAGTTGATTAGGCCCTGATGACACTGTGGACAATTGTACTGGAAGAGTTGTCGAAGAGACGCCCTAAAGGTACGCTGTTAATTGAGATGATGTTCATTTTGTAGTTACTGAACAGAACTGCAGATGGTGAGATTGGTAGTTAGTGTGACGGCACAGAGCTGGGGATTCTCGGTGGCCAGGGGCCATGGGCCGGAGGACCTGTGTCCACCCCCGCCATGAGACCACGGCCACCGGAGCCCCAGTCACTTCCTCTTCTTTTCTGAACACTGCAGATGGACCTGTCAAGAGGGGAAAATGTGAGCTTCCTCTTCATCCCAGGAGCAGCCACCACCAGGAAGGTCCCTCCTATTCCTGGTCTTTGAAGACTGAGGCTTCTTCTCCCCACCTGGCCCCTGCTCCAGTGGTGGATGAAGTCTGGCAGGTATAATCCCAGAGGGCACCCAAACCTGAGCTGAGAGCAGGACCCACAGGCTTCCCAGGCAGCCTGACCCTGCTACTGTCCATGCTATAGACAGTGTTTTCTTACTGGAACAGAGAGGGGAGTTTCATCAGCATCCCTGTCGACACGGAGGTCCCAGTCTGGGCAGTGAGAGCCTTGAAATCCCACAGTGGAGGCTGAATTTCATGTTCACAAGCTCTACTGGCAGTGGTCTTGGCCATGTCTAGCCGGCAGGAAGGACAGCTTCCTTCCATGTCCTACATGACCTCTGCTCAAAGGTTTTTAGAGACCCACAGTCACTGTCCCCAGGGCTGGAGAATTGCCTGCCTAACGAGAGGGGATGAAACCTGACATTTTTTGAGTGATTTGGTAAGGGCCACGTGCATTCCAAGGCACTTGACATCCATTATCACATTTAATCCCCTTTATTTCCTAATTTAGCTCCATTTACGGTAGAGGAAACTGAAGCTCAGAAAAAGGAATGCCTAGTGCCCGGCAGCCCATAGGGGACGGAGGATGCAGGAGCACCCGGGTCAGACTGCCTGGCCTGGGATCAGGCTTTGCTTCTTACTTCCCAGTGATCCTGGACGGTACCTTGCCTCTCACAACCTCGATTCACTCACCAAAGATAGAAAAAAGTACAGGAGACCATGCTGCTACGAGCTCAGTATTTGTTAGTAATTCTCGTTGCTGTAGTTGTCCTGGTTGTTAAGAGCTGTCAGCTATCTGTCTTCAAGTTCAGGTCCCAAGGAGTGGCAGGGAATGTAAGACTGCTCCAGCTCCGGTCATAAGAGGAGAAAGCACTTTCTCACTCGCTCACCCCCACCCACCATGCCTGTCATGTCTGCACAACCAGACAGATGCTCAGGCCTGAAGGGTGACAAATCCACTCACAAGATACAACTTGCTAAGTGGCAATGGCCTTTTATTCCTTGACATCTTTCCAGACCCTTGATGGGATTAGAACTGGATTAGTTTGAGATGAGCCTGGCTCTGCCGTTATCACCTGTTTATAGGATAATGACATTATCTAGTTTGGCCTATAAGGGCCTCCTTCCATAGGAGCTTTGTTCTCTTTGATCTTGAGGGTTGCAGGCAGCATATCTTTAAATCTAAACAAACCCACTGAAGCCTCAACATAAGTGGTCAAAACATCCAGTCGGGAGAAAGGAGATTCCCTCTTCCTTTCCTGCTCAATGCCAACAGTAATTTTAAAATTGTGTGTACTTACTTCGAACCTAAAGCTCACTTTGCCATTTTCAGCACTGGCCTCCCCATTCCTCCTTTCACACATGGACAGCACTTCAAAAGTTTGCAGAGCTATTTTACTGCTTATTAACTCAGTTGACTGGTACAACGGTCTGTGAGTTGGGCAGGGTGGGTTCCATGCCCATTTTGCCGGTGAGGACACAAAACACAAGCTCGGAAAAGCCCAGGTGTTTGCCAGCACACATGCCATTTCTAAGACCAGCTCATCTGGAAAACTCCAGCATTTGTTGCATTGCCTGAAGCCATCTAAGACCTGCCTCTCTGCCCAAACAGCTTTCCTTAAGGCTGATCTCTTCACAGCAAATATCTGTTTAGACAGAGGTTCCAGGAGGTCCTTGTCTGAAGTCCCCTTCCAAAGCTCTCCTAACAACCGCTATGCTTTATTTTAAATCATCCCTATTGAGGTATAATTCACAGGCAGTATGACCTGTTTGAAGTGTGCTTATCATTTGTTGAGTTTTGGAAAATGCATACAGCTGTGTAACCACCTCCATGATCAGGATTTAGAACATTTCCATCACTCCCCAAATGCCTTCATGCCCCCCTGCATTCAGTCTCCTTACCCTGTCCGCAGCCTCTGACAACCACTGGTCCTCTGTCACTGTAGTCTTGCCTTTTGTAGAATTTCATGTAAAAGAAATCATGCAGTGTATACGCTTTTATATCTGGCTTCTTTTACTTAGAGCCAAGTTTTGAGATTTAGTCATTTTATGTGTTTGATTCGTCTGTTCCTTCTATTGCAGAGTGGTGTTTCACTGTGTGGATATATCACACACTCTTTTATTCCCCAGTTGTAGACATCTAGGTCGTTTCTAGTTTGAGGCCATTATGAATAAAGCTGCTATAAACATTTAGGTCCGAGTCTTTGTATCATCTTTTCATTCACCTTGTGTCAATATCTAGCAGTGGGATTGCTGGGTCATATGATAAATGTATATTAACTTCATAAGAAACTGCTGTTTTCCAAAACAACTGTATCCCTACCAGGAACGTAGGGAACATTCCAGGTGCTCCACATCCTCACCAACATTTGGTATCGCCAGTCTTTCTAATTTTACCTTTCTCTCGTGTGTGTAGTAGTATCTCATTATGGTTTTATTTCTCTAAAGACTAATGGTATTGCCATGTGTTAAATATTTGACATCCCTAGAACTTCTATGATGAAGGGTCAGTTTGAATCTTTTGCCTGTCTTTAAATTCGTTTGCTTATCTTCTGATATTTGATTGATACCAGCTCTTTATATATTCTGTATACAAGTCCATTTTCAGATATACTAAGCAAATATTTCCTCCCAGTCTGTGGCTTGTCTTTTCATTTTCTTAACTGTGTCTTTCAAGGATTAAAAATTTTTTAATTTGGGTAAGTCGGGCTTATCAGTTTTTTGTTTTATGATTTGTGCTTTTCGTGTTTTATTTAAGGAATTTTTTGGGGGGGTAGTGGTGGGATGAATTGGGAGATTGGGATTGACATATGTACACTAATATGTATAAAATAGATAACTAATAAGAACCTGCTGTATAAAAAATAAATAAAATAAAATTTAAAGAAAAAGAAAATTTTGTTTATCCCAAGGTCACAGAGAGTTTCTTTTCTGTTTTCTTCCAGCAATGTTAATTCTTGTGTAGAGTGTGAGGTAAGAGATGAGATTTATATTTTCCCTGTGGATATATCATTATTTTAGTAGGATTTATTGTAAATATTCTTTTCCCCATTGAACAACCCTGGTACTTTTGTGAAAACTCAGATTTTTTTAATTTGGGTAATCAGTTTTTTGTTTTATGATTTGTGCTTTTCGTGTTTTATTTAAGGAATTTTTTGGGGGGGTAGTGGTGGGATGAATTGGGAGATTGGGATTGACATATGTACACTAATATGTATAAAATAGATAACTAATAAGAACCTGCTGTATAAAAAATAAATAAAATAAAATTTAAAGAAAAAGAAAATTTTGTTTATCCCAAGGTCACAGAGAGTTTCTTTTCTGTTTTCTTCCAGCAATGTTAATTCTTGTGTAGAGTGTGAGGTAAGAGATGAGATTTATATTTTCCCTGTGGATATATCATTATTTTAGTAGGATTTATTGTAAATATTCTTTTCCCCATTGAACAACCCTGGTACTTTTGTGAAAACTCAGTTGACTATATATGTATGGTTCCATTCTGAATTTTCTATTCTAGTCCATTTATTCTTATACTAAAACTATATTGTCTTGATTACTGTGGCATTATAGAATTCTTAAAATGTAATAATTTAAGTTCTCCAACTTTTTTTCAGAGCTATTTTTAATTTATAGGGTTTTTGCATTTCCATATAAACTTTAAACTCAGCTTGTTAATTTTTAAACTAAATTAAGCTTACAGGGATTGATTGAAATTCTACTGAATCTATAGGTCAATCTGATTAGGAAGAGGATATTAACAATATTGAGTTTTTCTATCTTTACATGGTATATCCCTTGATTTATGTCTGTCTTTTCTACTTTATCTCAGCAGTATTTGTAGTTTTAAACATATGTCTTGCACATTGTTCATTTTATCCCTAATGAATACTCAATACTATTATAAATGATATTTTTAATGTTTTACTTTATTAATGTTTGTTTTACATTTTTATATATGGACCTTATTTCCTGCTCATTGCTAAACTCATTTATTAATTATATCTTATTTTGTAGATGCCTTGGATCTTCTTCATAGATTATCATTATCTGTATGCCTTTTATTTATTTTTCTCAATTTATTATACTGGAAAGGACCTCTAGCACAAATTTGAATAAAATGGTGAAAGGAGACATCTTTGCTTTCTTCCTAACCTTGAGGGAAGCATTTGCTCTTTTATCATTAAGTTTGACGTTAGCTATAGACCTTTCATAGATGCCCTTAATCTGAGGAAGTCATGCATGGGTGCTGAATTGGCTCAAAGACTTTTCTTGCATCTGTTGAGATGATTGCAGTCAATTCTGCTACAACACAAAACTTGTGTCTCTAAAAAGCACCATGCTATTCAAAATCTTGCAAGGAAGTCTACAGGAAAATTGAGGGGCATAACACCCCAAACTTTATAAGAGATACACACAAAAAGACGAGAACTTAATGAAAATGTTAGCACTGTTTTACTCGTGCTAAATGGTTGAGAAACACACAGATACTACCATAAATATGGCATTTTACCTTGAAAAAAGATCTAAAGTTTGTTTGTGGAAGTGGGTATCTTATGAGTTAATGGGAAATGACCAAAAGCAGGTGACCTGCAGTTGGTCCGGAGAGGATGGGTGTGACATAACATACGAGGTAAACTATAGTAGTTAGTAGCTGTTTGAGGTGTGTGCCTGGTGCTTTTTGTGTATTCCTACATGGCTCGCTTCAGCTGGGTGCAGTTTTCTGCATTCACCTAGTGTTTCTCACAAACAAAATTGTACATAAACTAACACAAAATTCACCTTATGCTCAACTTGTTCCCTGATATGTCAATTGTGTTGAAACAAACTGAAATTTCAAGACAAGTGTTACAGCAAAACTGTCTGCATATGGCTTTTTCTTTTTTTAGTTTTTTAAAAAGGTGAATTGCATTCATTACTTTTTGAATTTCAAACTACTCTACCATTCCTTGGATAAATCCTATTTAATCATGATGCATTATTATATTCATATTTTGCTAGATTTAATTTGCTAAAATTTTGTTAAGGATTTCTGCATGCATATTTATGAGGTGTATTAATGTATAGTTCTCTTTTATGGTAATGCCTTTGTCTGGCTTTGATATCAGATTAATGCTGACCACAGAAAATAAGTTGGGACATTGTTCCTCCTGTATTTTCTGGTGTTTTTGTGCAGAATCGATATTGCTTATCCCATAAATCGATGATAGAAATCATCACTGAAGTCACCTTTGGGCCTGAGGTTTTCTTTGTCAGAAGTGTTCAAATTATGAATTCAAGTACTTTAATGGATATAGGGCTCTTCGGGTTATCTATTTCTTCTTGAATGTACTTTGGTAGTTTGTATCTTTCAAGGAACTTGTTATTTCACCCAAGTTGTTGAATTTACTGACACAATTATTCATAATATCTCCTTATTCTTCCTTCAATGCCTGTAGGATATGTAGTAATGTCTCTTCTTTAACTCCTGATATTGGTGATTTATGTGCATCTTTTTTTGATTGATAGATCAGTCTCTCTAAGAGCTTTATCAATTTCATTATCCTTTAAAAAAACAATATTATTATTATTTCCTTTATTTCTGCTTACTTTGGGTTTCAATTCTCTTCTTTTTCTAGTTTCTTTTAGTAAAGATCAATAATCGATCAATCAGTCAATCAAACCATTCATAGCTGTTTCCTTTCTTCTTTCCAAACACAAGCATTCAATGTCATAAACTTCCCTCAATCCCTGTTTTAGCTTTGACCTACCTATTTTTACATGTTTTCATTCAGTTCATCAGTTGATAATATTTTCAGGTCATAGTATTTTCTTACTGCTCTTGTGATTTTATCTTTGACCCATGGGTTATTTAGACGCATGTTGTTTGATTTCCAAATGTTTCTGGATTTTCCAGATACCTTTGTGTTATTGATTTCTAGTTTAGTTCCACTGTGGTCAGAGAACATACTCCTTACAATTTCAGTTCTTTTACATTTATTGAAGATTGTTTTATGACCCAGTATATGGACTGTCTTGGTGACTATCTCAAAAGCACTTAAGAAACATGTATTCTACTGTTGTAGGGTGTTCTCTAAATGCCTCTAAATGTCATTTAGTTTTGATTGACTGATGTTGGAAAATGTTTAACTGAACCCCTGGAGGGAAAAAGCCTTGCTTTGTAGCACTTGATGACTTCTGTGGAAATATCCTCCCATCGTGGCCAAATTTAAGCTACTGATGTGATGTCAGTGAACGTGGAGTTAGGAGGAGATGCACATAGATCACTTTCAGAAGTGGCTAAAGCACTTTGATAATGTTGTTCAAATCTTCTATATTTTACTAATTTTTTTTGTTGGTCTGCCTGTTCTTTCAATTACTGATAGATGGGTGTTGAAATCTCTAAAAATAATTGTCAGTTCTTCCATTCCTGTTTTCAGTTCTCTCAGGTTTTGTCTTAATGTATTTTAAAACTTTATTAAGTGTACACACACATTATAAAGTGTACCTCTTTAACCCTGGTAATATTTTTTATTTTGAAATCTAGTGTGTCTGATATAAAATATAGCTACCATAGCTTTTCTTTTGATTAGTGGTTAGGTATAGCATTTTTAATCCTCTAACATTTTTTAAAAAACCTTTATTTTGGAATAATTTTATATTTACAAAATAGTTGGAAAGAAGTACTGAAATTTCCTATATACCCTTCACTCATCTTTTCCTAATGTTAACATCTTACATAACTATGGTATATTTTTCAAAATTAAGAAATTACATTATTATTAACGAAACTACAGACTTTTTTCGGAATATTCCCAGATTTTTCCACTAATGTATTTTCTGTCCCAGGACCCAATCCAAAAGTTCACATTTGTCACCTTCATTTCATTTGTTCTGAGATAATCTCTGTCTTTTTGTGTTTGTTATTGCCTTTATACTTTTGAAGAGTACTGGTCAGGTATTTTATAGACTAATCCTCAGTTTGGGTTTGTCTGATATATTCTCATAATTATACTGGGATTATAGAAGATAAATTGCCTTTCTCATCACATCATATTGGGGGTAAATGATATCAAGTGACATTACTGGTGATGTTAACTTGGATCACTTGGTTAAGATGATATCTACCAGGTTTCTCCACTGTGTTCTCCCCTTTCCATACTCTATTCATTAGGACTAAGTCATCCAGTTCAGGGGAGACATACAAAGTCTGAGGCTTAGTTAATGTGTGTTTATAAATTGTTGACTAGGGTCATTCCACTGTATAATTATACCACAGTTTGTTTTATCCATTCATCTGTTGAAGGACACCTTGGCGTCCTTTTACTTTTGCCCTCTCTGTGCCCTATATTTAGTGCGTACTTCTTTGAGACAATATATATTGTTTTATATCCAAAACTATTTGTTTTTTAGTTTAATTTAATTCAATTTAAATTAATTTAATTACAATGCTTAAGCCATTTATTGTGCTTATCAATATGCTTAAGTTAAAGTTTATCATCTTGCTATTTGTTTTTTATTTGTCTCATTTATCTTTATTCTTTTTTTCCTGCTTCCTTATCTTCTTTTGGGTTAATTTTTTCTATCCCCATTTTATCTCCACTACCTCTTGGTCTTATTTTTTTGTGATTTACAACATACATCTTTAATTTATCACAGTTAACTTTTAAATAATTTCATGCCACTTCACAGATTTTATAAGAATCTTACAATAGAACACTTACATTTCTTCCTTTCCTTTTTAGTGATTGCTGTCATATATTGTATTCCTTTTATTATTAACTTTTTGTGTGAAGATTCTGGGCCAAGAAAATACCTCTAATCAGACAGTCCATGATTAAATCCTGGCTCTTTTATTTATTCACTGTGAGACCTTAGATACATCATTTTACCTATCTGTTCCTTAGTGTCATTGTCTGCAAAATGGGACTAACAAGTGTGATGTGATGAATACATGAAATAAGGCATGATGTGTGTGGCCCACCACACCTGACACAAATGGAGCTGGGGGACATAACTTGCCTTGGGGAGCAAACACAAAAAGGCTCTCAGAGCTGAATGTAAACAGTTTCCCAGCTCTGAGCACACACCGTTGCTTGGTCTTCATGATCTGATTCTCTGTGACACCAGAAGACAACAGCAGATGCCATAATGAACCATAGTGCCAAACAGAGGGAGCCCAGCTGTTTTGACACCAGCAGGCATAGCTGATTTTTTTTTTCCCCCAAGAAGGAAATGAAATTAAAAATCAATTCTACTTAACGGGAACTCCCTGAATCACTAGGACTAGGTTACTTAGGAAACTTGCTTCTGTAAACCCCAGATGTTGAGCTTGAGGGGCTTCTGTCTACAGACACCAAGTAGGATGCCTGCTGGAGAATGGAGGCTATGGGCTTGCCTCCTGGCCCTGCTGGCTACCTCTTTTCCTGAGCTGTTAGCTTTCATCTGGAGGGATGAGCTAGTGCACGATGAGACGGTAAGTTCTAAGGTCAAACAGACCTAGTTGTGAATCATGGCCTCTTACTCACGGACTGTTACCCTGGGGAAGTCACTTAGCCCCACTAACCCTCTGTTCCCTGACCTATAAAATGGGAGAAAAATGAAATTTATTTTGAGCAACTAAACCACAGCGTGTTTTAGCTAAGGAGACTAGCGTGATGATATTCTGAAATGTTACCTAATATCTTCCTGTCTCTCCTTCTCTTTCATTTTATGCCTCAGTTCATCGTCCTCTTGTCAGTCAGGCACAGGGCAGAAATAAAGATGTAGAAAGCAGACAAAGGCATCTTTTTCTGACTTTAGATTCCCAGAAACCCTAGGCCCAACAGGAAGGGCAAGACTCAAAGTACCAATTTGGGAGAGACTGGGAGGCCAAAGAGCAACGTGTGCTGCCAGAGTGGAAAACACTGTCTGAGCTGGAGCAGTGAGGAGCTCGGGAAGGGGCACCAGAGCCTGAGGGCCCCCAGGGACCCTGAGAAATGGGCCCTGTTTCCAGCCACCCAGTGGCTTTTTAGGATCTATCAGTGGCAGGGGCAGGGAGAAGGAGACTGAGTCCCATGGCCTGGGCCAGCCTCGGAGAAGTACTAGCTGGTGCTGTGTCCCAGCAGACAGGCTGCAGGCCGCCTCAAGATGCCCAGAAAGGACAGGGTCACCAGAATGGTCCTTCACACCTGGGAGTTCAGACTGCCAAGATGGAAGGAGCTTGAGGACAGGAAGGGAGCCAGCCTGTGTGGACAAGACACACAGGGACCAAACAGAGGGTGCAGCCGTGATTTAGCAGGGGGTGCCAGCAGCAGATGGAGGGTGGTATATGAAAGTTTCTCTCTGCCCTCCTTCCCTCTGCACCTGCATTTGTTGAATGTGTGCAGGTTAGACGAGCTTATAATTCTACAATGTGACTTGACTGTAACAGTAGCACAATCATGGCCCACACCCAAGGCCCCAGGTTTGCACAGTGATTTAAAATGTCCAGAGCTCTGTCATGCTCATGGCTGCACTGAATCCCCCAAACAGTCCACCGGACACCCAGGCCCTGGCTATGAAGGATGAGCTCCTGCAAATCAAAGCCCTTTCCTTGCACTCAGCATCCCCCTAAGACCTACAGAAAGGAGGCACCATCTTTTAAAAGCAGTGATACTCATACCCCAAGTACGTACTGAGCTCTCGCTGTGTACCGGGACCCGGGGAGGTGAACAAGGCAGAGAAGAGACAGGCCCTACTTACAGGGATAACAGTCCAGAGGAGTTAGCAGATAAATATTATTAGCATTTTAGCAATCAGTAGCAGAAGTAACTATATAATCACTGGTTTCTGGTGAGTGAGCAGAGACTTGGGCTCAGGACTTACTCAAGAGGCCTGCTTCTCCCCAGTGCCTCTTGTGACTGTTTAATAACCGATCAATCAGTCAATCAAACCATTCATAGCTGTTCCCTGTGCATGTTCTGAGAGCCCAGAGCTCCTCTGGCCAAAGTGATTTCTTAGAGAGATGCAGACAGGAGACCCAACCCAAACACCATAAGAGGTGTGAACACGAGCAGTTGACAAGCATTAAAGGGCTGCGATCAGACACACACACAGTCATTTCTGCTGCCTGGTCATTTCAGCAAGCACAGTGCAGGGCCACAGGCCCCGCCTTCTGGGGTTCCTGGGTCTCTTTCATGACATTCACCACATCCCTGGCCATCTCTTGCACTGTTCACTACTATTTTCATTACATCGACTTACCTCTTTTACATGAACAAGGGGTTTTTAAAAGAAACTTTTTACAGCTATCATAAGTGGGGAACCATTTGACATAAGTAGGAGATAATAGTAAAATAATACAATGCCATAAAGCGGTATTTATACATCATGGTGAGATTCACTCCTCTGCCCCGGCTCCAGCCTGAGGCAGGTCTTAGGTGACAGGAAGCCCCAGGATTGAACGAGGAACCTAAAGAAAATAATGTTCCTGCCATGGGAACTGGTGTCATCTGCCAGCTTGAGCCCCAGCCTTACCTCTCTGGCCTGCCCTCACTCCGGCTGCAAGCAGGTTGATCTAAAGCTCCCACCTGGGCCAAGACTTCCAGTCTTGCTTCTGGTCGGGGGCACCTCATCACATCTCCAGATCAGATTGGTTTTCCCTCTTTCGCTGTTTTCCCTCCCCTATTCCCCTACCTCTGTTTTCTGGGATCACTTCCCAGGTAAACCACCTGCACACAAGCCCTGGTCCCAGGTTCTGCTTTTGGGAGAGCCCAGGCTAAAACATGGTGTCTTTGGGGCACCCAAAGTCAGCTCGTGCACTACCAAAGGCATGAATCCTACAGTCCCGCTCCATCACCTGTTAGCTGTGAAACCTGGAGTTGGCCAATGAGCGTTTCTGAGGCTGCTTCCTCACATGAAACGGCAGCAACTGTGCTTACCTTACAAGGTGGGTAGGAGGATTAAATGATACAATGGTATGTAGCCACAGCTGAAGGAAAAGGCAGTGGTTGTTATTGGTTTGAATCCAAGTAGCCCATCCAGATGCCTGGAGACTAGCCTTCGTCCCAAAGGCAGTGGCGGGGTATGCAAGGGTGAGATTCCATGATCCCTGAGTAGGGGCTCACCGGGTGTGTGCTGGGTGCCGGCCAACTGTCTGTACTGTTAGAGATGTTGGACTGTCCTGTCTCAGGGTGGAAGGTCCAGCCCCAGGAGGTTTTTATCCAGCTGTTTTGCCCAACAAATGCTCCATTGGGCTCCCTGCCTGGCTGCCCCTAAAACCACTGGAGATGACAGCTCCTAACTCTTCCCATGCAGAGTTCAACAGCTCTGGCTTGAGTGCTCCCAATTTTCCTTTCTCTGCCTCATGAATACCACCTTGTCCTGAACTCTTCTCCCACCTACAGCCCCTCCACGTGCATCCAGTTCGTGGTCCAGCCACACCCAACAGCCCTCTGCCTTTCGACATGCAGCTCGCATCCTCTGTTCTTCCTGGCAGACTCTTCCTCTCTCTTCAATAGCCAACTTAAACCCCATGTGCACAAAGCGTCCCCTGGTGCCCTGTGGGAGGCGCATCTCTGAGAGACCTTAGCCTTAGTGCATTGCACTGCAAGCCTGAGCAGGTGGCTGCGTATGTGGGTACCTCTCTAGCTCCCTAGCTTGCTGGTCTGCTCTGCCCTGGGTGGAGAGGGGTTTAGAGGAGGCTGGAGCTTTCCTTCAAATGGATGAGGCTCATCTCTAGACACATGAGACTGATGTCGTTCCCCAGGTGTGTCAGACTCATTCCTGCCCCAGGACTTTTGCACTTACTGTTTATCCTCCTGGGAATGCCCTCAGTCAGATCTTCATGCCCCTCAGGTCTCAGCTCACATGTCACTTCTTTAGAGAGCTTCCCTGACCACCCGGTCGAATCACGTTCCTCTCCCTCCATCTGAAATTATTTGATGTATTTTATTCTTAACTCTGTGTCCCCTGCCCCCACTCCAGAATATAAGCTTCATGAGGGCAAGAACCTTGCCCATCCCCACATTCCCAGGTGCTGGCACAGAGCCTGGCCCCTAGGAGATGTCTGTATGTAGTTGTTGAATGAATTAATGAACCAGTCAATGAGAAAACAAATCAGTGGTCTCACCAGCCAACAGCCTCAGGACAGGATAGGGCAGTGGAGGACAGGGCAGGTTCCTGTAACTGATGAGGCCCTAGAAAGAGTGATAGCCTGGAGCCTGTGACACTGGTATCCTGACCCTGGGCTACTTCCCTGATGCTCCACACCCAGCCCTGCCCACCAGAGTGAGCCCTAGGGGGCGTCCAGGAAGTGGTGTCCTCTCCCCATCGCTGCCATCACTCCCATCGGGATGCTGCTGGCTTTTCTCTTGAGACATAATTCAGCCATTTGCTCCTCCATTCATTCACCATGCCACAGAGCACAGGGCATGACACAAAGACGGGTGAGCCACAGACCCTGCATTTCATGGTCTAGGTTTCTGTATGTTATAACCAAATCCTGAGAAGGCTAGAACTTTTCCGGAAGAAAATAGTTCAGTTCACAGTTTCATTATTTTTTCTGTCTTCTTTCTCTAAGATCTGGGGCTGCGATGCTTCCAGGAAAACAGTAAGGCATTATAGGTGGACTTCACCACAAACCAACCTGGCAGGAAAATGCTAAGGGAACTAAGATCCCATTTTCAGACTGATTATTTTAAACAATAATTCATTCAAGGATTGATAAAACCCCTAGTGTGATTTTGAGAGTTGTTTTTCTTTTTTTTTCTTAATATGGTGAATAGATAACTATTTCTTCCTTATTCCAAGCCCAGAATTTCTAATTTGGGGGGTTTTGGCCTTGGAATTGAAACTGACCTCCTGTCCATGCTGAAATCCACAAAAGACCCACTCTTCTTACTGCAGCTCAGGGAATATAGTGCTTTCCAAAGTGCTATAAGTTCCTTCCCCAGGGAGGGGGGCTGGGTAGGGGGGGACCATGTAATTCAGGTGTGCAGGGTAGGCAGTTACACCACAGGCCACAGCCAGTGCCTGGCTCTGGCATTCTGTTTGAGCCATGTTCTTTCCATTATTCTGTCATTTAACAATATAGATTTCTCATTTTGTTTTTACATCAAAATCTTATGCTACGTTCAAAAGTTAAGAGATGGGGCCATACTGGACCTGTCATTCTCCCAAGGGAGCTGAGCAGTGCTATCCTCCAGACCCGGGTCCCCAGGTCCCACCTCCTCCAGCCCCTAAATGGCCTGCTTCGCCAAGAGGAATCTGTGTCTGTGACCCTGGTTCACACCAACCACACTTTCCAAACTTTCTTCCAGAAACACCCACTACCCCTTCACAATCGAGCAGCTTTGGGACACAGTCAAGTTTCTTGCATCAGCACATCTATCCAAAGGCTTCTATTTGATTTTGAAAAATTTGTGCATTTTCCATTTTACTATATAATATGTCCGTGTGTTTTAAGTAAACTTTTGTTTTTCTTCCTAAAACATGGAATCCATGTGTCCCTCCAGGAAGATGTGCGGGGCTGTCCTGAGGCTTTGTATGTCCTGACAATTCTCCCAGGTGGGCGAGAGAAATTCTCTGCTTTGAGAAATGCAAGAATTCCTTACTCTTGTTGTTCATCAGAACTTTTGTTCTTTTTCTGAATCTTCCAAGTTACTGACTCATGACTACTTTTTATAATCAGAAATTAAATGCTCTCCTTTGAAATGCCATTAATTTTGGTATCTTGGTCTGGCCCTCGGGGACATGAGGCCCTTGGAGTTGCCCACAGTGTTTGTGTGGGAAGGGGCCATGACTCATGCCCACACAGGGCCTGGCTGGCCTGTGGCGGGAGCTCCAGTCATCCTACACTTGGGTTGTACAGCGCTGCCCTCGGAAACTTTCGTGGGTTATGGCTTAGGAAGGGTTCCAGAGAGTTCAGGAGCAATCGATAGCACGCATTACAGGAGAGAGAGCGCTAACAAAGGTGCCGGTAGGTCATGCATCTTAAAACTGCTTCTCGGGGACTTTAATTGTCGGGATGTTCAGGAGAAGAATATGACCTTATGGGGGCATTTTCCAGAATGGAATAGTCTATATATTAAAAGGCAGCAAATGACTCATAACTGGATGGCGGCACTGGGCCTATGGACCCATGTTTCCCATGTGGATTTTTTCTCTGCATTGCAAACTCTTACATTAAATTGTGATAAATGAAGAGTGGGGGCTACTCATACAAATCAATGACTCTAGTGTGTGTGTCATTAGCCTGAGAGATGCAAGCAGCGGTCAGTCCCATAAATCATGTGATGATCTGCTGTCTGCAACACGATGCGAGCAAGCAGGCGCATTAGGGAGGTTAAGGAATGAAATTAATCTGTGCATTTTCCTCTCCCCCTACCGCCTTCCCCATCACCTGGTCATACGGAAAGAATTAAAATCACATGATCTGAACTAAACCAGCTCCAGAACAGTAAATTGGTTAAGTTTGACTTCACCTTTCGACTTTGAGTTAATTATGTATTAGGGGATTAATTTAATCGCAGACACTGGGAAGGCAAATAGAGACTAGGGGAAACCCGCCAGGGCCTCTCATCCAGGTGCCAAGGTTATTAATCGCTCTGGCTGTGCCACGGGCTCTACCTGGGCAGACCACGGGACGGGAGCTGCGGAATCAGCCACGCCTGCATTTGTGACTGTCCTGTTCTGGGACTGCAGCTGCAGAGAGTCCACCAGCCCAAAGAGGGTGCTGCTGCTTGTTTGGGTTTCAGAGGGGGCCCTGCCTCTTGATACACAGGGCTGCCTGTGATGCTTGGTTGCTGGAGCGTCCTAGGTGACTGGTCTGGGGGAAGCCTTACACAAGGCACGTAGTAAGATCTCACCCCGGATGGAAACTCATGCTCCTCCAAGAGCCACTAGCCTTGGCGTGAACACCTCCCATGAGCAGAAGCTCTTCACCTGCAAAGCTGTCCGTTTCACATTGCAAAACTCTGATGTGGACCACTCAAGTGTCGTCCCCCTTCCCCCCCACATATGCTCTTCAGGCACCTGAGGACAGTGGCTGTTTTCTCCCCAGAGGTCCTCTGCATGTGTATCTGACAGCATCACTTCCAGTTCCCTCACACTTTCAGTCTCCTTCTGCCATGCAATGTCAGCCAGGTGAGAGCCGCTGTAGGCAGAGCCGCTGTAGGCAGAGTAGGGCTAGTGGAAATGAGTCCTGCGGTAGAGAAAAGGGTGACCAGCTTCTCTCTCAGTGCAGCTGCCTGGCAACAGCCCTGGGGCAGGACGGGAGGTGTGGCTCCCATCTGCATGAGGGTCATGTCTGATGAAGAGTCCATGGCCTGAATTGAGCCACGTGAGAGAAATTCTTAGGAACATTTGTCTGTTTGGAGTTAAAACACGAGGATGCTGAATGGATTCAACACTGGCCTTTTGCTTGTGAAAACTCACAAGGTCCGATGTGGATGGTAGCACTATGTTTTGTGTGCGCACAGCACTTCACAGCTTCCTGAATGCTTTCCCATACTTATGTGATATTGTTTAACCTTCCCAACTGCCCAGGAGTGGGGGCTATGCACACCCATTCAACTCCTATGGAAACTGAGACTCAGGGAGTTTGAAGGACCTGCCCCTCTGGTGCACTTGCACATCTGGTGGCTGGAAAGTGGCTCAGCTGCCAGGCCAGCTAGTTGCTCAGGGCAGAAAGGATGGGGTCATTTAGGGGTTCTTTTAGGGCTCAGATGGAAGGCTGTCCAAATCTAAGTCTCCTTGCCCATCTCTGGAGGTCCGATGCAACCCCCAGACCTATGCACTGTGTTTCAAACACAGAAAAACAACGAAGTTGAGCAAACAGCTGAAAACTAAGAGGTTTCATTTAAAGGAGGGATTACGGTTTCCTCTTGAAACTTGGGAGAAACCTCTTGAAGTCTGGTGAGGGGTTGCCATCCCATCGTGGCGGTGCTGGAAAGGAGATGGGCGGAAGCTCTCAGAGGCGCCTAAGACTCATCCTGGCCAGTCGGCCACATGGAGAGAGTGACCTGAGTCATGCCTCATCTTGCTGCCCTGATGACCCACCGCTGACCTTCCCACATAGGCCACTGGCCAAGCAGGCCTCTCCCCAGAGCCCAGTCTCATGCTGCTCCCTCCTCCGGGAATGCACACTCATCACTGCCACACACGCCAACCTTCCTCTTCCTCGTCCAAGTCCTCCTTGGCCTTCAAGCCCAGCTCAGGCTGGCTCACCAGCCCCTCAGTTAGCCCTCTTTGGCCTCCTCCTTCCTAAGCTCCGACAGGACTTCTCAGCTGATTGACACAGGGAACACATCAGAGCCTGAAGGGCCCCAGGTGATATTTGAATGCACCCTTCCTTTCTAGGCAAATGTCAAGGCCAGCCGGGGCCCTGGCCTGGCTACGTCACCGACCCACACCTTCCCCACGCCCGTGAGGTCTCCCAACTATGCTGCTATGTGAGTATACTTCTCTCTTGCCCTTCATTTTTCATTCTTTTGGGGAAACGTAAAAAATACAGAGAATAGCCAAAGACCTGATTCCTCAACGTCCAGAATTAGCAAATATTAACATTGGCCATATTGGGTGCAGATATGAAAACTAACAACAATCCGGAACCCTGTCCTGGGGGGCTGCCTGCATGATACATTTCAGGTCCCCGTACATGTACATGATACATTTCAGGTCCTGGCACCACCCCGACTCCATTCCATCCTCTCTCTCCTGAGGCAGCATCTTTGCTGTACGTCCCTCTGATCCACGTTTGCACATGTGCACGCACACGCACGTAACCCAGAGCACACAGAGCACGCATGCACACACACCTGTGCACACACATACATGTACACACATTCTTAAATTTTATATACTGTGTGGTTACATGCAAGTGTAAATCTTTGCTTTTATTCCATCATCGTGGCACTTTTGAGGTCCAAGCACCCACGGCTGGGAATCCACTTAGCCACGCAAGAGGCATTCCGTAAGGGATGTACCATCTTGTCTCCCTACTCCCCTTTGGATGGGCATGTACATTGTTTCCAATTTTTCCAATTTGGATGGGCATGTACATTGTTTCCAAAAAATATTCCCTTTTTGTTTACCCAGCCCCAGTCACCAAGGATGAAGCTCCGGCAACCTGTGCATCTCTGCTGGGGCTCATTAATGAGGCTTGTTCTAGTGTTTCAGCTGTTCTCTGACGTGTCCTGGGTCTCTCTCCCTAGGGGCACTGAGGCCTTTGGGGGCCTGCAGGGACGAGGTGTGAAGGTGTCCAGCACAACCCCCAGCCAGTGCCTAATATTTTTCCTGGAATGTGTTCATATTTCCCTCGGTTTCCCACACAGGCTGGCACAGGCTGGGCACACCGCGTGTTCCTAACAGGTGGGGTCTGCACACGCAAGACCCAGGGAAACCCAGCCCTTGGCCCGCTCTTCCCAGGCCCATTAAACCTCTCACTTTGTATTTCCTAATTCCTTGAAGAAATCCCAAACCTGTCTCCTTGGATAGAACTAAAATAAATGTAATATCTATTGCTATCGCTTAAACACAAATTATAGTATTTTTTATTAAATAATCTGTTGTCAGATGCTTGACATTCTTCATAATAGATAAAAAAGCAACTAAAACTAGTTATTTTCTGTTACCTTAGAGGCTTGCAACATAGTTTGTAGTGTATTTACTTGTTATGTTCTGCTTGTCGCATTTCATTATAAGCACGTGAATTATTTTCCCTATTAAATTACATGCAGTCTCCCCTCCCCCAGCTACCCTTGAGCTTTTATCAAAGGTGAAGGTCTGGAGATGGGGAAGCAGGGGGAAGCCACCTGGAGATCAGGGCGGAGCTGGCACTGGTGGAGGTCAGCCCCACCCCTGTGCTGGAAGCTGGACCCGGGAACCACACCCACACCCACCCCTCAGCGAGCCCTGGCTGTGAAGGCCACTTGTGTCACTACTCTGGCCTTACATTCACCGAAGCCCATTTCCACACACTGTCTCTTGTCACCTTCTCAGCAGCCCAGTAAAGCGGGCAGGCTGGGTCTACTGTACCCATTCTACAGCTAGGCGAATGGTTCTGAGATAAGGGGCTTCAAGTTGAGGTCAAGTTCAGGCTAGAGCCCTGCCTCCCCCCACCCCACCCCTACCACCGCCACACTCGCATTTTCACTGAAGACCGCTGCGTACCCGGCACTTGGCTAATCGTCTCACGGGCAATGCGTTGCTCGACCCCAAAACTGTTCCTTGAGGTAGTAGTGTTAGGATCTCTCTTCCAGTTTTTCTGACCCTGCGGTTCACATAGGACGGAGAACGTGCCCGTGGTTGTACAGCCAGTCAGTGCAAGGCCGGGGTTCCAGCCGGGTCTGTCTGACTTCAGATCCCAGCTCAGAAGCAGTACAGGAAAACAGCTAACCTCTTGGGGCTCACAGTTCCTTTTTAGAATTTGATGAAATCTATGCCCCCCTTCCTGGGGGAGTGTACATTTCTCATACCAATAACATTTGACATACAATTTTATGGACTTCCCAGATTTTCTGTAGGCCATCTCTGTGGGGCCCACACAGGTCTCTGTGCGCCAGGTCAGAAAGCGCCCTCCCTGAGAGCTTGGGAGTATTCCCTTTTTGTTTACCCAGCCCCAGCCTAAACAAACTGAAATGGGACCAGATGCGAGAGTCCCCAGTCCCTGCCCTTCCTTCCTAAACTCTTCCTGGCAGTAGAGTGTCACCAGAATTTGAAATGGACCCAAGTGGGGCTCAGGAGTGTCCCTCAAGGCTGGGGCAGGACCTGGTCTTCTCTGCATTCAAGAGGGCTTGGAGGGTAATGAGCCTGAACACCCGCTCAGACACTCTCGCTCTGTCAGCTGCTCCCCACATGCCCGCCTATGGTGGCACTTCTTGAGAAGAAAAGTTAAAGCCTTCAGGTCACCTGCAAGCCTCTGGCGATATCCCTTCAAGAACACAGACAGGTGCAGAGCCTGGCAGAAATCCAGGGAAGCTCAGTTTACTTATCTCTAAAATGAGAAGATCCTTTCCAAGGACTGCCATACAGTGACAGGGCTCTGACACCTTCATCACTAAGGACATCACACGTTTCTATTTCTCCTCTCCCTACATGTTTAGCTTGTGGGTCCCTGGTCTGACCTGTTCCTGCTGTTTAATCTTACAGAAAACATTCTCAGGATTCCTCCTATCTTGATGTGTCTTTCAGCACCGGCCACTCCATCATGTGAAAGCTTTGTGGCAACATAGCTCCTCTCATCTGAGGCTGCTTCCAGAGCTGTGCTGATAACACTCGCCTTGGCGGTGCAGGGAGAAAGGGAGCTGATAAGCCCATGTGAACATCAGAAAATTACACCTCCTAAACACAACAGCCAAATCAAAGTGCTAGGAAATGTCTACAGGTACCTATGGAGGGGAGATAAAAGAAAACGTACCTGGAAATTCTTTGGATGGAAAAGAGGAAGCCAGATGAGAAGAATGTGGGCTTCATGCATGGGCTTTTATGGGGTCCCCAAATTGCCACCAAAGCCACCGTGATGGAAGCACCTTCTCCATTGGCCAGTGGTCAGGAGTGGGTGTGAACGGAAAAGATGAGGACAAGGGAAGGGACCAGGCTTTGGGGTGGGCAGACTCTACACCTGACATCCAACTTGCCCATTTGGATATACTGTTAGCCTAGGTTTTGTCTGTTTCCTTTGGGGGCTTCCCTCACCACCATTCCTCAAATACCCTACAGTCCTTGAGTGGTAATTAAACATCCACCAGAAATGAAATAATCAGGGGCTTCCCTGGTGGCCCAGTGGTTGAGAGTCTGCCTGCCGATGCAGGGGACGCGGGTTCGTGCCCCGGTCCGGGAGGATCCCGCGTGCCGCGGAGCGGCTCGGCCCGTGAGCCATGGCCGCTGAGCCTGCACGTCCGGAGCCTGTGCTCCGCAGCGGGAGAGGCCACAACAGTGAGAGTCCCGTGTACCGCAAAAAAAAAAGAAATGAAATAATCAGGACCAGTCATGGCACAAGAGAGACGAAGTAGTAAGGAAACGAGGAGGAGGGATGACAAAGGTAGAAGGAAGAACATGTGGAGAAGCATGGATGCAGGTGGAGGACGGGAGGAAGGCAGGGGTCCAGGAAACAGAAGGCGTCTCTCAAAGTCCTCGAAGAGACACTAGGAGAATTTTGGAACCACAAGAGGGAGGCAGTGTGTCCCACCACAGTCAGTGGGATGGAGCGCTGAGCAAATGTTCTGGTTTATCCAGGGGCCAAAGCACACATCCTGGAATCTCATATCTCATCCTCTTCCTCATTCTTACCCATCCCAGTGCCAGATTTTTCAGGCCGATAAGGCATTATGGCTTTTCTCAAAGCCAGCATTCCCATGGTATTTTGGTCAAGCATCTCTGCCATCCTCCTAAGCTTCTCATGCCTTTTCTGTTTCAACCCCAGGTCTGTCTTCCCCAGTCCTCAGTTGGAATTATCCTGAGGTCCTCTCAGACTGCAGCTGGTTGGCTGCTTCTTGCAGCACCCCGGGGAACTCAGCCCAGTTCATGGTCTGCTTCTCATACAATAAACCCTATTCTGCTGCCAAGGTCTCCCACATAGGAGATGAGACCACCCACCCTGGAGGCGCCCTCTTCTCCCCGAGGCCAGCTCAGTCCTCCCCTGGGGTGTGGCACTCTCTTGGAGAACATCTTGATATAGATGAAGTTTGCTCCGTGAATCAATAAATCATAAGTCTGCTGGACAGCACTCAGGTAGGTAAATGCATGTGTGTTCTTCACTCAGCGAACCCTCCTGAAAAAGATAATACACTCAGTATCTTACTCTGCTGACATATTTCAACTCAACTGATAATGGGCCAGGATTGAGCACAGCTTAGAGAGTGAATTACCTTTTAGCCATCCCTTCAAGTTTAGGGTTGCAGTGACCAGCAAAATCAATGTCAAAGGATCCTTGTTGTCTCGGGCAATACCTACAGTGACTCCTAATGAAATAAACCATTGAAGCCTTTTAATCAGAGCACCTGCCTGAAAGGAGGAAGCCATCCGGGAGGAGGCTGGGGCTCTAGGGACCTGTTTTCCCCTCACCGGTCAATGCATGAGTGATTCTTTAATTGTAGTAATGATGCGTTTACCCTGGACCCAGATGCTCGGGCAGCAGGAGGCAGCAGTTCTCTGGGGCGCAGAGCTGGCATGACCTCAGCTGGAGCTACACAGGTCCCTGAGCAGGGCTGTATCACCAGGGGCCATGGCAGCGCCTCCAGGGTAGGGACCTGCTTTACTCCCAGATGTGATAAATCTCGATGGAAAGAAAGCCCTGCAATAAAGGAGGCCCTGCTCTGTATCTGGATCCCAGGGTCAGTGCTATGAAAGTCAGGGTCGCTGCAAATGGGCTTCTGCCCCCACACCTGCTCTGCCCTCCTCCCCTGCCTGCATCCCTCTAAAACATCAGTTAACATCACTTTAAATAAATTCAAATATTGGAAAGCTCAAGGAAATTCAGAAACAATCAAGGTTGATCCAGACGCTTTCTGAAAAGGCTTTGCGTTTGTGGCCACTTGTCCACTCCAGGGCACGTTTGTGGCGTGCCTCTCTAGCATTCATTCCTCCTTCTCTGGGGCTCGTTCCCTGATTTTCTTTGGAAATCTGTCTTCTCTCACTCCTGTGTCTGAGAGCACTCTCCCCTCAGCTCTGTGATGGGCATGGGATCCATGCCTAAGCTGGTCAGTTAGGTATGGATCCCATGCAAACCGACCTGTTCCCCCAACAAACTCATCTTGTCCATCAGGAAACTCAGGATGTTTGGGGTAGATAATGGAGAAAGGCCTGGTTCTCCCTTTTCGATGAAACTTGGACATAAAGGTGCCTTTTCTTGTTCATCACCAGAGGGAGAGTCCATCTGAAAATGGGACCCACACAAAGGAAGTTGGACCAAGAGGCTAAGGCAGCCTGTAGTCCAAGCTCTGTGGTCACTATCTGAGGCTCTGTGTCCAGCCACTCCCAAACAAGAGCTTTATGGATTCTTCAGTTTTTGAGCGAAGAAGTTCCCTAGTCACTTTAGTCACTTAGGGTGGGCTTTTTCTCTCTTCCTTCTTTCTCTCCTTCCCTCCCTCCCTCCTTCCTTCCCTCCTTTCTTTCCTCTCTCCCTTCCTTCCATCCTTCCTTCCATCCTTCCTTCCGTCCTTCCTTCCCTCCTTCCTTCCTTCCTTTTTCTTTCTTTGTGTCACAGGCAATGAAAGAATCCTCATAGATTTCTCCCATCTACAAGGAAATAAACCATGAACATTGGGGGTATGACTTCTGCCTGTCTGGGGAGGAAGCCCTTCCAGGAAATCCACAGGGGAGAGTCCCTAGAGTGACCACGACATCAATCCAAGAGGTTGCTCGTTTCTGTGCACTCAAACCTAAATTTTACCAAGAGCCTTTAAACAGGCCCTAGGAAAAAGTGAAGGGCACAGATAGGAAAGGAATTGCTTTTCTTGGAAAGCAATATAAAAAGAGAGTCACCCATGTAGCTGATCATACTGAGACACCCACGGTCCTCTGAAGTCCCATTTTTCTGATGGGTCATAATGATGGAGACAAAGAGGAGTTTCTGCTATGGATAGCTTTGCTGAAGCCCCGGCTGCCTAGAACGGCCAAGGATAAGTCTTCCACCATCAGTAACCCCTAACTCTTCCCATGAGAGGCTCTTCAGGTGCCTGGAGTAGATCTGCTCATATTCTGGATAACTGGATCAATGGAGACGCCAAATGAGGTAGCCAGACAAGACAGTAGATTGGAAGGAGCCAAAGTCAAGCCATTAATGCCTGAATCCTCCCTTCCCTGGGGCTGTGTGGAGGTCGCTTTGACTTCCAAGTACTCAGACCCCAGTAACCCGCACCCTAGGCCCTCTCTTTTGGGACCAATGCCAATAGGAACATTTAGAGAAATGGAGGCACAGCCAGAGACCACATGCCTCCTGTAAGATCCCCGAGCAGGATGCTGGTAGAGCACCCACCGCCCTTTGTCTACCACGGTGATGAATGGTTGTTGACACGACTAAACAAAGGTATTATTAGTAGGTTACATCTGAGAAGTTGGACCCGTGCAGAAAGAGGCCAACAAGAGCCCTGGGCCTCACTCGACTCCCAATCACTCCACAAAAGCCTAAACCACCAGGTCAGGGATAAAAGTGAATAAATGTTTCTAAATTCTTATCTTAAACACACTTAAGCTTAAAGCTATTTAACTGGGGCTTTAAAAGCATGTGAGCCTCGTGGAGCCCAGCTACCTGCCTCATTCTCTCGCTCTTATTTTTGCTTTTATCCTTTTAGTCTTGAAGAAGCCTAATTAGAAGCTTGAACAGGGCTCTCTCTCCCTGCCCTTAAATCAGTAATTGGCTTCAGTGCAGAGACTGTCAGGAAATTAACACATCACAACATGACAGCTGTTAATTTTTTCTCCTTATTTGTCATATGAATCACCGCTGATTTGCCGGAGTGCATAACAAATTAGTGGGCTGTAATCAGCGGTCTCTCTTCTGTGAGCTGCACCTTCTCTCTTTTTTTTCTTTTTTTCCCCCTCTCTCTCTTCTTCTCTCTCTCCCTAAAGTCCATTACTTCACTGCCTCAGCAGAGACGACGGTTCCTAAGTGTGTCATTGTCAATAAATCAGAATAAGCAAATGCTAAAAGCGCAAGAAGCTCTTTAAACTTTGATGAAGGCTTTTAGTTACATTTTTAAACTTACACTCATAGCTGGAATCTTTTTTTTTTCATATTGTCACTCCCTGGTAGTGATAGACTGTCAGGTCTCCAGTCATTCCCTCATCCAGTGTGCCAGGGAAGGTGGAACTCCAAGTGCCATCAGCACAAGTTCTGGCTGATGGAAGGGGGTGGAGGAGGTGTTAGGGAAGGTGGGGGCTGTGGGGGGGGGAGTATTAGAGATTCCAACAGGGTCAGACCAGAGGTGCTCTGAGTGAGGGGTTAGGGGGAGAGAGGAAACGGGAGGAAGGGGAGGTGAGCAGACAGAGCGGGAGGAAGAGAAATCGGTTCTGGGACCTCACTATCCCCCACTATTCTAACTTGACTCATGGTCCACTGTGGATCAGACACCTGAGAAAGGGTGTGAGTCTTTGCTAAACGTCTTTGTAGTGTCAGCCGGGACCACCGAGGAGAGTCATGGGATCTGGGACTTTCTTCTTCGTTCAGCACATTTGGTGGGTCTTACACCTAATATTTATGGCCTCCAGGAAAAAGGGGAAGTAGGAAGGGTGATAGCTATGAAGTGGCTACAATGTGGGATTCTGCCGCAGGCTCTGATATTTGGCAAAAAAATCTGTGTTCTTTGCATCTACACTGTGGATGTGGAAGGGAGAAGAGCTTCTTCCTTCTTGGTCTGGACCTTTCTGGATGGAAGAGTGCTGGTCTTTCCAACCTGAGTCCATCAGGGAGTTAGTGGGAGCTTCACAGGGTTGGGGGGTTTGGGGGGGCTCAGCCTCTCGGGGCTCTACCAGCATGTTGTCTTGGATATTGTAGACTGATGTTGAGCCTGAGATCAGAGGATTTTAGGGATGAATTTCTCCTTTTCTTTCTTCTTTCATCCATCCATCTAACCATCCATCCATCCATCTATCCATCCATCCATGAATCCATCCATCCAGTGTCCTTTGCATGGGACATCAGGATATGAGCCCAGCATGTGAACAAGTGGAACAGAGGGAGGGAGTAGAAGATGGGTCTATCTCAAGATAGAACACAGGGAGGAAAATCACAGCCTTAGATAAATAAAATCATTAGACTCAGACCCCCTTCTGCTATCCCAGGATGCCTTCTTGGGTGAGATGTGGCAGAAGAGTGGAAGGGCCTTTCTCCCTCAGCCGTCACCATCAGCAGATGGGTTATTCTGTCTACCATATTGGTCTTACTTACCCTTTTCTCAGGAATTAGTCTAATGACTTTCTTGTGGTGAATCCTAATTTGACCACTTGAAAATTGGCTTTAGTTCAGTTTATCAAACACTTTTCCAGGGCTATCAGGCACCAGACTCTAGTTTAAGAACCAGGAATTCAACAAATTAGGGTCTATGATCTTAGGAAATCTGCACTTTTTTGCAAAACAGTAGTAATTTTAAAAACTTTTTTTAAAGAATCTCAACACTTGGGGCTTGGAATACATGTCCCACCCATTGTTCTTTCCCTCTCCTGAGAGCTGAGATGCCCTATCATAAGAGGCACAAAGCTGCAGCACAAATATCAGCCATCAGAGCTGATAAGAACATGAGGTCCGGCTGTGTGAAAGTCATTGAAATCTTTCAGAAATAAAACAATTGTCCTTTCTTCCCCCTTTTTACTGGTGATAATTTATATTCATTCAACATGTTTAAATACAGTTTAATATGCTACATCTTATAAAAATCTCTACTGAGAAAGTTTCACTCTAAGGTCATTTTATAAGCTCAAAGAAAATACCAATTTTACAATTACTCTGTCAAATCCTAATTTAAGAAAAAAAAATCATTTCTCCATTATCTGATGTGGAACGAGTTTCCTGGTAGAGACCTGGATTAACAGTAGGGAAGTAGCAGCTTCCCTGAAGCAGCAGTTGTGGGAGTTTGGCGATACCGTGACAAACCAGGCCCACCATGGGGGTGGAGCTCCTGGCTGGTCTAAGGAAGCCGCACAAGAGTAGGACCCATGGGCACTGTGCTCCACAGGCTGGATGCCTCTGGAAATGATGGAGTCTGATCCAGTAAGCGTTTCCAACACTTAGTGAGGATCCAATGAAGCAATGAATCCCACTGCTGCTGACTGGCTCTCAAGCACTCCCTTCCCCAGCTCATGGGTACTTTGGGCACAAGTTGATGTCACTACCCCTCCATCCCTACTACCCCTGACCTGCAGTCATCTAGCCTTCAGGTTCTCCCATTCCCATGTCTTGTGTTCCTCTCCTTCCCAAATTGCTAGATGGAAGTTCTGTTCCTTGATAAAGAACACTCCTTAAATCTCCCTACTATCTTCAATGTCCTCATTCTGCTATAATTGATGTTGTGGTCTTAGTGATATACTCTAGGGACAAGCTTCCCCTGCAGTCCTCTATGGTGGCAGCTGTTCCTTCTTATAGGCTCTGTGTACATCAGGATCAGTTGGGAACCTCCCTTCAGTTGGGATAGAAGGAAGAATTTTTCCTTCTATCCCTGAAGATAAACATCATCTGTCTGTGCTACCCTTCACCTCTTGTAATCCCTGGCATTTACCAATCTCCCGGCTACTCTTCTCACTCATTCTCATTCATCAGACACCATGAGAACTGGGTCAGCAACTTCCCCTACCCCCAACCCACTGTCATCAGTAAAGGTGACCTTAGCCTTAACATGCATGACTCATCACCCATCACTGATGCCTCACAGATGCCTGATTCACCTGCTAATTTCCAATCATCTGCATCCACTCTACATTAACCATCTAGGTGACTGGTCACCCCCAGGTGGTCTATACCTTCCTCTAGAAACTATGACTCTCAAGTCAAACACTGGAAGTATCACATTCTCATTCCCAAGGTCCTGTCTTAGCTCTCTTGAATATTTCCTCGTTTTATACATTTTCTTCTACTTCACTGGGATTTCTGGGCCCTGGATGTCAATACTATCTTCCTTCCTAGTAATGCCATCTGCCTTTGATTCTTCATGTGGTCTCTATGTGCTTTTGTTTCAAACACTGTGATGTGAAATTCTTCCATATCACTATTCTTTTCATTGTCCATGCTCCATCCTGGCAAAATCCCAGTCCTGAATCAATCCATTTTCCTCCCTTCTTTATACCCACTCTGAATTAACAAGCAGCGCTGGAGAAAAACCAGACTCTTCTGTAAATTGGAAGCCCTAGAAGCACAAAATCTCTGGGCTCAGCTGAGCCTTCTGTACTCTGTACCACTCCTCTGAGTTTTCCCACCCTGCTTTCTCTCCAGAATAAGAAATCATCCCAAGTGATTATTTCAAAACTTCTCTATGGGGTTTTCCATCTATTGCCCTCCATCTTTCTCTCCCACCACAGTGGAAAATACTTCACTCCTTGCATGGGAGGTTGACCATCCCGCTTTGCCTCTGCCCCACATTTCTTCCACGTCTGCTCCCTAAGTGCTGTGGCTTGATGGATTCACTGCTTTCTCTCCTATATTTTCAACACCTTCCACTGTCTTCTCTTTCTGTTCCTTCCGTTTAACAATGAAACATACTTAAATCTCTCCCAACTTAATATTTTTTTTTCTTACAGCCCTAAGCAGCTTCTTACCCTCACAACAAGCCAAGTTTCTGAAAGAGTGGTCTACACTCACTGTCTCCACTCCCCCAGCAATTGTTAGCAAACCAAACTTGTCCAAGCTTATTTAAGGCAATCTATTGACACCAGATTGTGGTGAAGGAAAGTACAGTGTTTGTTGCAAGGTGCCAAGCCAGGAGAACAGGCAGCTTATGCTCAGAAGGCCCGAACTCCCCAATGGCTTTCAGGGAAGGGCTTTTAAAGGCAGTGTGGGGGAGGGGGCTGTAGGGTGTGTGATCAGCTCGTGCACAATTGGCTGGCATCAAGGTAAAGTTTCAAGCATCATCAACCTTCTGGTTTCAACCAGTCTAGGGTCTAGTGCTTGCAGTCAGCAGTTTTCACCTGGTGGGGGTCGGCTTCCTATAAAAACAACACACGCCTTTATCTATATGGTTCAGGGAACTGAGAGTTTTGTGACTCGGGTACGTGGCAGACTTATAGGGTAAATTGTTACCAGTTTCCCTGCCCAACAGCTCTTTTTTGCTTCTACACCTTCACGTTTCCTAGTCATTAACTCTTGAGTCAGCCTTTTGAGACTCAGGGGATGCCTGGGAGACTAAAGCAAAAGCCTTTTAGTTCAAGGGATGGGGACTCAGGGGCTTGTATACAGTGTCACGATTAACTCACCCCACAGTTTGGAGGTTGCTCCTTCCATCTCATGGAAACTTGTCTCACCAAGAATGCCAGTGTGCTTGGAGACAAGGATGATTTTCAGTTCTTGGTTAACCTGATTTTTCTGCAAGCATGAGGGCATAACTACTTCATAAAATTTGACTTCCAAACTTGGATCTTTGCTACATTTCTGGCCATCCCTTTCTGGGATCCTCAGTAGATTTACTTCTCATGATCTTTGTATTCTATGTAATTTCCTTGGGATTTCCTTTTTCTCTCTTTTCATTTTACACACTCTGTGGGCAAACTCTATGTCTCTTCTGGCTTCAGATATGACTTCCAATCTAAATTTTCTCAACATCTAATCTTGGATATCTCACAAGTACCTTCAAGGTTAACCTGCTACCTCTTTTTCCCCATCCTCATCTGCCTTGGATTCTTTGTCTAGAGATCAATGACCAGAGACCATCCTAGATTCTTTCCCCCCCCCAGTACAGCCATTGTCTACTCAATCACTGAATTGTGTCCATTCCTATGACTGCCCTTTCTCGCCATTACCACTGCCATGACCCAGGTCCCCACCACCATTTTCTTTCACTTGATAAATTCAACAGTTTCCATATTGCCAGCCTCTAAAACATCCAGTGTATCTTCTAGCCTGCAGCCAGAGTCATCTTTCTCAGTACAAATTTGACCTCGCAGCTTGCATGTTTAGTCCTTACTACAGAGTCCCTTTATCTTTAACATGTTTTCAAAGACCTTCATGATGGGACTCACTTGCCTCCCTAGGGGGTGTCATCATTTGCCACCCAGATGATATATTATAGTCCAGAAACACTGAGCTCACTCAGTTTCCTGAAAGTACTAAATTTTATCTTTTTCCCCAATCTCATACCCCAGAGACTGGGGCCTGCATTCCTTTCTCATGCTAGAACAGCCAGACATAGCAGCTCATGTCACGTGGCCTTGTTGGGGTGTCTGTTGCCACACCAGACCCTGCTTCCAGGTAGACAGTACACTGTGTCAGGGCAGAAACCATGTGCTTATTGCTGAAGCCAATCTCAAGCACAGTGCCTCACACAGGTAGGGTCTTTGCACATGTTCCTCAAAAGCCTTAGTGTTCAATGTCTACAGTGACATTGGTCCTGGGTGGACCTCTCCATTTCATGAAAGCCAGTCTATATCTTGGACTCCATAGTTTGGAGTTAAATTTATTCCCTGAGCATCTTTCAATTTTGATCAAATTTTCCAAGACAGCTGGCTCAGTGAAAGGATCTCTATATTCCCAACTAACAAATTCTAAGTACCTAGGGTTATTTCTCACTACATGAAGCTAACCAGCTGGTGATTCCCGTCTCTGAGCAGATGTCTGGCCCCATGTAGACCTCGCAGGGCCATGCCCAGGGCTACACACCTCACACAGTTCTGAACCCACTCTGTGGTTCTGGGGAAGCCCTCTCAGTAAGGATTCTTTTCAGTTCAGCTATTCCTGAAATCTTAGAGTTCACAGGCGGAAAAACTGAGAAATGATTTGCAGACTGGAGCAAAGTGAGCCGAGACTGAGAGGAAGGAGAAAGAAGGTCAGTGTGGGGGCAGCATCAAAAGTCAGTCTGCACTGTTAGGGCAAAAAGAAACAGAGGCACACAAACCCAAACAAGACAAAAATGCTTATCAGCTGGGCCAAGCCGGCCAGACCACCCACTTTGCCGAATTCACCGGATCACTGGAGATTCACCCCACTGGGGCCCTATACTTCCTTGTGCTCCCCAGGGGCAGGCAGGGCAACTTGGTGGAAGAGGAGAGACCAGCCCAGATCAGAAGGACCCTTCCCGAACCACTCAGCCAGGGGCTTCGAAGCAAACCCAGCTAGAGGTCGGGAGTGGGTGAGCTCCCTGCCTGCTGCCTCTGTTTCCCCTTTGAGAGAGCAGCACAGTTTGGTCCTTTTACCCTAATGAGTCTCAAATGGAAGTTGGGGTAGATCAGTAACTAGGGGGAAGGGCCGCATTCTTTGAAAAGGCGTATTCAGAGTATATTATGCTGTGATAATGAAAAACAAACTATCGCTTTCCTATTAAACTTTAAAAAAAGTTAAGTCCAATTAAAACATCTGACCTCCTCGGGAGGCATGGAGATGGAGTCCTCATTAGCCCCTGCAGCGACTCTGAGAGCAGGCGAAGGAGGGACAGGGAAATTTCACTTTGTTTACTGACTTTTCAGTCTCTCTCTGCAGAACGGAAGGGTAGAGACCTGCACATTTTGTTCATCACTGTGTCCCCAACGCCTGGACCTGGGCCTGGCTCACAGAAGATATTTGTTGAATGAACTGATGAATGAGAGAAAGAAAGAAAGAAAGAAAGAAAGAAAGAAAGAAGGGAGGAAGGAAGGAAGGAAGGAAGGAAAGAAAGAAAGAAAGAAAGAAAGAAAGAAAGAAAGAAAGAAAGAAAGAAAGAAAGAAAGAAAGAAGGAAGGAAGGAAGGAAGGAAGGAAGGAAAGAAAGAAAGAAAGAAAGAAAGAGAAAGAAAGAGAGAAAGAAAGAACATCAACCCTCCAGGGATAGGAACGGTGATTGGAGTGCCTTGTCTGACACAGGGTAGACAGACACTGAATATTTGTTGTGTATTGTTTATCAAAACAGAGCTTAAGTGAAAAGAAAAACAAGAACTTTTAAAGGAAGTTTTTCTAGAGGAGACAAGAGGCATGGCCAATAAGCAATGCACCTGGCAGGACAGAAGAAAACTTCCATGGGAATATATTCACACCCCAGGGTTAAGTCCAAGCAATTCAGTGTGGGCCTGAAGAGAGGCTGTGGATGAAGCTTGGGAATGGGCTTTTTGGCCCAACAGTAGTATAAGGGTCTCAAGAAAGATTTATAGGACAGAGGTATCATCCAGGGCAGGTGGTCCAGGCACCTCAGCCCCTCACCTCTC
The DNA here is from genome assembly GCF_003031525.2 of Neophocaena asiaeorientalis asiaeorientalis. NCBI lineage: Eukaryota > Metazoa > Chordata > Mammalia > Artiodactyla > Phocoenidae > Neophocaena > Neophocaena asiaeorientalis. Next base: position 1,988,301 of record NW_020185321.1, read on the forward strand.
AGTCAAACTTGGGTTGGGCAGGGAAGTCACACTGAGGAAAGACAGAATTTGGTCAGATGGTCACTGGAGAGAGCCTTTGGGGAAAGGGGAAAGGGCATTCTCTTTGGAGTCCAATCAGTGAGTGGTTCAACTGGAGGGCAGAGATTCCTTGATACTCCCCTGACACCCAGAGAACTGCAAGGGCCCTCAGAGGAGGAGGGTGTGATCCATGAGGAAGTCACTCACCCCAGGCAGGCCAAGGCTTCAGAAACAGACACCAGCGAAACAGAGGGAGGCCCTAGCTGGGGGACATCCACACCATAAACATCACAGTGGCTGCAGTCCTGGGACTCCTGGAGGAATGGAAGCCATAGGAGATTAGGAAAATGTGGGGACTCTCCAGGGATGTCTGGTCTTTACCATTGTCGGGGTCACCCAATCCAGGCAGGCACCTTCTCCAGGCTGCTGTGGAGGTGGGCAGCACATGGGTGCTCACAAGTGGGGAGCAGGACAGAAGCAGCCCAGGGTCATGTCCAAGTCTGGACCTTGCACTAAATGAGATTCCCCCTTAGTTGCTTTCTCAGAGCTCTATCCCAACTTCTGGGGAAAATTTAGAGCAACAACTGTAGCCTTTACTACCACATTAGTGATTAAACTCAATAGCTGGATTAGCCTTGTTTAGGGGGAAAATGATTCTAACTGGATGAACATTGGACCATGGAGTCCACGATTACAAGGACACCAGGGACTATTGCTGGGTCCCTGGGCTCTCCCTCCACAAGCAGATGCCCTGAGTGGTAGTCATTAGGGCTAGCGATGCACCTTTCTGAGGATAGGCAAGAATGTGTGACCTAGTTTGTCAATGGAAAGTGATGGAAGTTGCCTGTGTCACTCCCAGAACTGATGCCTTTAAGACAGTGGGTAATTTGCCACCTGCCCTTCTCAATGACATGGGAACCAGCAGCGCTCCAGATGGTGGATCGTCTGTCAACCTGAGACTGCTAACGTGAATGATGAGAAGCAAATCCCTTCCATTGACTTAAGATGCACATATGGCCAGAGGGAGAAATTATTTTAAGACTGTGAATTTTCAGAGCTGTTCGTTGCTGCAGCACAACCTCTCCTATCCAGACTGATAGCACCGTATAGCTTAAAGCTTTTCAATGCATTCCTTCACAGCTTTAATACAATCCCAAAGCCTCACCATGACCTGTAAGGTTCTACACTACCTGGTTTCTGCCTCCCTCCCAACCTCATCTTCCACTGGTCCCACCTTGCTCACCTGTTCCAGCTATAATGGCCTTCTGTCTGTTCCCCAAACAAGCCAAGCTCATTCCTCCCAGAAAGACTTGGCACTTACTGTTATCTGCCCCTAGAATAACCTTATCCCAGACCCTCAACCCTGAGTGGATTCAGATCCACTCAGATACCACCTTCCTAGAGGGCTCTTTTCTGACTACTGTCTTAAAGAAGCCCAGTCACTCTCTATCCTATTACTCTCCTTGCATTTTCTTCTGAGTATTTATTACTTTCTGAAATTCTTGGTCTCTGTTTATGTTTGTCTTCTCCCCTAAAATATGAGACAGGAATGTTAACCGATTATGGTACCTAGTACAGAGTTTGGTACACAGTAAGAGTTCAGTAAACATTTAATGAGTGGATGAATATGCAAACCAGTGAAATTCATTGCCTCATGGATCAGATCCAAGAGAGGGGTTAAATGAATAGCATTCATTTTTACAAACAGATAACAACTTAGCCCAGAAATCCAGCAGAGCTAGCCCTACTCGGTTCCTGGCAGGGAGACTCCTATCCGATTTGGAGCAATGACCATTTCCTCCCAGATTTAGGCACTGGATTCACCATGATAAATGGCCTGAGCTCCTCGTTGCATTTAATGGCAAACCCTGATCCAAGTGGAACTGCAGCCAGGTGGCTCGTGGGAGCCCTGGAATACGACTTGCAGATAGACCACAAAACCTGGAGAAGCCAACACCATTCCAGATACATTAACTCATAATCCCCAGGAAGTACACACTTCTGGTGAGGGAAGGGGAGACTCCCCCTCCACAAGCACTAATAGCCATGATTAATCCTCATCCCAGTGAAAGATTCTTGCCCAGGCGTCCAGGGAAGCTTCATCAACGTCAGCACAAGGGCCCAATGCAGAGGGAGACCATTGCCCTGAGAGCAGCCATCTGAGTTTATGGATGGCGTGTGACTGTCCTCCAGCATCTGGGAGCCACCCAGTTTAGCCCACCTGCCTGTTCTCAGTATCCAGAGGAAGGTGACTGTCTCTGCATCTCGAGCTCCAGCCTTTATTCTCTGTAGGGATACGGCAGGCTGTGTCTCTACCCCTAAAAATGAATAGGATGGGATCCAGACAGTCCAAGATGCCCATTGAGCCAATGGACTGCTTTTATCCTGCCAAGCACATCATCCCTTGAGTGCTGGTGCCCCCTCCCCACTGAGCCCACTGCTCCTTTTATCTCCTGCTCTCTTTCTTCCCCAAGCCTTTGACAGAGAACACCCTCCAGGTCCTAGAATAGAGCCTCTGCTTTCTGTTCCTCTCTGTCTTAGTGGTGCTGGGGATTCCTCAGGCTCACAAATTCACAATCTCCCCTCTTGTGACTGCTTCTAAACTCCAGCCCAAGTCTTTTCTTCTCAGCTACTTCTGGAGGGTCAGAGTAGTGGTTCTCATACAGCAATCCATGGACTAATGTCCATTCTTGGTAAAATAAATAAATACATACCAGCTAAGGAATAACTATCTTTATTAAGCTAATTTTTAGTCACTTCAAAGGACTATCATGAGATAGGTTCTTATTAGAGAAAATTTTTGTTTTTTTCTTCAGCAAAATTGAGATGGTTTCTATTTATTTATTTTCAGGTAGCTACCTGGCCAAATAAAAAGTTGGTGACCTCAAATTGGTCTCACAGTTTTTATAATGTCTACCTGCCTGGGAAGCACAGAAGCCCGAAAACATGCAGGCCACAGGGCATCCCTCCCTACCTGTCCTCTTTCTACCTGGAGTACCTGATGCAGAAATGCTCACGGTCACATTTCCCATGTCCCAAATCCCATAAATGAGTTCTCTCAGCAATTCTGTCCTCATCAAAGGCACCTTTACCCTCCTGACCCCTGGACTCTCCAGTTAGAACCTTCTTAGGTTCTCCCTTCGTTTAACGGACCCCATTCTTTTTCCTCCACCTCTTTGGGCTCCATTTCTTTCTCTCCATGTCACTGCCAAACCCATGATTCAGGGACCCAGCATCTCACACTAAAATTGGAGCAGAGCCTCCAACTCTTCTGGGCCAGTATGTTTCTCAATCCACCCTAAAGCACTATGCACAAGTTAGCACACTAGTCTTGGGCAAACAGTGCCTTAGTCTAAAAGTCACAGACTGGAGGCCATGGGGCTGTATCCAGCAGGACACATATTAGATATAAAAGAGAGGGTTTTTTTCTTTTTTTTGGGGGGGTCAACATTTGCATATGTACATATCAGAAGACCTGACGATGCTGGGTTTGCCATCTTGCACGCCAACACTTTTCTGGGGCCAAGGAAGGCAACCCCTTCTGGGTGGCTGGCCCACCTCAGTTTGTCCAGGCCCTGCCATTCCCCACTGGGTATACCCGGCCCACCCCGCTCATGAATGTTACTTGCCATTTGTCTGAAGGTACTCGTGTTGCAGCCCCTACACGAGTCGCATCACCCTGCTTTTCAAGGAATTTAAGCTCATACATTCTGCACAGAACTGAAAGACAACTATTAAATGAGGAGACGGCAGTTAAGCTCCATTTGTGCCTTAGGGAGCCACAGAGAGCCCTCCGCCTTGGTTTCCCTGTCTGCGGAATAGGGGCTATGACCTTTGCATCTGAAGTCCGATGAGACACAATGAAGACGTACATCTTGGTTTTAATGCTGTGAGCTCCTTGGAGAGCAGGTAACGTCAAAATTCAAGGTGTTATTATTAGAGGGTAAGAAGTTTTGTTCTATGCTAATTGAACTCACACCTTACCACTTTGTACACAGGGAAGGGGCAGCATGACAGTGTGACACGCTTCCAAACAAGAAAAGTTCTGCCTGCGAGCGCAAGACAGGCTGACTCGGCTGCCTCGCCTGCCGTGACGTGCCTGTAGCTCTGCCTCCTGCTCTCCACCTTGCATCCAGCCCAGACTCCTGCCACTTTCGGGATGCAGCGCTCGGCTTCGCACTGAGCATTGACCGATCTCTGCACTTGTGAAGAAGTTGTCGAGCTGAGGTCAAGCAGGTGACGATTCAGGAAGGCAGCCCACAAAGTTTCCCTGCCACTGGGCTGCCACCACTTATAGAAACACCGGCAGGACGCAAGTGAGAAAACAGATCTTTCTTTCGTGATGGCTTTAGCCCTCCTCTGGGGGCACAGACGTGGTCTTCCTCCACTACCAGGTGGCTGTGACAGGGCTGCATCTGAGGAGGCGGAGGGCCCGCCGAGGGAGAGTGGGCGCCGGCACTACTGATCTGGTGGCCCTGGCGTAAGGGCCAATTGCGGGAGAAATAACATTTTTTCCTACTTTTTTTCAGGGCCAAAGAAGAGACTATCCATGGAAGGTAATGGAGCTGTCACCGAGGAGAGAGAAGTGGAAATTCATGGTTCTCTTGTGAGGCAAAGACATCTGTGTTATTGCACCCTAAGCCAATAGTTTTTAAAACAAAGTCATAAAACAAGCTACTGTATATAAAAGAGGTGGAAGTTACACAGGGCTCCCCTCACACTGTGCGGGCTTCCAAAAAGACACAAACCTTAAAAAAAAAAAAAAAAAAAAAAGGCCAGGATGACGATGAGTGACGACAGGACACAGCCCTGGGGTAGAGGTTGGAGCTGAGAAGCTGGGCCCTCCAGGGTTGCTGCTTCCCTCCAGAAGGAGGGGGCCTGTTTGCACTTCAGGGCAGAGAGACACAGCTGTGCCTGAGAGAAGGCACGAGGTGGCAGGGACAATGAAGGACAGGAAAGGTGCACAGCCCTGTGCCACCATTTTCACAAGCCCTGGAGATGTCACTCTTAGACAAGAACGTTCCTGGACATGTGAGCACCGTGTGCACCTGTGCTGAGCACCAGCGCCTTCCGGGCTTTCACAAACATCCACCTGGTCAATTTCCAAACCAGTGCCCTCATTTTCAGATGAAGAAATGTCAGCTTGGAGGGATCGCTTGGTTGGCCAATGTCACGGTGCAGGGCTACTGACCTCAAATTCAGTGTCTTTTTTTTTTTCTTTTTTTTTTGTGGCACGCGGGCCTCTCACTGTTGTGGCCTCTCCCGCTGCGGAGTGCAGGCTCCGGACGCATAGGCTCAGCGGCCATGGCTCACGGGCCCAGCTGCTCCGCGGCACGTGGGATCCTCCCGGACCGGGGCACGAACCCGTGTCCCCTTCATCGGCAGGCAGACCCCCAACCACTGCGTCACCAGGGAATCCCTTTTTTTTTTCTTTTTAATAACTCCTTCTTTTTCCATCTTCTTTGTCAAGATAGGTCTGACTGTTTCTAAAGCCCATCCCCCTCCAATGCGCGGGATGTACCGATCCAGTAGAAAACCACGAGAGGCACTGATGTAAGTTGTATGTTAGCAGGACCTGCTGAGATCTTGTCTACAGCCTGATGGCTTGACAGGAAGACATCAGCAAATGGACCAACTATCCAGATGGTGAGTTGGCCTCATGGTTTGTTTCTAAGGGGTACAGTTTGGGCCTTAGAATCACAGAATTCAGAGTTGGAGGAGGCTTAACATAGCCTCCCCTGAACATGAGGATCTGCCCCTGATGCTCTGAGAGGTGATGATCCAGGTTCTGTGTACTAGAGAGTGCACAGATCCTGCCCTCACAGACCCTGTGAAAGGCACCGGCCACCCTTTTGTACCAGGTAATTCCACCCAGTGACCTGGGTCTGGATGAACATCAGAAATGCAACAAACCATATACATGTGTTAGCATACGGTATTTGTTTTTCCTTTTCTGACTTACTTCCCTCTGTATGACAGACTCTATGTCCATAGACTGGCCAGTGACATCTGACCCAGCATAAAAAGATGAGGTGAGCTAATATCCTTTGAGGAATGGGAGTAGGAAAAATGTTGGAGGGCGGGGGCAGGGACTGCCCATTAACAGGCTGGTTTTAGGGAGTTAGGTCTGGTTAAAGCCAGAGCCATAGTGACAAGCCAAAAACCACTGTAACTGAAGTTCTGAGGAGCAGAAACTTTGAGAAGGAAAAGAAGCTAGTGGAATGCAGAGTAGAATATAGGAGACCAGTGAAGTACAGCTGACTCAGTCTAGAGGGGACTCCCCAGGGTCACTAGAGTTGTCTGACCCCAGCTAAGGTCAGTATGAGCGGGACCTGGGTGGCTTCATACAGTTGCACAGGTTGTGCACTTCACAGAATATGACTTGGGCTCCTCCTCTGGTGGTGGCACCAAGGGATCTCTGCCTGATATCCAGGACCCAGGGCTACACACTGGAGAACTGTGTTTGAGCCCCTAACTCTGCCTCTAACTGGGTGACTTTTGGTGAAGTCTGGCCACTCTTAGGGCTCAGAGTTCTCCATCTATGAAATGGAATAGCAATGCCAATCCCACCTACTTCAATGTGGTCAGGAAGAAAAGAGGAGATGCAGATGAGAAAGGGCTTGCAAAGAGATTTTTTTAAAACATGCAACTATAAGAACGTCCTTTCTCTTAAAAAACTCATTTGTGATGATAGTTCAGACAGGAAATGAGTGGAATGGTCTCCTGGTAAGAGGGTGGACACAGCTCATAGGAGACAAGCTTCTTCCCCGGCATCAGGACAAGTGGTACAGTAGACACTGTGGTGCCCCACCCACTCCCCAGGGTACTGGCTTTCAGTGCCCCTTCTCTGGAGAACTGCCCTTTACCATGGGAGCTACCCCCCAGAAAGCTGTGTGCCCTGTCTCCCATTACCATGGCAGCCACAACCACTGCCTAATTAATAAAAAAGGCCAGACAGGGCTTCCCTGGTGGCACAGTGGTTGAGAGTTGGCCTGCCGATGCAGGGGACACGGGTTCGTGCCCTGGTCCGGGAAGATCCCACATGCCGCGGAGCGTCTAGGCCCGTGAGCCATGGCCGCTGAGCCTGCACATCCGGAGCCTGTGTTCTGCAACAGGAGAGGCAACAACAGTGAGAGACCCGTGTACAGCCAAAAAAAAAAAGGCCAGGCATTGGCCTCCGGTTGTGGTTTACCTCCAGAACACTCTCCCTATTGATCCAAGACTAGACCATCCCTGAGACCCTATCTTGTTGAGATCTTCCTCTTGTTCTATCCTGCGCCCTCTGTCTCCTACAGGCTTCAGCTCAGAATGCTCCCTCAGGAGCCATTTTCACAGGAACCCCTGGCTCAGGCTCCACGTTTGGAGAGCCCAGCTCAGAGCAGCAGTGGGCTGGGAACTGAGCATATGAATCAAATCCTCATGCAGTGAGAATCCTGCTCATGGCTCAGCCACCATACAGGGCTATGGGGTAGGGGATCAGGAAACAAACGCTGGAGCCTAGATTTTCAGGCAGGAGACTTATTCAGGGGTATCATTGGAGTCAACCAGTACTGCAGGGAGGAGAGCAGAACTGAGCAGAAGGAGAGGTTGAACCAGGATACAGTCATGCCCAAGCCTTGGCCAGAGCCACAGGGAACTCTGGAGCTGGGATGCACCTTTGAAATTGCCTACCTTTGTATGCCCACCTGACCCATCACTGGAGTGGGCTTCCCCCTGGACTGTCGTATGACCTTGGGGAGGCAACTGTCCTCAACAGAGGGCAATTCTTGGAGAGGAATTCAGCTGAGAGCTGTCTACTGCCGACATTCCCAGCAACTGGGGGAATGGGTCCCTTGGTCCTGAAGGGCCTGCGTGGGTATCTGCCATGTCCTCCCATTCTGGGGTGAGCACAGCGTTCCCCCAGAGTCAGATGCTGCTGAGTGTAAAGGATTCAGAGGTTTTGCAGCAGTAGTTCCAGTGAATAGCTCAGTATCTGCTGCCATGCATTGCATGTGAATCAGGTGTGGAGTCTGTACTTGGAAAGGCTGCCACGTGGGATGAGGCTGGCAGGATGGGGCCAATACCTTGGCCACACTGGCTGTAAGTCTGCAGAATGTCGGGGCCCTTCTGTGAACCCACCTGCCTGTATACATACTGAAGGGATGCCAAGAAGTGAGTGAGCGATCTTCCTCTGCTCCACTGCAGTAGACATTTTTTCCCAGTGTTTTCCCAATATCCACGTGCAGGATCTTTTCCTGTACACCCTCATGAAGGGTATTCTGAAGGAGTGTGAGGAAAAAGAGAAGAATCTTTGTAATGTATCTTAGTAACATTTAATTATCCTTGGATTACTTATTAAGTGACGGTTATTCCTATTACGTCTCTCACAGATGAACGACTACATACTGTCCATGGTTTATGGACATAAAGTTCTCCACCAAGTGTGACAAATTCCCATTACGTCCCCAGCGTTGGGCTTTGCATTTGTAGATTGGGCAGAGGCAAATGGTCCCCTCCACACAGCCAGACGTTTCCCCGTCGACCTGGCAATGAAGTAGGATTGGATCAACCTTACTTCTGGTAAAAACAGAGAACTGATTAGTGAAGAATTAGTGACACATTCTTTTTTTTTAACTTTGGTTTTAATTAATTAATTTTATTTGGCCATGCCGCACGGCTTGCGGGATCTTAGTTCCCCAACCAGGGATTGAACCTGCACCCTCAGCAGTGAAAGTGCGGAGTCTTAACCACTGGACCACCAGGGAATTCCCAGCAACACATTCTTTTTCTTTTTTTTTTCGGTATGCGGGCCTCTATCTGCTGTGGCCTCTCCCGCTGTGGAGCACAGGCTCCAGATGTGCAGGCTCAGCGGCCATGGCTCACGGGCCCAGCCGCTCCGCGGCATGTGGGATCTTCCTGGACCGGGGCACGAACCCGCGTCTCCTGCCTCGGCAGGCGGACTCTCAACCACTGCGCCACCAGGGAAGCCCCAATCATCATGCCCTTTTTCAAATGCATACCACACATACATAAGCCACTAACTCTAGCATAAGTGAGCTTCCCAATTCTTTTCATATAATGTGTTTAAAAACAGTAAGCTAAGGTCTCCTAAAGGTCAGACATGGGTCGGGAAGTGGGATCCCAAGACTGCCCTGGAGGAGCAGCTGGTCCCTAGAGAGGACTTGCAGGCCACCGAGAAGGGAGGACGGCAGGCAAAGGGAGGATGGGGAATGAGTGTCTCCAGAGAATGCAGCCAACGACAAGGAGGAAGGCAACTGGAGGCTGCAGAAGCATCCTGGGCTGTTTCTACCCATCTCATCATTTTGTACACCTGAAACTCAGAGCTTTGGTACAGCTGAAAACTAAGCAAATTTGCAAATGAAATGTAAACGAAACCACAACCAGAAAACTCATTAAATTTAAATTGAAAATATTAAAAACCAACCAAATATAAATCTACAGTATGAATTTAGCATGATTGATTTGTCCTCCTCCAAAGCATAAGGCTATTCACAGTGTCCAGGTAGCAGTAGTTACCACTGACCATGTTGTATTGTGTCTGAGGGTTCTCCTTGTTGTGAGTCCTTGGAAGGTTCCCCCCAACTAACACAGTGAAACATGTCCAGTGCCCTGTGGGTCATGTGGCCTATCTTTGGAAAAGATATATCCTTATCTATGTCAAGTTCTCTCTCCTCTTCTTATTAGTCTGCCACAACTGGGATTGTAGTCCTTTGGCAAACTGATCAAACTGTAAAATCTGACACCACATGATGGCAGGCAAAATGGGCTTACATAATTTGCGTGAACATAACTTACTACACAGTTCACAAATAATAGATGTTTATGATCCAGCAGTTAAAAGCTAAAAGCAGTGGCCGCTCAGCCCACCAAGTGCCCATTACTTCACAAAATGGCCCTGGTGCCACAGGCACTGAACTTTCCCAGACTGGAGTTCATTTCAAATGCACTAAAGGCACAGAACAATTCGGAGGAGACTTAGTCCATCACTCTGTGTGTGTGTGTGTGTGTGTGCGCGTGTGTGCACGCACATGCTTACACAGAATCACACTAGAATTGCTCTACCTCCTGCATCAGGGCACGTGGACTGTGTATGTGGGAGCAGAGCCACCTACAGTGGCAACTGCTCATTTTTTGATATAAAAATGCCCCTGGTTATTGCCAAAGAGCCACCATCTCTGCCATTTCACACCTCTTGTCCTCAGCTCCTTACCTTACCTGATGACGTGACACGTTCACAGACAACACGTTTGGGGGGACAGCAGAGACTAAAGAGATCTCGGATGGAGCCCCCAGCCAGCAGCTCAGGGCTGCTTCAGAGAAGCTAGAGCAGAAAGGATGACGGCCAGCATTTAGCTCTGCACTTAGCTGCTTCTCATTAACGAGCTCTCTAGTGGAAGTCTTCACAGCAACCCTCTGACTCGCAGTCTTTGTCATCCCACCCCCAGCAACCTCTGTTAGTCAATAATAACAGCTTATTTAAAAATAGCAGCATCAACTTGTTTGCAATGTTATCATCGGTGTCTGGCTTCTATTCCCGGAAGACTTGGGAAAGGTGTGCGACCTACTTCCTCCGGAGCTTCCCTTCGCTGATCCTGGTTCCAGATCTGGGGAAAAGACAAGCACATCTTTAGCAAACACTCACAGTGTAATTGCCAGGCAGTTATGGTCGACAACAGTAAAATACAGCAGTTGGCGGCATGGTGGGTTCATTAGTCAATAAAGCATTGCCACACGTTTTATTGAATTGTAACCCTATTTTGCCCTGATGTGGACCTTCTGGAGCCCACCTCCATATAAATCTGAGTGATTCATTTAGCATTCAATGTCGGGTAAAAGGAGGATTTGGTCCAATTCCAATGCAACCCTGCTCCATTAGCTATCTCTATTATTATCTGCCTCTGCCCCCCTCTTGTCAGTGGGGACATTTTGATAAAAGCTCACATTGGAAATAAATCAGGGAGTGAATGGCAGGATGTGCACAAACCAGCTTTCCTATTGGCCACCCACTTATGTATAGGCTGATTCTGCTCCCCGGATGCCCCCGGAGCATCACCTAGCCTGGTGAAGAAGCCAAATGGGCAATCTCCCAGCTGCCCTGTGTCCAACTGGCAAATTTATAGAAGCGACTCATTTTTCTAATATCTGATTCAAAATAAATTTGACACGATCTAATTCATGCTAGAACACTGTGAAAAGCATTTCATTGTTGAGGCTGTTTACTTAGGGACTGAAAATTAGCCCTATCACTAACATTTCCACCCCAAAAGTCAGCTGGATACTAAAAGTAAAAATAACAATAAGATCTAAGTCAATTTTATTCATTCCATATCTGTTTAAAATATCACAACTAATTTGCTAATTTAAAGACTCATATCCTGGTTGTAAGCAACATTCTCATATGGGTTGGGTCTGAGATAATCTAAGCAAGAAGGTGGATTTAAAAGTTGTAAGGAACAATAAATAGAAAAAATACTGATCAAATATTATGAAAATAGGGATACTGATGAAAACCATTCCATTTGCTTTTAGGAAATGTTATTTTTAAGGTGTAGGAAATGTGAAACTTATTACTGAGATCTGGGGTCCATTATCTACTAATTATTTTAAAAAACTGTTGGAAAATACTAAAAATTAAGGCACACCCTAAGAAGAGTATGACAGGAAGATTGAGGAATTTCAAAAAACCAGCATCAAGTATATGCTTTGACCTGCCTGGCCAAGTAGGATGACACTGAGCCTTTCTTTTTACCCATTCCTGGTCAGAGAGCCCCAGAGGGTCTGGTTATTTCCAAGACTTTGACACAGAGCCCCACAGCTGCCTTTTGGAGTGGCATTTGGCTTTCCGACTCCATTAATCACGTGTTTGCTTCCTCAGACTGGCCTTTCAGGCCTGCACTCCCATTCAGAAGCAGCCACAGCAGCATCCCTGGGAAAGCATCTGCTAAGGACCCCACAGATGCACTGTTTGTTTCAGACGGTTCTCCTATTCTCCAGGCAGCTGACAGTTCGACAAAGTGAATGAGGAACACACATGGGCAAAGAACAGAAGAGATTTTTGTCTAGCCAGTGAGTGCCATAAGAAAGTCCGTTAAGTAGCAGCAGACCCGCGTTCTCACCTCCCAGAGCAGGTCCTCAAGGAGAAGCCTGCCAGGCAGGGCGAGACTGTGGGTTTTAGCGGTCCAAACAAAGCTGGTGTGGCCGTGCAGACCAGAGGCACCCGGATACAAGAAAGTGCTAACTTTACTGCAGTTCAGGGTGTCAATTTCCAGAAGGTGGTGTCTGTTGCCCTGCCAGCCAGACCACAAGAAGCAAAGCCCCTGTGTGCAGGCAGCCGGGCAAGAGCAGTTGTCTTCCTCTGCCTCTTTATTCCCACTTCTGCCACATGCAGCGCTGATGCCTATAACTAAAAAACACAAGTTCATAATTTAATCTGAGGGCATCAGTTGGCAAATGCTCATTAAACAATTGGGTCTTTGCAAATGCTATCTTTAGATTTCTTTTAATTGACCTATTATTTTGCTTGCTCTGGCCGCCGTAGAACCCCCACTGCACACAAGGAGATACTTGCTACCTGGACTTTCTTTGATGAATAGTTTTAATTAAAAAATTCTGTACCATAAGTATGTTAATGTTACAAACATACCAAAGGTATGCAGCCATAAATTTAAAAACACATTTAAATTAATCTATAAATATGCCACAAAATTGACAGGTTATATTTAAGCAGGGGGATGTGGCATAGATAGCTAATGATGACAATTAAGAATTGTGTAAAATAAATGAAAATCAATACTCAGAACAGTTTGGAGAAAAGGGAAAAAGAGAGGAACTAAAACAACATGTAGTTTGTCTTTTAGAGGAAAAATCAGTAGCTGCTTGTATCCTGAAATGTCTGCTGTAGTGAAGGAAGGGAAGCTGGTAGCATTCTTTTCTCATTGTCAAGGATCATAAAAATTCCTGGGGCCCTGCTGGGGTGACAAATGGGACCTGCTTGGATCCGTTGGTCTGGGAGGAGGATGGCTGTTTTAATTCCCTAAACAAAACCCACACCTTGCCAGTTATACATCTGAAAGGAAACCATCAAAGGTTCCTAGGCGCTGACGTGTGGACATAATTTTTTGCACTTTTAATGATTTGTTTTCTGCATTTTAAGCTCCATGACAAGTCATGGGGGTGCTCATGTACTAGGAGGCAGGAGGCTTCTGGGGTCAAGACGACCAGCTAGCTGCCTGTGCTGTGGGCACTTCATACCCTCCACTCAATGGGGGGCAACCCGCCCGGAGCCTCTGTGAGCATCCCTGTACAAAGCACCATCTGCAAAGAGATGTGTGTGCCGCTCCCACTGATTCACAGAGCGCTCTGCTCAGCCAAACCAGGAGCTATATGCACTAACCTTCATTACTACATTCATATTAAAAGACAGCTCCACGTCTTTCAATCATGCATTTCCCTCTAATTAAGGCATATTCACTTTTTTCCCCTAATTAGGTATTCTTTGTTGCATAATGTTTGCACTAATCTTTTGGAATCTTTCTCAATATCCAGTCATTACAGGCTCCCCTCGAATTCAACCAAAGCATGTTATTTTTTCTGCTAATTATATCCTCATTTACAGATTGGCGCCTCTTCTGATTGGCTCTGTGCACCAGTTGCTATGACTTCATTAGTTGCGTCTCCCGACCCTGTTATTTCTTGTGACAGGACTTGCTCCTTGTGTCCTGTGGCTCCAGATCCCAGGGTCACTTCTCGCCAGGGTTAAAATAGTGTCAAACACATGGGGGTTTGGGGGGTGGGCATTACTGCTGCAGTCACTAATTACTACACATAGCCACTGTGTACATACTACACGTACTACACATCAGCACTACAGCTGGGACCTTCCTTTCCTCCTCTTTTTTTTTTTTAAATGAATGTTTTAAAGGTGTCATTAACAGGTTAGTTTCATTTAAAAAAAGAGTGCCTGATTTAAAAAAAAAAGAAAAAAAGAAAGCTAAATGTGTCTCCCTGCTAGGGCTCCCAAAGAACCCAACCTTCAAGTACCAAACCTCACTTGAATGTGAGGTTTTGTATGGGGCAGCCTCTGTGTGAGCAGGGGACTCAGGCTTCAACTGAATTATTGCCAATCTCAAAAAAAGTTGAATTTTAAAATCTTGAAAGTGATGCTAGTAGAATATTCTCATTCCAGGGAGACACAAATAAAATAAATAAAAATCAAGCAAATTAAAAAATAATAATAATTATATAAAACCACAAGAAACTAACACAAATTGTCGTTGTCGAAAAACAGCAAGATGAAGCTCTCTGGACAACCAAATTAAAAAAAAGGAGTTTACCTGATTAGACAAGATATGTATATTGAGAGATCATTAAAACAAATGAATTACATTTGCGTACCAGTGCTATCATTTTAATAAGCAGAGTAGAGTAATGGGACTTGAAAACTGGGGGGTTCCCATAGCAGACAGTGTGTTGTGATCCCCACTTTTAAATTCTAGGCCATCGGAATAACCTAGTTTCCTGGAATCAGAGACCAAGGAAGAATCAAGCCTGCAGAGTTTAAATGCAAGTTAGTTAATATGAAAAATGCTGTATCTAGTTGTTTGCAAAATTACTTTTGTTGATTAAAAGGCTCTTCAGAACTTCCGGCTGGTGAAAGGGTTTTAAATTGTCTAATGCTGATTGTGATTGCTATGCAGAAAAAAGGCAGTGCAAAGCAAACCATTATATCACTGAATCTTTGTTAAGCAGGCCTTGAAAGTGTCTGACAGCATAATTAATCTTGTGATATGAACAAAGAAACCAACTCAATAGTATTGAAGATGCTTATTAAAAATACTAAATACCTTTTTCCACTTAAAAACCTTTTGAAAGAGTGTGGGAAGTGGCATTACCTTTTTGTTTTTGCAGCATTTTCAAGTAAAATTGATACTAGGGTCTACAGTGCAGGAGCAAAATTGTGAAGTGGACAACAATAAGAATTAGTTAAAAAAAAAAAAAAAACATGATCGCCGACCAAGGATGCTGGCTGGGCTCACCAACCTGGCAGTTGCAGGTTCTGACGACACCCACTGGCAACAATGCCACTTGCCAAAGTTGAAGGAGAATAAATGGTTGACAAATCCTACTTTGATACCAAAAATGTACACAATCTGGGGCCTTTCCCAAAACTCCTCTTTTTGTTCTTGGGGATCTCAAGTGAGGGCTGTTCATACAACCATTTATGATTCCAAAGAGTTGTGGAGGCACAGGACATATTTGGATTATTTGGGGTTCCTTTTTATTAGGGAGGAGTTTGGAGTCCAGTTATCAGGGTTTCCTGGAGCCCCTGGGGAACTCAGCCATGCCTACATCCTGGGGAAGTGACCCAAGGAGGCCCCAAGGAGCCACCAGCAACATTCCTAACCTGTGTGTGTGAGACAATGGTGCATTCACTGCATGCAGGCAGTGTAACTGTGGGGGTGGGGCAGGGGCTTTGGTGAGCAGGGGTTTGGGCTTCCTCTTATTGGCTGGAATTTTTACCTGGGATGGTGACTAAAGAGAGCACTGATATGTGACACTTTGCAGTCGGCAACTGCAGTGTGACTGAAAACCACATAATTTCAGTGCATATAGCAATAAGCCTTTATTGAGCTCACACATCTGTGGGGTTGACTGATCTTGACTGGTCAGCTTCACTGACCTTGGCTGAACTGGCTCCACTCCTGCATCTACAAGCCAGCTGGACTCAACTGACCTGAGCTGGACCTAACTGGGGCAACTGGGCTCCACAAGTCTCTCATCCTCATTGGTCCAGGTGTGTTCTTCTTATGGTGATGGCAGAAATGCATGAGAGGAATGGAAGCATGGGAGGGCTTCTAAGCCCTAGGCTTATAACTGGGAGCTAATACCATGGAGTGCCCGGAAATAGTCACTGGAACAGAAAGTTTTGCAAAGGGGGTCAGGAAAAGGACTGAAAGAGACACCTCAATGCATCCTGCACTTTTTGGTTAAAGCAAGTATTAACATCTAGTTATAGCTCAAACTCTTTTGCGAACTAAGAATGAAAGGCAATTTCTTTTCCTTAGTATTGAGGAAAATAAATTGGAATAAGCTATTAGTTTTCCATGATGCTGATAATTGGAAGAGAGATCAGTGAGAAGACTATAGATTGGAAGGTGATGGTTTAAACCATCATCATTTGCAGTTGATATGCTCATCTACCAAACAAACACATTAAAAAAAACATCCATAATCAACAGAATTAATAGGAAAGTTCAGCGAGATAGCTGGATAGACCACCAAACTACAAAAATCAATAGTATTTCATTTTATCAACTATAACCAACCAGGAAATATAATTAAAGAAATAAAATATCACTCACAATGGCCACAACACATAAAGTTTACAGAAATAATACTTCAAAAACTCTGATGATAATGTTATAATATGATAAACATGGTCACATTCAAGCATGCCAATTTTCCTGTACCTAAATTTCATTCAATTCAAACATAAATTGCAGTTGGATTTTTGAGAAAATTGACAAATTTGCTCTAAAATTTAAATTTACTTTAAAATTACTCTAAAATTCAGTGAAATAAAGATATAAAATAGCTAATTCAGTAACAAAAAGGAGATTAAAGACTTAAGAATTGTTGTACCAAATGTAAAGTCATATTGAAAAGTCACAGCGGTATAAACAGTGTGGTATTGGCAAAGAGTAAATAGACCAGTGGACAGATAGTATCACAGATCTAAAGAGAGAGGCTACATTTATTAGTAGGTATTTTGTTTGTTTGTTTTTGTTTGTTTTTTGCGGTACGCAGGCCTCTCACTGTTGTGGCCTCTCCCGTTGCAGAGCACAGGCTCCGGACGCACAGGCTCAGCGGCCATGGCTCACGGGCCCAGCCACTCCATGGCATGTGGGACCTTCCCGGACCAGGGCACAAATCCATGTCCGCTGCATCGGCAGGCGGACTCTCAACCACTGCGCCACCAGGGAAGCCCTAGTAGGTGTTTCTGAGAAAACTAGATCACTCCACAGAGAAATATAAAATAAGATATCTACTTAATATCACACTTAAATGGACTCCACATGGGTTAAAATGTGAAAAGGTGAGGTGTGAATATGAATGGTAAAAATAAATAATTATTAGAAGAAAATATAATATTGCTGTGACATAGGGAGAGAGTATTTTCTAAACAAAATTTGAAAAACTCAAAAGATAGGCAAAAATATCTGACAGATTTGCTCACTTCAAAATTGAAGGCCTCTGGAGGACTTCCCTGGTGGCACAGTAGGTAAGACTCCACGCTCCGAATGCAGGGGGAACGGGTTTCAATCCCTGGTCAGGGAACTAGGTCCCACATGCATGCTGCAACTAAGAGTGTGCATGCCACAACTAAGGAGCCCTGGAGCCACAACTAAGGAGCCCACCTGCCGCAACTAAGACCAGGTGCAACCAAATAAATACATAAATATTAAAATTTTTTTTTTTTAATTGAAGGCTTTTGGTTCACTGGAGGACACCTCAGATAAGTTAATGAACCAAGGACAGAACGGGAGAAAATTTTGTAATATTTTAAACTGAGAAGGGTTGAATACCTAGACAGTAACCCCAAGAGAAAATGGTCAAATTCTATGTTCAGGCAGTTTACAGAAGAGGAATCTCCAAAAGCTGAAAAGTATAAAAGGAGAGGCTGAAAATCTTTAGTTATCAGAGATATGCAAATTCAAACAAAGAAGATACCTTTTTATACCTAATGCATCGACAAAAATTGGACTGCTAGAAAATCCCCAGTGTTTGCAGGGATGAGGGAATACAAGACACTTATGCTGTGCTGGTGCGTCCATGACTACCTAGTCCTATTAAATGTACATACCGCCCACAACTCGGTTCAGTTCCCTGGCAAATAGATGCTGAGAGTGCTCAGTGCATGCTGGGAATTTCCTGAAAAGCATGCACAGAATCAATGTCCCGGGGAGTGAAATTGATAAGAGAGGTCAAACTGGAATGCAGTCACCACAGAGACCTCACCTGTCACATTATTCTACAGGGAGCTCCAGAACTGGGACGACCCTGGACCTTGAGTGAGGCAGCTCTCTTAGCCCCTGGGGAGGGACTCAGTGGAGAGGGCACCCAACCCTCCTAGCAGCTGGGACTCCATTGGTCCTGAATAGGCTATCTGGGTGGCCTACTCTAGCAACCACTGTACCCTACAATCCAGGAATCCTAGCAACGGACCCATCTTCCAAAGGACACATGGGTATTGGTCACAGCATTAGTTGTGGGGGCAGGAGTTGGGAGCCTGTATGTCTAGTCTTGGGAAGATGGGTAAAATATAGAGACGTGAAGTAATTCAAAGCAATGGATTATATGTACACATAGCAATATGGATCTTAACATTTATATAAATTAAAATACACTGATAACAATATGCACTTGTCTAGAATGGAGACTAAAGAACAAATAGCATTAAACGTACTGCAGTGGTTGTCTATGGGGTAAGGGAATGGGGTTAAAGAGGATAAATAAATAGACAAATCAAAAGGTAGGTTTTGCATAGATGAATGGTAAAAATATGCTGTAAATTGAGGATTACAATGATCTCAACCCTCTGCTCTGGGGTCCCGGAAGATAAAAAGAAGGCAGTGTAGGGTCAGAAATTTCTAATCATTATTTAGATCAACCTCCAGATCATTCCACATGCCTTTTTTTTTTTTTTTCACATCTAATCCACATAAGTCCCTCATGGAGTTGTGGTCCAGCTGGTATATCTATTTTCCAGGGAAGCAGGACTAGGGATTATTTTCCAGATGTTTTGGATTTAGGTTTTCATACTTGAATCTAATTGAGGGTTTGTAAAGAGCATGAAGAAAGAAGTTTAAGTTCTTCACACTTTTGGAGTTCATTTGAAGAGAATAAATTCAAGCATGGGCTCAGAAAAGATGCTGCCAATGGAAAGTAGGCATGGAGAAAATCAGGAGTTCGGAGAGGCGGCGGCTCCAGCAGGGAGGGAAGGCATTCCTGGAGCGAACACAAGTGAAAAGTACAGTCTTACAATGAGGTGGAGAAACAACGTTCAAGAGATGCTCAAGTATTTTTAAATTGTGAAACTGCCAAAGAGAATTTGAGGCAGAATGTATACAGTCCACATGGAGAAAGGTTTTTTTATAGAAAAATCCAGTTTCTAGGATATTCTTATCACAGTGTTGGGAAGCAGGAAATAAGTTCAGAACAATGGCTTTGTGCAACTCTTAATGCCAAGAGTCCAGCCTCCAGTCTCAAAGTCTGGGCTCTTGAAAGTGAGAAAGTATATACAAGAAAATGTGTGAGTAGGCAGTCCGGGTTCTAGTACTGATGGCCACAGCCATGTTCTGTTATCTCAGATGAGTCCTGTCCCTCTTTGGATGTCAGCTTACTCATCTGTAAAAGAAAAAGGTCAACTTTTTTTTCCCCCCCTGAGTTTGATGTAAGAGAGTGAGGTAAGAAAGTGTTGATAAAATTTCTGCTCCTGCTGTCAGGGAGATGCAGCAAAACATCCAAGCCCCATCATATAAGCAACTGATGGGATTCTTTGCTGAAGAGAAGGAGGAGGAGGAAAGGAATAGGACTGGGAGGTGGTTGGTGCAGGAGGATAAAAAGAAGGAAAAAGAGGGGGCTTCCCTCGTGGCGCAGTGGTTGAGAGTCCGCCTGCCGATGTTAGGGGACATGGGTTCGTGCCCCGGTCCGGGAAGGTCCCACATGCCGTGGAGTGGCTGGGCCCGTGAGCCATGGCCGCTGAGCCTGCGCGTCCGGAGCCTGTGCTCCGCAACGGGAGAGGCCACGACAGTGAGAGGCCCGCGTACCGCAAACAAACAAACAAAAAAAA
>NW_020185321.1:2011413-2048820 GCF_003031525.2 Neophocaena asiaeorientalis asiaeorientalis
GCACAACACAAAAAAAAAAAAAAAAAAAAAAAAAAAAAAAGAAGGAAAAAGACAAATAATAATTTAAATAGAGTGTCTGGGAGCGTTTGCCATCCCTTCAGTTTGTTGTAGTGTGAGCATTCACTACTGTAGTATATGTCTAGGGTTTGAAAATAAATAAATATATATTTAAAAACTCATATGACCTCAATGCAATCCAGTTATATCACCTGCTGCTTAACTAACATAGCAACAACTTATTCCAACACTGGTGGGAAAAAATGGCCCTCCTGGACTTACTGAAAACACATATTTGTACACGGACGTACAACCGAATGATTTAAGGGACTTTTAAAGGAAATTTGAATTAGACGTTTTCGTTTTGCTTATATGCCTTATTGAGCACGTGGTGTTACAATTGCCCCAGCATCTGATGTCCCTTTCTACATTTGAGCTCTTCCTCACGTTTATGAGACAGAGCCTGCCTGCCTCCATAGAGATTGAAATGACAAGCTATTTTCCTAACTTCTTTTGCAAATAGGGCACAGGGACATGAGTCTGTGGATTAAACCTTAATGAAACCATGAAGTGGGGACTGTGTGTAATCATTCTAGATTGATTGATTGGTGGTAGCAACAAGTGTCCACACCTTATTTCCTGAAGCACCAGTAGTGTAGTGACAACATGAGGGATGGATGTGTAGGGTCTGTGGTGTTGGCAGTATTAGCCATGAGGTCTGGGCTCAGCAGTTGTGACCACAGTGCGTCTGTGGAGTGATTGGGGCTACCTTTCCAGTCGCATAATCCTTAAAACCAGCTCTACAGTGCTGCTGGGTATAAAGGTTTCTCAAAATCCTTTTAGTAATCTTTTTTTTTGGTTTTGCTTTATTTTGATTTTACTTCTAACTCTTGAAGATAAGAATCCTGATGGAGGATATTAGAACTTAACTCCCATGTAAGATGCGGTGCTATGTCTTTAAATGCCTGAGTTACTTTACCAGTGAGGCCATCTGGACTTGTTTTCATTGTGAGAAGTTGTTTAATTCCATTTTTTGTTGTTGCTGTTGTGTTTCATATATAGAGAGCTTTTAAAATCCTCTATTTCTTCTTTTTATTAAATTAATTTTTATTGGAGCATAATTGCTTTACAATGTTGTGTTAGTTTCTACTGTACAGCAAGATGAATCAGCTGTACATATACATATATCCCCTCTTTTTTAGGATTTCCTTCCCATTTAGGTCATTAAGTAGAGTTCCCTGTGCTATACCGTATGTTCTCATTAATTACTTATTTTATACATAGTATCAGTAGTGTATATATGTCAATCCCAACCTCCCAATTCCTCCCACCCTCTATTTCTTCTTGTGTCTATTTTGGCGATTTATATCTTTTAATGTCTTTCATTTCTTCTAAATTGCTGAAATTATTTATATTAAATTGGTATAATATTTCCTTTATTATTTTTTAAATGTCTATGGGATCTCTGTGATGCCCCTGCTTTCATTCCTATTATTTCATTCTTATTACTGTCCATCTGTGTCTTCTTTTTTAGCTTTATTGTTCTATCTAGAAGATTGATGATTTTATTCATCTAGTCAAAGAACAACTTTTGGTTTTATTGATTTTTTTCTAAAGTTTGTAAATTTCTTTTTTTTTATTGATTTCTGTTCTTTATTATTTCATGTTTACTACCTATTTGGGCTTAATCTGCTTTTTTCCTAGCTCCTTCTCTTATTTTAGATCCTTTTTCTCCATAAAGTAAGAATTAATGGCTACACATTTTCCTGTAAATAATGGCTTTAGCTACAACTGATAAATGCAGTATGTTGTGTTTTTATATCCATTCAGTTCTAACTATTTTTGATTTTTCTCTTTTGATTTCTTTTTTTTTTTTTTTTTTGTGGTACACGGGCCTCTCACTGCTGTGGCCTCTCCCATTGCGGAGCACAGGCTCTGGACGCGCAGGCCCAGTGGCCATGGCCCACGGGCCCAGCTGCTCCGTGACATGTGGGACCCTCCCGAACCGGGGCACGAACCCGCGTCCCCCACATTGGCAGGCGGACCCTCAACCACTGCGCCACCAGGGAAGCCCTGATTTCTTTTTTGATCCACAAGTTTCTCAGAGACATTTTTTCCAAATGTTTGGAAATTTTTCAGATATCTTATTATTGATTCCTATCATATTAGGATATATCCTGTCTGATTCCAGTCCTTTCAAATGTATTCACATTTTAAAAATGACTCAGCATGTTATCTATCTTGGTGAATGTTCTATGTGCAATTGAAAAAAAGTTGTATTTTGCTATCATTTGGTGAAATATTCAATAAATATGGATTAACTCCTATTGATTGACAGAGTTAATAAAGATTTCTGTATCCTTATAGATTTTAAACTTGTTCTGTCAGTTACTGAGAGAGGAGTGTTAAAATCTTCAGTTATATTTTGTATTTGTCTTTTTTCCTTTTAATTCAACAATTATTTGCTTTATGTACTTTGAAGATATATTTTTAGGTACATACATGTTTGTTGTGTTTTTTGAAGAGTTGAGCATTGTATCCTTAAAAAATGTCTCTATCTCTGGTAATATTCTTGCACAGAAGTCTACTTTGTCTTTTAATTTTGTCCTATGTAAGTTTCCTTATAACTAGTTTCTGCATAATATACCTTTTTCTATCTCTTTCTTTTAAGCTATTTGTGTCTTTATTTTTAAAGTAGGTTTCTTATAGGTAGATATTAATCTTTGATATTCAGGAACAAAAAATAGAATTCCAAGGAATTCTTGGATATTTCTTAAATCAGCTACCCAATATTTTTCATTACACTGTCTTTTGTTTGTTTGTTTGTTTCTTTTTTTTGGTGAAGTACACATTTATACATATATTTTTCAATAACATGTAGAAATAATCTCCATTTGAAAAGGAAACATTAACACAAAATAAATGTCATATAAAATTTATAAATTTGGGGCTTCCCTGGTGGCACAGTGGTTGAGAGTCCGCCTGCCGATGCAGGGGACACGGGTTCATGCCCCGGTCCGGGAAGATCCCACATGCCGTAGAGTGGCTAGGCCCATGAGCCATGGCCACTAAGCCTGCATGTCTGGAGCCTGTGCTCCACAACGGGAGAGGCCACAACAGTGAGAGGCCCGTGTACCACAAAAAAAAAAAAAAAAAAAAAAATTATAAATTTGAAAAAGAAAACAAAATAATACCATAAAATTTAAAAGTTATCGTTGTTTAAAAATTGTCATTCAAATATATTTAAAGAATTAATAGAATACTATTTAAGTTTATACTTAATCAATTGATGTACATGGGGAAAATATTAAAAGATTCATAAATCCAGTTCTTACTATTGCAACTATTGAAATATCATTATTTGTCATTTTTCAATGTCTTCGTTTGCATTTCTGCTTCCATCAAAAAGATATGATTAAACCAGTAATAATAAAGTTAATAGCTGTGTTCAATAAAAAAGTATCATTCTTAAAAAAAATGGTAAGAAACAAAGCCCCTGTGCACTAGTATTTACCTTTTTTTCATGACAAATATTACAAATGTAGAAATTTTTCTTTCATTTTTTTCATTAATGTTGGTTGAATTGTTAAAAGTGCATCTAAAAGCATCTGCAAAGTGGGCTTTAGGGCACGTATTCCTTCATACAAAATTATTTCCTTTTTAACAATAAAAATATTTTGTCAGCTTGCCTTGATTTTTGTTTTGTCATTGAAATGGGTAATATTCAGATTTTATATCAGTTTCTAATTTTATTTTAGAGTATTATACAATATTCACATATTCTGCTATTTGTATTTATCCTATTAAAGTACTTACAAAGAACTATAGCATATAGTGATTATTAAGCCATTGGAATATGCTAGTGAACATTATGAGATAGTATTCATATAATGTTAATTTGAATCACCTATCAAGCAATGTATATAGCACTGCACAGGCTCATGTGCTAAAAATACCAATTTAAGGACTTATTTTGAATTCAAAACTTGTATTTCTTGAAATACCACTCATAGGATTTACATAAAGTATGCTTTATAAGCTTATTAATAGTCATTATGTTTGCAAGAATGATTCACTATTAGTAGAAGACAGGGCCATAATCACAAATTTACAGCATGACAACAGCCTGCTTCTCTCTTACCTGCTCCTTCCCTGGTTCTTGTAAATGTTCATCTTAGCTTTAGACTCTACATGTCAGTGTTTCCTACTCTTGCTTTTGGGATGACGTCAGTAGATTCCTTAGAACCAGTAACGTCTCTATATTTATTGTGAAGCTTTAATTTGCACTCACGATTTATAACTTTCCTGTTTTCCAAGTTTCTTGACTGATATTTATCAGACTCATAATTTGGAGAAATATATAAATTTCCCTAAAATGCAAGGAAGCAATTCCATATGGAAATATTTATCATATATTTGAGTCTTGCTTTTTCATCATCTGGCTTTTAATTGGTATGTTAGGGCATTTACATTTAATGTAATTATTAATATGGTAGAGTTTATGTCTACCATTTTGCTATTTGTTTTATATTTTCTCCCATCTTTGTTTTTTTTTTTCTCTTTTCCTATCTTCTTTTCAATCTATTAAGCATTTTTTAATATTCCATTTTATTTCTACTTTGGGCATATTAGGTATACCTCTTTGTTCCATTTGTTTTAATTACTCATGGTTTTCCAAGTGTATTTTTATCTTTTTATAGGCTACTTTCAAATTATATTATGCCACTTTATGTATAATTTAAGAACTTAGAATACTATATGTCCACTTTTCCCTTCCCATCTTCCCATCCTTTGTGCTACTGTGACCTTGAATTTTAATTCTGCAGATATTACTAACTACACTGCTATCTATATCTATATTTATGTTTGTGTCTGTGTCTGTATCTATATATTTATCTCCATCCTTAAAACATTATCTTTTTTAAAAAACTATTGTATAATTGCTCATCTATTTACCATTTCTGGTGCTTCCTCATCACTTTTTTATAAATTGGAGTTTCTGTTTGGTGTTATTTTCTTTCTACCCAAAAAAGCTTTCTTTAATATTTCTTGTAGCATTTCCATATGTTTTTGCTCCCACTTGAAATGTTCTTCCCCCAATTACCTGTGTGACCAATTCCTTCACTCCTTTTTCTTTTGCTCAAAGGCTGCAGTCTATGCAAAGTCTCTTTAACCATCTATTTAATATCATAGTATCCTGCCCCCACCTCCTGGCACTCTCTATAATCCCTCCTTGCTTTATTTTTCTTACAACCTTTAACATCAGATGACCTGCCTGATAATTTCTTTTTGGCCTACCTCCCTGCAGTTAGAATATGAGCTTCATGAGAACAGAGAATTTTATCTATTTTCTTCACTGATGTACCTATATATTAGTGCCTAGTGACACTAGTATTAGTGATAAATCTATCACCAGTGCCTATAACAGGGCCTAGCCCATATAGATGATCAATAATTGTTTGCTGAATACATACATGAGGCTCCTCTCATGTCCTTACATGGAGCAGAGTTGCCTTCTCAACTCTTAGTCTGAATCTGCTCTCACTGTATATAAGACCCTAGGACTAGTCAACTTGTTCTAACCAGGCAGTTAACTTATTTAGTAGTTGATCCAATCCAATGATTGACCCAATGACACAATGACCTGTAATGAATGGGTTATTTCAGCTCATTCTCACATCTTCTGAAAACTGTCTCGGAGCCAGTGCCCGTACCAGACAGTGAGAATACAGAAGGAGGCTGATGCTGTCTCAGGTTGCTCGAAGGCCTCTAGTCGAGCATATGATGAATTCACCCAGAATCACAAGGTTGAGTGATGCCACAGAGGCACGAACAAGGGATGCAACTGGTGCTCACGTGGAGGAGACCAGTAGGATTACTGGGGGAGACTTTCCAGATGAGGTGACAAGTAAACTGGGTTTTGACAAAAATAAAATGGGAATTTGTGTGTAAGTACATATCTAAAGTGGAATAGTTTGACAGTTTGAAAAAACGAAACAACTGTGGTCCCAGGTTCATGTTCACTGGCCAGAAGACTGGTTCAGGCCTTCCATGACTGTGAAGTTCTCTCACCACACAAGACACCATCTCATGCTCTGCTTAAACACAGGTGCTTGAACCAGAGGAGTTTCTGCAGCTTCAGGACCTGTCCTCTCTCTACAGGCGGCACAAAAAACCCCTGAGAGGGAAAACTCTTCTCCGCTGGTGGAAGGAGCTTGCCTGGCTCCTGCAGAGGGTGAGCAGTTCAGAACCAGCATAACAAACTCCCTTAGACAACATCTGATTTCCAGCAGCTGGGCAACTTCTGAGGTTCTGTGCTCTCAGCATAGCCACAGCCAACATGGCACACTCAGGGTTTTCGTGTTGGGTACCAGAGATCCTCCTGCCACAAGCTCTTGATGTAATCACGACAATGCTGTCAAGGACTTGCACGACTCTAGGATCTGAGAGAAGAAACCTTACCCAGCTCCACTTGGGGGCCATCCCTCTTCTCAGTGAAGTAGTCCTCTGTTTTACTTTGAAGCCAGATTCTTGGGTCAGCTCCCACCTTTGTGTGTCCCAAACAACTCCTCCAAACTTTTCTCTCCTCAACCCATTTCTACCCTAATCCTGCCCCTAATCTAGCAAACAAAGCCTCAGTAACATATAAACATGATTTAAGAAAACAAATCTTCCCCCAAATATGTCACATAGCTGTAAGCAAAACTAAAAGGCTATGATTAAGAGGACTGACCTCTGTAAAAAGGGAGGATGCAGCTTGGTTCTCTGCCAGAACAGTATGTGCACTAGATTGATAATGAAAATAATAACCAATCTGTACTGTGTGCTTCCCATGTGCCATGCACTGTGCTAAGTGCTTCCCATTGACTAGATCTCACTGATGTTCACAACCATCCAAAAGGAATGGGGTCTCTTTTCATCTGCATGTTGCAGATGAGGTTTAGAGAGAGTAAGTAGCTTACAGGAGAGTCACAGGGCTACTGCATGGAAGAGCTAGGACAAGGTGAGCAGTAGTAGAGAGAAAAACATTTACTAGCAGAGCTGTGTAGTCAAGCCTATTCTAGATCAGTCAGACCCCAGCTAACCCACATACACGGTTGGTAATAATAATTAAGTCCCTGAATTTTGGAGTTCTCTGTTACACAGCAATAGCTAACTGATATACTTACATTCTCAGTTCATTCTCAATTCCTACAGTCTGGCAAAGCCCCCAGAATGGTGTAAATGCTCAATAACTGCTTGTTGTTTGAATTAATTTTTTTAAAAAGTCACCTTTTTAAAAACCCAGTTCATCATAATGTCTCACTAATAACTGTCATACATACGCTGTGATATTCTTCCATGTGGTTTTGGAGGAATGAAAACAAACAAGTGAAGACGATGTTCTCTCTTGATATGGGTCACTAAGGATCCGGGTTCCTAGGGGTCGGGGCCTGGGACCACACAGTTACCTTTGGCATCGCCTGGAGGCAGCTGATACATCCCACATCAGCTCTGATAAAGCCAGCCTCCTTCATCTCCCACTGGACTCCAGTGGTGTGAAACGAACCAACATGGTGAGGCATTTATTGAGATTCCATGCTGATTCGGAAGGCATGGCCACCTCTACCCCAGGGCACGCGAGTCTAGCCAGAGGTTGCCAGTGTGAAGTCAGATCCACTTTTCCTCTGATTTTTACAAAGGCGATTTTCTAACACATCTGCGGGGATACATCCTTCTCAGGCTGGCTGAATGCAGTTTCCCAGGGTCAGTGTTATGGAAGGTGGACTATCAGGTAGAAGAAGTATTCTTCAGAGAGCTGCATTCCCATGGGAGCGGTGACAGCTTGAGCCTGCCGGGGAGTCGTGTTGCATCCCGAGGTGTGAAGGGAAGGCATGAACTGTGCATATGCTGCACCATACAGTTTTGCCTACTGCTGCTGGTAGCTACATTGTAGCTGTGAACACTCTGCTCCTCTCCCCTTCACCCTTGAAGATTTGCGAACATGCAGGATTGGGCGGCGTGAGACAGAGCCTTCCCTGAATGGTAGGCAGTAGAGGATGTGGTTCTGATCGTTTTACCCACTGGGGCTGATGGCGTGTGTTAGAGAACCTTAAAGCTTGTGGCTAAACAGCCTGCCCTTCCTCAGGCAGCCTTCCCACCACTGCAGGGTTGAGAATTTTGGTTTCATTGGAGGTTTTTCTTGATACAGATTTAAAAAGCAAAATTCCTTCTAAAAGAAACAGACAGGAAAGATATCTAATCAGAGGCTGCACGAATGGAGAACCATCTATTGCACTAAAGGAAACACAGATGGGTGGCCCATTGTACATCCGACGTGGTTTTGAGACTGCCCCTCGGTAGGCTTAAAGTCTACAGTCTAAAACCATGAATGTGCTTCTATCTTTGCCAGATGGAACAAGGGAGCCTTAGAGACTCTCTTCTGACTGTGAGAGAAGGAGAGAAAAACAGGAGGAGGGAGAAGGTAGGAGAAGAGAAGAAAAGAAGGAGGGGAGAGGGAAGAGAAGGAGAAGTTCTTGTCAAAACCTTTTTAGTACACTAAACTGATTCTGTTCAACTCGGATTTGGTGAGCTGGGTAATATTCTGTGCATGGCTCCTAAATGAATTATGAAGTGTCAACTCAAGATGGCTTAACTACAATATCCAATTTAATAACCAAAAGTATCTAAGTTAACAATAACAATTTTATAGGTGAATGTAGAGTTGTCAAGTCAAACCATTATAGACAAGCTTTGGGGGTTTTCACATAATCTTCCTCCACATCTCATCTTCTGTCACTAAATACCCACTTTGGAGAGTGTGTTCCATTTCAATAAAGATCATCCCTCCGGTGCAGGCTTTGCTATTCAGATCGAGCCAGCAAACCTTTTTTTTTTCCTTTCTAAAATATGAAGCTAAACAAGATCTCAGTCACAACCACCAAATCTTTATTAATGCATTCCTTGTGCTACTTCTGAATATTAATAAAAATTAATAATTAATTTTGCCTTTGGCATTGCAAGATATACTAGTTTTAATTAGTGTACTGTACTCTTATACAATTAAAAAATAATTGATGTCCACGCTTATTCGCGGTGTCTGTGATCTTCTTTTCTGTTGTTGTCAACAAATGCCTTAGAAAACAAGTTCAAGAATGTTGTGCTGTCCGCTTGATTTACACAACCAAAGAAACAGGCAAATCTTTTATGATGAAACAGAACAGTTTTCTGTTTAAATTATACACAAGTATATTAACTAGAAAGAGAAAATTAAAAGCTGATGGCTACAAGGAATAATGGAAAGTCTATAAAAATGTTTTATCTATCAACAAATTTGCCTGGAAAATATCAATGGCTGGCACATCTCTCAGCTGAAACATGGAGAGGCCATCTTGAGTCTGTTATGTCAATTCCATCAAGCATTTAATTCTGATGTCCTCCTTATTCAGCTTTAGTTATTTAAAATCAGCATATCATGTTACTGTTCTACTACATCATTTTAATTGTGCCATGAACTACTTTATTATGGAATGCTAAAGTATCTCCTTCTGTCTCTCTCTTCCTCTTTCTTTCTTAACAATGCAGACTGTAAAACTCAAGACAGAACTCCTGTGGATAAAGAGAAAACAGCTTCCTTTGAAAACACTTGTATCAGGAATCTTGAACAGAGAGAGTGGTTGCTGTTCTAGAAGGATGTAATTCAAATCCCACTGTACGTGTGTCTCTTGGCTTTATTTCTAAGAATGAGGAGTCTTTTTTTTAGGAACTCTCTACTGAACAACTACAAATATACCTGGGACACCAAGAAGTGATACACTAAGAGGAAACAGACTTAGTAAAGCAAAGGGCAAAGATGAAAAGGGCAGCACGAGGTCTGGATTTCACCCTTTACCCCAACCCAGTGAGTATTTTTTAAAGTAGAAAATCAGAAATTGATGGAAATGCTTCTTTTATCAGGATGATGACCTTAATAGCAATTTTAAGCAAATATTAATAATAACTATGCCAAAGTATCTGCCCTAAAAATGTAATCTTTGGTTTATTTTTCATAACAGAATTGTCTTCATGGAACTTATCTTGGTCATGTATCTGATTACTTGCTCACAGTCTGTGTCTCCACCTAGAATCTCACTGCCATGAGGGCAGGCAATGCTATCATTCTACCACAGCTGCATTCACCATGCCCAAGCACAATGCCTGGCAGAGATCGGACACAGCAGACACCTGTAGTTGAATTTATTAATTCCTACTTAAAATACATTTTTTTCTCCCTTGAATGCTTTGAATTTTCTTTTCCATGCTTATCAAAAGATGAACAGATAAACAAGCTGTGGTAGAACCATATAATGGTCTATTACTATAAAAAAATAAACTACTAATACTTACAATACCACAAAGGAATCTCAAACAATAGGCTGAGGAATGCATGCCAGTTACAAAAGAATACACACTGCATGATTTAGTGCGTTTGGAGGTCTGGAGCAGGGAAAGCTATGCTGTGGGGAAAGAAATCAAGACAGAACTTTGGTTGCCTCTGGAGGGACTTCATTGGAAAGGGGCATCAGGGAACGTTCTGGGGTCATGGAAACGTATATCTTGATTGGGCTGGTGGTTACACGGATGTGTACATTTGCCCAAACTCATCAAACTGTACACTTAAGATCTGTGCGTTTATGCTATGTAAATTTTGCCCTGAGTTTTTAAAATCTTAGGAATACACATTTTTTTCTATTGGTAAATGAAGGAGGCAACTCAGAAAATGTATACAGTTGGGGGGCGGATTCTGGAAGTCCTCTCTCCACATCCCCACCTCCTTCCATAGGTCCCTGGACAGGGCAACCAGACAGTGGAGGTGACAGACGTTACATCTCCTCCTTCATGCTGGTGCATTTTCGCAGCTGGAGTCCCCCTGACCTGGGCGCTGTGCCCTGTCTCTCTGACCTGATGCACAGGTAGGAAAGGCAGGGGTTTCTCCATCACAAGCACGCAGTTTTGGATGCAGAGACGTGCCTGGCTCCTCCACCAGAAGCTGTGAATAACACTCTTAACAGCCCATGCAAATGCTGTGGTCTATGTCTGCATGCCCAGCTGGTCTGCTGATCAATTTTTACTTCTCAAATTGGGTCAGTGAAAAAGGCTGGAGCTTTCCGTTCCTGTGATCTAAATTCTCCCTGCGATCTAAATTCTATTAACACTGAGAAGCCTGGAAACACCAAGGTAGGCCTTTGGCTTCGCTGGGACCACCTTTGAAAGGCCCATTGACCTATCTTCTTTTTAGACTTTCTTTTCATTAAAAGGCTCACATTTCCTGGGTGATAATGGAGGATTAGCTTAGGAATTAAGAGGCCGTGCATCGTGCAGAGAACAAGCAAGTGATAAGGTGAGCCATGCCTCTCTTCTAACTGGTGCTTAACCACATCTAGACGGTCTTCTTGTCCAAGAAATCACTACGTGACCTCCTCATGTCTGGAAGAAGCACCAAGACAGGTGAGAGGGCTTCCAGATACTGCACCCTGGTGGGGGCATGGGCTGTGGACTTGGAGATGCCCTTTGGGGATACTCTGTTGGCTTCTAAGAATTACATCTTTCCCTCTTCTTCTACCTGAGAGGCTCTCACGTTCCCATCCTGACCTCGCTTTCCTATTTTCCTTTAGTCGTGGGTGACGAGCGTATATTCAGGGCTGGGAGTCAGAGCCCACCTTGTGTTTCCTACTCCACTCTTGTTGGTTGAATTTTTGGGGGTTGCCCAGGGACCTCTGGGTGTCTGACCTGCACCCAATGGCCTCAGCTCCCTACAGTGAGTTCTGAACCTGACCAGAAACTCTGGCTTGTCCAGAACTGTCTTGTGGATAAGTCTCTGCTTGGTGCCCTCCACATTCCCAACCTAAGCCTTGCCCAAATTGATGTCAAATCACAGCAGCACCTCTCAGGTGGCACAGGCACCTGAGAGCAACTTGTACGCATGCGGTGGGTGGGAAGTGTCTGAGGAGGAAACAAGATACTGTGTTGGGCCAGAGCAAGAAGGTGGTCCAGAGAGCTGGGACCATCAGAGAGCATCTTGGAGGAGGGAAACTCAGGCTGCATCTTCAGGGAGGAACAAGTTCAGCTGAAGGGGAATGCTCCAGGCTCAACAAGCAAAGACATGTTGTCTGGGGAGAGACTGAACGCTATTTTTGCCAAAAGCAGTTTTTCTCCCCTTTAATTCATATATTCCCATCCTAGTTTCACAAGTATTGTCGTGTCACATAGCACCTGGCCATATACGGCCACCCAAGATGGACAAAGGGACAAAGCGAGAGCTGTGGGTGGCCATAACTGCCTCACAGATCGGGGGAAGGCATC
This sequence comes from Neophocaena asiaeorientalis asiaeorientalis, assembly GCF_003031525.2. Lineage (NCBI taxonomy): Eukaryota > Metazoa > Chordata > Mammalia > Artiodactyla > Phocoenidae > Neophocaena > Neophocaena asiaeorientalis. The sequence goes on from NW_020185321.1 coordinate 2,023,732, forward strand.
AGGCAGCTGTGGTTTGAATCCTGGGTCTATCGAAAGCTTCTCCTCTCTGCACCCCGCCTGTAAAATGGGATCTGTGACATCAGAACCGTCAAGAATATTAATGAGGCACTTTGCATGTAGTCCTTCAATGCAGGATAGCTAGTATTAACGTTTTCCTAGGGTGGGATCCAAAGCGTATTTACCCTAAATAAGGGGCCATTAAAAGGTGGTTCTTAAAGTATAAAAACAACAAAACGGGGCTTCCCTGGTGGCGCAGTGGTTGAGAGTCCGCCTGCCGTTGCAGGGGACACGGGTTCGTGCCCCGGTCTGGGAAGATCCCACATGCCGCGGAGCGGCTGGGCCCGTGAGCCATGGCCGCTGAGCCTGCGCATCCAGAGCCTGTGCTCCGCAACGGGAGAGGTCACAACAGTGAGAGGCCCGCGTACTGCAAAAAAAAAAAAAGTCACAGAATAATGCAATGTGGCCACTCCAGTCCTCACCCACCTACCTCTTCGTGGTCCAGGCCTGGCTCCCAGGTGAGCACTTATCCTGAGCCCTGAGCTCCACCTGCCGTTCCTCAGTGTTCAGTGGCATCTTCCGAGCCCATTTTGGCAACATCTACCTTTAAAGAAACATATGTTTCCAAATGGACTCCGAGAACGGAAGCCCCAACTGCAACAGCACTGAGCTTAGCGCTGCTTCGGGACCCACAAGGCCGAGGAGGATGGAGGGGTGGCATTTTCAGCTTCGTGCCCAGGATTTCTTGGTCGCTCGGAGGTCCTAGCCTTTCTCTGCTTCTCGTGTTCCAGTGTCATCAGGGGCATGGTGGGCTGGCTGGTGTCTGCAGATGAGCCTGTGAGAGAGACTGGGACAGGGCTTTAGGGGGAAACCTAAGGAGCTCAGACTACAGTGACCACTGTGCTAAAGGCTTTAACATGCTTATCACATGGGGCCCTCATCACTGCCCTTCGAGGTTAACAGATATTTGTGTAACAGTTTGCTTAATCCCCTACCCCGCATTAGACTATAAGTTTTGAGATATCAAGGGCTGGGTGAGCCTCGAGCCTTGCCGTGCCTCTGGCCCTGGCACAGTGTCTGGCATAACCCTAGTGCTCAATAAGTACTAATTGGAAAATTAAATAGTCTCATTCAATCAGTATGCATGTCAAGTCCTCTCTTGAGTCCAAAACTAAGTATAACCTTCATGTCCCAGGGCATTGAAGCCCTCTCATCTCCTGTCCCCAACCCCACCCACCAATCACCTGGCAAAGCTGAGATTCCTCTCTCCTCTGGATCCTTACATCCTCTCGTGCAAAGCTCAGCTGCCACACTTTCCACATGGACTGTGGTGTTCACATAGGATCTGTCCCCCCAACTGGGTCAGGGACTGCGGGAGGACAGGTGGCACTAGCAGCTATCAGGCTTGTCATTTTCCAACTCCACCTCCTGACAGAGTTGACTACAAGTGGGTTTGAATCCTGATTTGCCACCACGATCATGAAGGACCTGAACTGTGTCTGCCAAGGTGATCCCTAATGGTGCTCTTTGAGAAAGGAGGCAGGCGCCCATCACCCTGAAGGACTTCCTTCTGTCAACCCTGCAGAGAACACCCTCCGGTGTGGGAAACCGAGGTCTCTCGGGCTGCTCTTCTCTCAGATGAGAGCTCATGTCCAGCCCAGCACATGCCTTGCCTGTCTGTGGTCAACAGAGTCGGCCAGATGAGGGCTGGCAGCCTGGCCAGCAAAGGCTTGAATATTGTGTGTGCTTGACTTTTTATGTAACTGGCCAACGTGACATGTCTAACTATACAAATGGAAGTTTTACGATGATAAGATCAGTTGTTACTGAGATATTTATGTGACAAGCTGACAGATATAAAACTACAAAGCTTGCTTTTATGCCTCCCAACCTTTCAGAAGAAAAAAAATAAATACTGAGATGATGGGTCACTTTGAAGAGAATTTATGATCGAAATTACCTAATACCTGGTAAACTTCTAATATGCAAGATGAAGTCTCTCTATGCTATTAAAAAGATAAACTTCATTTCCCAAGACTGCAGCACATGAATTCTTCCTGGAGAGAAATTTGAGGCTCTTGCCTTCCCCTGCCCCAGATAAAGAGCCCAACTCTGCCAGGAGGAAGAGGCTTCACCGGGCTGCACTGCACAAGCATCTCCCCAGCCTGTCACAAAACATCTGTCCATCCTGTAGAGAAAAACCTAAATTCTGAAATGAGTATTTGTTGAAAGCTTCAGTGATAAAGCATGGCCTTCCCTTGCCACTGCAGACTATGTGGCATCAAACTGGTAAAGAACAGAGAGAAGCTTCAGGACAGTCCTGGGTAATGGGACAGTGGCCACTGCCAGCATCTTTCCTTCAGTGCAGGTGATGACTGAGAACACAGCATCTCACATGGTAGCAGCTGGGACCACTTTTCCTGCTCAGATGGGTGTGGAAGTTGGTGCCAGGCTGATACTGGGATGTCTGCAATTAGATATTAGCAGCCTGACAACTTGAACTTGCCTGTTGGCTCAGGTGCCCCTCCTTACCTGCTTCTGGGGAGCACAGCCAAGCCCCAGGGACATGTCTTTTGTGCCAAGCAGTGGGCAGGGCATTCCACGGACCCCGCCTACTTTCACAATCGCATCTGCTCTTCAAGTAGAATCATTGCTGTCCTCACCTGTGGAGGTAAACCAGAGGCCCAGGAGGGAGGTAGCAAGCCCACCCCCTGTCCCATCCTGGTTGGGAAAAGTCAACAAGGCCATGGGCGGGGAGTCTTTACCAGAAAGCTCCAGGTAGATGTCTCCTTCCCACCAGTCTTGCTCAAGGTGGCACAGTCATGGTGGGGCTGGTGTTAAAAACATCACCTCCCTGTGTCCAAAAGGTCCTCAGATCCTGGTTGTCTGGAGAATAGGAATTAGGGATGGACAAGGCAGCAAAAGCCTAATTCTCCTTTTGTGGTGTTTCCTTTACAATGATGTTCCTTCTGGGGAACCATGCAGGGTCAGAGTTGAGTGGGCTCATTTCTAGATAGAGAGATGGAATGCCAGAGAGAAGAGGTGCTTCTCCATGGCCACACAGCCAGCCGGTCACAGAGGGGACTGCAGCTCAGGGTCCTTCAAGCCCCAGGCCAACCCCTTACCCGTGCATTTTGCCTTCTCATTTCTTCTCAAGCATCCTGCCCCCTTCAGCACATCCTCAGAGTCTGATTATCTTACGGGTGTTTGAAGGCTGCTGACCTTTCTGCACAACGTGTTTGTCTCTCAGGAAAGCATGGAGGTGGGTGTCAATGTGTGTGTGTGTGTGTGTGTGTGTGTGTGTGTGTGTGTGTGTGTGTGTATGCACACGTGCTGGGTATCAAATCCAGATTAAACTCTTTTACTGTATTTTATCAGATCGATCTTCTGTGTACTCCTCAGCATTGTCTCATTTAAATAAAACTTCCATTTGTAACAATCTTATAAATAGAAAGCTGTATTGATCAGGGCCCCACCGGCAGCTGCACTTTGATTATCACTGAAGCCTGACCGGTTAATGTGAGGGCTACAATTTATTATGCAGCAAGGTACAACGCAAGGCTATGCCGTTTAGGGCTCTAAACACAAGTGTGCTTCGCTCAGCCACGCAAGTTCAGGGGGGCTGTCCTTGGGATCAGAGTTTGCTCCTGATTTGCCATTTCACAGCCCCAGATGCTCAGTGAGCAAAGCTTTAATGGACACCCCCTGGCCCCAGCTCTGTCAGATAAGTTAGTCTCCCCAGGGCAGTGAAGATGTAGTCTGAGGACCACACAAAAGCTGAGTTGCTTTATACTTGGAGGAAAAGCTGCAGAGAGGTGAGCGGGCCGACTGTTGTGTTCTGTCTGCCGGGGATGTTGAACTGACCACGTCGAAGCCTCAGCATCCCCAGCATCCACTAGACGCCTCCTGTGAGCAAGCCATGGTTGTCTGGGAGTGGAATTTATTTCATCAGGAGCTGGAAACTTAGAACATGCAACCATTCCTTTGTTGATTAAGCTACTAACCATCATTTTCATCTGTCTGCTGGACGTGACTGGTAGCTGCTTATTATCAAATGGTTTTTCCCAAAGTCACGGAAATTAGGCGTCAGTGGGATGCTTGTCTGCGAATAGAGAGATCACATATATATGGATGCACAGAGAAATTTGGCTCAGAGACCCTCTTTGCCTCTCTGGCAAAACCCTGCTCACTTTCAGGGTCTCTCCTCACCCCCCCACCCCAGCTGTGCTGAAACTCCCTGCCAGGGCTTGTCCAGAAGTGAGAATTCATCCTGGGTTCTTGGACAGGTGTACCCCTGGACCCCGGACACATTAACCAGGGACGTACAGCTGGATGTGCGGGAAATTAGTTGCCACTGCAGTGTCACAGGGACACATCCACCCAGGAGTCAGAAAAGCTGGCCTGTCACTTCTGAGCCCAGTGGCTCCAGGACTGCTGACCTCGCCTCCGCGGCCTTTCTGCCAGCCCTGGACGTGGAGCCACCCTTCGAGTTCAGGTGGCACAGCAGAGTCCAGGTTGTGACTTTCCTTGGCTTTTGTCCTTGTCCCTGGCTCTCTATTTCCAGCAGAGGGTGAGGGGATGAGTGTTAGGGGTCACTCCAGGCCTCCCCTGCCCCTGGGCACTCATATTTCCCGCTAGGCCCCTTCCCTGAAGAGAAAGACACGTGGATATATTGGAACATATCGGATCCAGCTTGTCTACCCACTGGGTCACCTTGAGGCCTGGGAACCCTGAATGCCACAGTGAGAGAGGAAGATGCCGGCTCCCTGGTGTCACAGAGCAGCCCAGGTTCTTCCCAGGGAGTTTAAGTAGAGTTCTCAGGTCATTCACCTGGGATCAGCGTCCAGAGTGGAGAGGTGGGGGAAGGGGCATGGGGAGGGGGGGGCTCCCTCCCAGCTGGCTCTGAGCTTCTATGCAGCGCTGCTCGCAGCCCCTCAGAGCCCTTAGGGTGCACATCTCAAGCTGCAGCTTCTTCGGTTCCCTTTCACTGTCCACTGCTCCTTCCATCTCCAGCTCCCACTAGCCTGCAGGCACCCTCACCTTCCTGGGCTTCTCCTGCCTCTGTGCTCCTCTGCTTAACTCCTCCCTTACAGTGAGTTCATGCACTCCACAGGAACTTGAGAGGCAGCCGAGGTCAAGGTCAGCTCTCTGCCCTCTTGCATCAGAAGCTCTAGGATACAACTTTGGAACGGCCCAGGTCTTACTGCATGTGATAAGGAAATCAAAAGGTGATCACACTCAAGAGGGTGTCACACCTGTGCCGTCTCCCAGATGGTGTTTGCACAGCCCAACCATCCTGACAGCATTCCTCCAGGGTCCAGGGTGCTGGACCCCCAGACAATGACACAAGTGAATAAGTCCTCCTCGGAGTCCAGGTCCATGTGCACAAGGGCAAGCAGAAAGTTCTCCCTGACCTCCTGTCCCCAGGGGAATGGCCTCGCCCCCCTCTGCCCCCCGACACCCACCAAAACCACTTCAGAACACGATAGTATATTTCCCAAAGGTGGGATTAGTCTTTTCTAAATCACACAGTATATAAGACACCAACTATGTAATGTAGTTGAACTTCACTAAGCTTCACTTATTTCTCTCTAAGTGTAGTGCCTCCACCCTGGCACACACTGCATGCTTCCATGTCCTTCCTACAGACCTGGTTCCTGACCACTTGTGAGCTCACACACACACAAACACACACAGGTACACAGACATACATGCACGCACAAATGACCATAGCAAGAGCATCATTTTACATGCACCAGGCTAACACCATATCAGAAAAAACAGGCACCACCATATTTCTCTCCAAAGCATCCATGAGGCCTGTGGAAACCTGTCTGAACCCTCCTCCTGAAACATCTGTGTTGCCGCCTTTCTCCAGGAAAAAAGGGTGCAACTTGAGTGGGTACATGTTCTACACCCAAGTAATTCACATCTTCATACTGGCAGGTGGTTGTCCCAGGAAAAATAAACTACATACCAAAGGAGTAATCACATCTCCCTTGGAACTATTTGCAGACCGAAATCATGATTTTCCAGTTCCCACCAGTTCCATGGAAGTTGTAAACCTCACCAGGTGAAAGTTGGGGCTGGGGTAAGTGGGTGCTGAAGGAGCTGTGTCCACGTGGCCTCCAGGCTGTCATTGACACACACGGTGTTCGCTCTCCAGTTAAGAGCAGTGCTGAACTTGCTTATCTTTTGCACTGCAATACAGGTCTTCATAAAGTCTTTTTTACTGTTAAATTTTAATAACTTCGGTTATAGGTAGGATAGAAACAATATCTAAGTGGCATTTAAAAGCAAATCTATTAAATTTTAGGGTACCTGTGTTACATGGTTAGAAACATTATCATTTAGATCCTGAGGGGGGAAATGGGCACTGTATGAGAGAAGGAAAATTCTGTACTTTGGAAAACACAATCCAAGTCCAATATCGTCTGCAAGAAGAAGATTCTCTGCTCATTACCAGGAAGATTGTTTTTATCCTACCCATAACAAAAGTTATTAAAGTTTGAGAACTGTAAAATGCTTGATGAGAAACTGTAGAATAAATGATAACATCTAGGGTCTGGACTGGTATTTGCTGATGAAAAACGTTAAATCTCAATGGTGAGATAGAGCCACGACCTTCACGGGTACCCCCCTGTGAGTGTGAAATGACTAAATAGTGAAATAGTAAGTGGGTAACCATGATGCTGTCCAACAGAGGGAGGAATTTCTAGTTGGATTCAAGGGAAGAGTTGACATTCCAGCTAAAAGCCCAAGCAGTTTGGCCCACCTTCCCCCACTTGCCTCAATACCATCCTCTGTCCATGTCCTCCATGCAGTGGGGACCAGGACACATTGGACAGAGAGAGTGGCAGTACCTTGCACAGGAGAGAAGACAGGAGAGACGCAAGCGAAGGAGAGCAGGCATGTTGCCACACAGCTGATAATGGTTTAGTTGGAACTCTGGGCATCTACTGAGACCAACATGCCAACACGATCAGCCAGGGATGAATTGGCTCCCTGCTTCTTTAGTGGAGGGGTGATGGAGTGGTTAACTGAGCCCTCTGCCCTGGGCCAGGGATGTTTCTTCAGGCTGCAGCTTGGTGGGACTCTGAAATGAGTGGTCATCATGCCATTACATGGTTGGGTCACTTTCTACTAAGACGTCTATTGCCCTCTTGGAGTCCCACTTTAAAGGACCTCCTGGACACTGCCATAGATCAGTGGATAGACTCAGTTGGGAGCGCTTTAAATGGCCAAGAGCCATTGGAGAGTCTTCTTTTATTAGTTCGGAATGAGAGCTGAGCATTTGTGTGTTTTAAAGGCTCCCGAGGCTATGCTGAGGAGCCCGGGTGGAGATTCATGAACTCAGAGCAGTGCTTCTCAGTCTTGACTGCACGCCGGGCTGCTTTGAACTTATGGATGCCCTGTGCCACCGTGAGGAATTCCGATCTGATTGTTCTGAGGTGTGGCCTGGCCACTGGGATCCTTCAGGCTTCCAGGTAAGTCTAATGTACAGTCAGGGCTGAGACCCACTCCTGCCTTGGAGGATGCTCCTGAGCCACTCTCAGCAGGTGAGGGGGCAAGCGCAGGTGGCTCAGTGTGTCACTTGGTTAAGCCCAGGGAGATGTTGCAGCTGTAGAGATGGAATGGCAGCTGGTTGGAGGTGGCAGCTGAACGTGAGAGGGTCACTCAGTGCTCCTGTGGACCCCAGTGAGGCTCAGAGAGAGAGAGAACGGTTTCCCATGCACACAGGAAGAATGTAAACATGCTGGGTGATCTTATAGCTCCCTACTGCATTTCCTAAAGTCTCAGAGTGCAGACATAGAGCATCCAGGTTCTTTCTGTGCTCCCAATGGGCACAGGAACTGAGAGAGGGCTGGGAGAGGGATGCTGTTATGACTGGAAAGATGTGTTGGGACCAGGTGTGAAGGGTCTTGAGTGCCAGGTAGAAGGATCTGGCCGTCACCCGCAGGCAATGAGCTTCTCTGAAGCGCTTGGGGCACAGCTGGGGAGTGTGCAAGGAGCTGACTTTGGGAAGATTCCTTTGCAGAGTATGATTTGAGGAGGCAGTAGAATGGAGTGGTTGAAATAGTTCAAGAAAGAGGTGAAGTTTGTCATCTTTTATCTTATGAAGACCAAGAAGATGCACCCAAAATTGTTTCAGGGTCTATGGTCTCTCACTGGTCTCACTTGATATGAAGGATACAAATATGCTCAGACAAAGGGGTTGCCAACTCCAGAGACCAAACTGGTAACAGAAGTGTGTCCATCAGGCTGCAGAGAAGGCACTGGTGAATGGTGGGTCCTAGGGAAAACTGGAGAATACATGTGGCAGGAGGTATTTTGATGTAAAATTATTAAAACACTGTGTCAACCAGATACTACATCTTTCTGGGTGTTTTTGAACTCTAACTTAGAGGATGGGCACTGAAGTGAGTGCAATTCTCTTGCAACCCCTTCTTCTCTCTTTTTTTTTTTTTTTTTTTTTTTGAGGTACGTGGGCCTCTCACTGTTGTGGCCTCTCCCGTTGCAGAGCACAGGCTCCGGACGCACAGGCTCAGCGGCCATGGCTCACGGGCCCAGCCACTCCGCAGCGTGTGGGATCTTCCTGGACTGGGGCACGAACCTGCATCCCCTGCATCAGCGGGCAGACGCTCAACCACTGCGCCACCGGGGAAGCCCCCTTCTTCTCTTTAATAGGAGGCATCATCCTCCTGCTCTTCGATCACTCCCACCTTGTTCTTGCCCCTCCTTGTAACGTGGGGGAATACCTGCATAAGGCGACGGTGCATGGATGAGGCACGAGCCTGGAGGGGCTCAGGATCTCATGGATTGTCAACACCCTCCATGTGCCAATGACTGTGGATGGTCTTCACACCAGCCAGGTCATGACCAGCCAGCTGAGACTTCCCTGTATCCTCCATCAAGTAGAAAGCACAGGCTCTCATCACCCACCAGCAACAACCCCTCCATTGTCCCCTTTTTGCTCTGTTATAAGCACACAATTACCTACAGCTCCAAGCCTGAGAGGGACTGGGGACAAGAAATAGCTCTATTAATAAAGTTCTGAAGATTGACTTGCATCACTTTCCTTTAACTATGAAAGAATGTTGCACAAATCATTAGGTAAAATTTTGATATAACTCTTCTTTCAATTAAACACAATGATGGCAGCAAAGTCTGTATTAGTGTTCAAATTTCCCAGAGAACATCCTCTCTGCAGAGTGGAATGTCTATTAGCTTTCTGCCAAAATAAAGGTCACCAGACAGACGCCTTCCCCATGCAACTCTTACTTCCTTGAACAGGCAGTGTAATCAGGCAAGATGTGTCACACTCGGGAAACCAATGGTGCAATTACATTTAATATGCCCAGTGCATTGCAACCTGGTCCCTTATTCTCCCAAGGTCCTCAGAATGTCATGGGGCCTGGGGCCTGGCTCAGGGAGGGGAGGGAAGGATAGAGTTCTGCTCACAGAGTTTATTCTTCCTATTGTCCTGATTTAGGGAAGAAGCAAATAATCCCCGTGCATCATCTGAGCCACCCCGAGTATCAGAAGTTTCCTAAGGATGGTGTAATCTTCTAAGAACAGTAGAGAATATGAATCTTGATCCACTAACTCATGTGTGCAAGAATGAAAATTTCTTCATTTTTCTACAACTTAATGACTCATGTGAGTCTTCATTCTCTGGCGTGGCAAACTAATCTCGGGTAAATCTAGATTCCTGCCTAGAATTGGTTTCAATTCCCAGAAATTATGCAGGGCTAAGTGCCTGGGCAAAGAAAGAAAGATCTGGTCCTTGGTCCTCAGTCCATGGTGCCATCCACCACAAAAAAAAAGAAAAAAAAAAAAGGCATGGTCCAGACTGATCCTTGGTTATCCAACTAGGCTGGTCACAGCTAATAGCACCTAGCTCATCTGAACAAGGAATAAGATCTTGGACATGCTGAGAGATGAGTGTCTCTAAATGTAAGATTATGAGCACCAAGTATTTTCTAACTTAGCCAGCCCAACATCCATCGTCCCTACTTCTAGTAACACCATATTGATTTTCTTTTTGGGAATCACCCCTTCTCACGTCTCAATCTGAAACCAAGCAGGACTCTGTGGGGTTTTCCCAGTGACAGACCCTTCTGTGTCCCCAAGTTCCAAAGAGCAGACTCAATCAGTTAATGATTAGAACAATAGAGTCACAGGACTCCTATTTCCTCTTGAAGGGATACAGAGAACAATTTGACATATACCTTTGAGCTGTTCTACAGAAACTAAGACCCCTACCCATTGAAGGATGGTGACCACATGTTGAGCAGAAACACATAGACCCCAGACTGGTTGGAACCAGAAGGTTAAGTTTCCTGAAATATCACCCTAATCATTGGTTATTTCACCATCAACCAGTCAGACAAATGTCTATGAGCTGATAACGCTTCCTGCTACCCTCACCTCTAATGTTGCCTTTTAAAACCTCTTGCCTGAAAGCCATCAGTGAATTTGGGTCTTCTGAGCATGAGCTGCCCATTCTCTTTGCTTGAAGCCCTGCAATAAACACTGTACTTTCCTTCACTACAACCCAGTGTCAATAGACTGACTTTGCTCTGCACCTGGGAGGAGACCTGAGTTTGGTTTGGTAACAGGTTCAGATGATTTGGATGGAGATGAATTCATATCCCAGTTCTAGAAAGGAGACATGACTTAACCAAGCAGCCCATTTCATCACCCTGGCCAAACTGATTGGTTCCGCCACGAGCCCTACAGGATTGTCCGCTGAGGATCTTACCCTTGGAACCTGGCTGGAATTAGAGGGGAAGAAGCACTATGTTCTTGGGATCTTACTTGTTCATCTCCCAGGAAGGCTGAACCTGGGACTTTCTGGGGACTTTCTGGCACTATCTGGAGAGAACTTTCCTGAGAAAGAAGGCAATATGCAAGACTGAAGAGCTAAAGGATGGAAAGAGATAGGGCTCTGATCGCATTGTTGAGATCTTGGTCCAGCTACACCTGAGGTTTCTTATCCTTTTCAATAACATGAATTGGTATCCGGAGAAAACAGTAATTCAAAAAAATACATGTACCCCAGTGTTCACTGCAGCACTATTTACAATAGCCAGGACATGGAAGCAACCTGAATGCCCATCAACAGAGGAATAGATAAAGAAGATGTGGCACGTATATAAAATGGACTATTACTCAGCCATAAAAAGAATGAAATAATGCCATTTGCAGCAACATAGATGAACCTAGAGATTATCATACTAGGTGAAGTAAGTCAGAGAAAGACAAATATCATATATCACTTATATGTGGAATCTAAAAAAGTGATGTAGGTGAACTTGTTTACAGAACAGAAACAGACTTAGAGGGAGGGCTTGTTGTTGCCAAGGGGGAAAGGTGGAGGGATGGATGGATTGGGAGGTTGGGACTGGCTTATGCGCACTACTATATGTAAAATAGATAATCCATAAAGACCTATGACATAACACAGGGAACTCTACTCAGTACTCTGTAATAACCTATATGGGAAAAGAATCTGGAAAAGAATAGATACATGAATATGTATAACTAAATCATGTTGCTGTATACCTGAAACTAACACAACATTGTGAATCAACTATACTCCAGTATAAAATTTAAAAAATGTTTAAATTAACCAAAAAAATTACACGAATTGGTAATTGCTGTTCAAGCTCATTTGAGTGGATCCCGAAAAATCTGAGTAGAACACTAAGAATCTAAAAGTGAAAATCATCTGGGCTCAAGAGACCTATGGGCAGGACAGATCCAGGTGTAGTGGGGTCCCAAGCTTGTGAAATTTTAGCAGCCCTCTTTAAGAAAAAGAATATCATATTATTAACACAAAAATAAGCACAGGGCCTTGGAGGAGACTCATAAAAATAGGGGACTTGAAACTTAAGCTTCTTTAGTTCCAGTGTAATTGGGAGGCCCAGGGACCAGTCTCCATTCCCCCAAAAAGCCTTTGGTAAAATCACTTACTCTCTTTAGGTCTCAGTTTCATCATCACAAGCAAGATGGATGATCAAAGGCAAATCTTAAGCAGTTTTAAAACACCATGTCTTTACAATCTTTGTGGAAGAAATGACATCATTTAAAATTCGTTTTTTCATTATTTGCTTGGATGAAAATCTTTGTCTGTCCAGGACTTGCCTGGGTATTCTGATGGGTCTGGACACCTACATAACTCTTTCCTACCTCTCTTCTGCAGGCCACTCCATTAATATTGGCCCAAGAGATGGGCCAGAAGATTCAGGACAGTCATTCATTTCCACCATCTTGGTAGGCATAGGGCGCACCAGGGAAGGGAGGGGACTGATCTTGGGAGAATAATGCCAAGCTATTGTACTCTCTTAGGAAGTGTTTCTTCCTAAGCTGTCTCACAGAGAAGCTTTCTTAAAGAATGTTTTCATACAAAATTTCTAAAATGCTGAAAATACAATAAGATTAACGGCCCCTGGAGGCTATAGCTTAAATATTTTATCTTCTTGGATATCAGTTACACTGCACTTTCCTCCAAGGATCTAAAGTCTTTTAAATATAGCATCTAATTAATCCTCCTGTCATCTGTGGATGGAGCAGCATCATTACCCTGATTTCACAGGTGAGGACACAGAAACTATGTGAGGGGGTCTACGGGCAGAAGCAGGCTGATTCCAATCAGTGGAGACCCTGGCCACACCTGTGGTGGCCAACTCAATGGGGGCATCATCTGTTAAATCCATTTGAGAGGTGCCATTCCCAGCCTATACACTACAGGGTATTTAGACTACAGTTAACACCACCAAAAAGATACCCAGGAGGGTTGAGGACATCTCTGCCCCAGATACACAGACGTGGAGCAGGTGAATCAACTCCCCAAGAGGTGATCGATTCAGGATCCAGATGGCTGCATCTCTAACTGATTTTTGCATCTTCACAAACAGACAGGTTATTTTGAAAACAACCCCTTTATTAATACAGTTGTTAAACTAAAACAGTGTTTTCCCCCCAATATCTAGATAACGATGAAGATGATCATTCGCTTCCATTTACTGTGTACCTCCCGTGTGCTGGGCAACATGCCAGACAACAGCCACACAGGGTCTCTGACCCCCACCCTGAAATGTAGCCAATCACTAGTCTCACTTCACAGAGGCAGAGATGGAGCCTCAATGAGGTTCCACGTAGAGCTGGTAGATGGCAGGCCAGGGTTCTTCCCAGGACAGCTTCCCTGCTGCTCCTTGGTTTCATTTTTCAAATCATTTGATTGTTTAGATCCAGCATTAAGCAATATGGCCCATCACTTCTGGCGACTTCTGCTGGATAAACACAGGAGATAGAAGCTCAGGAAAGAGACGCTTCCACTGATGATAAGGACTTCGCTGTAGCCGTCACCGTTGCCACTGCAGGTGGGAGGGCTGGAGCCTGGGGTTTGATGAAGCAGCAGTTTAAACACAGAAATCACCCAAGGGCTGTCTCAAAGAAAGACGGTGCTTTCATTGTCAAACCTCAAAATGGCTCAGCCTTAATACCGCTGTTCTTGCCTCCTACCCCAATCCAGAGCACCAACCCCACAGTAAAAGCTCGAAGGATGACCAAAGACATCAAATCCAAAAGAGTCTCATTTTGGGCGTATTAGAGCAGTGCCTCCAGGGAGAGAGATACAATGGAGATGAAGGGGAAGAAAGGGATGAAAAGAGGGAAAGACAGAGATGTGAGGGAGAGGATATATATATATGGAGGGAGAAAGAGAGAGATGAGCATATGTCACAGAGAGAACAGAAGCAACAAACAGAAATAAAAGGCCATCCAGCAATGGGAGAAGAAACAGAAAGAAAGGTAGAAAGGGGTGAAGAGGAAAAGAAAAGAGAAAAAGAGGAGACGGGAAGAGAAAACCCAGCTGCGTGATGGAAGCCTCTGACGCGAGCTGTAAAATGACAAGGATTGAGTGAGCAGTTTTTAATACAGATAATATTGTCCGTGTAGTCTATAAATATAAAATTAAATGCTGACCTCTCTGGTCCGTGTCAAAAGTCCAAGCCAGTGTCAGCACATATTGTTTTTATTTGTTTCATGAGAAAATAGATCAACAACATTAACCTCCCAATGAACAGAGAATTGAATGAATTAAAAAGCAGAGCCATAAATCGTGCCGGTTTTATTGGCACCGTGATAAACATGCCCGGGGCTTCATGGGGAGTGGGGTCTGGGATAGGCTCAGTACCCCGAAGCCTCTTGTCACCAAGAAAAGAAAACAGGTATTAAGACGGGGCACCGTTCGCCCACTCACATTACCTCTATCCATCACCATATGACAAAGCCTGCTGCACACGTTTCGAGAAGTATCAAGAAGGACGAGAACCCAGGAAAAAGGCAATTTGGAGAAGCCCTCAGGGACACAGGGGTGCCCCGGTAGCCCACTTGCCAGCTGCATTGGACAAGAGGAGCTGTAAGGGGCGAGCAGGAAGCTGGGCCTGGGATTTCCAGGACACAACTGTAACACCCTGAGGCCGGATCATCCTGGGGGCTCCCGGCCAGCCCCCGTCTCCCTCTCCTGGCTCCAGCTCTCCTCCGGCCAGTTGGTTATTCACGAAAGGAGTTACTTGCCAGCAGAGGAAATGCATTTTATTCCCAGCTCAGGAATTCACACCATCACTTGGGCAGTTGCTAAATAAAGCTCCATGCCTCTCACAAAGCCAGTTTCACGTGGACCTTACGGCACTGCCTTCATGATGAAGCTGAATAATTCTTAATTACAGAGATGGCACTGAGGACCGGCATTTACATATAGGAGACAAAGCATTCACAAGATTCATGCTCTTAGCCTGGCCATTTAGGCCCCCAGAAACCACGCAGAGGAGAACTTGCAGAGACTCTGAGCTTTCCTTCCATCCACACCCCAATTCCTTTCTTAACATTCTCTCAAGGGGCTGTAATTCTGGAAGTGGAGAGGCAGGCAGAGTGGAGATGGAATAAACTCTTTAAACTCTCCACTAGACTCTTCCATAAACCCTCAGCTGTCACCACCTGTTAAAAAGAGGGGGACCCAGTGATTTGGGGAGAAGACTCATAGGTGAAAGAAGTACATACAAGGCAACATAAATCAGACTGAAAATAACTTCCATTTATAAACAAAAGAAATGTTATATATTTAGAAACCAATGGTAAACACATTGACTGAATCATTAAAACTCCGAAGTAATTACTCTTTGGAACGAATTTACAAAGCAATAAAGATTCTTTAGCTAGCCAAATATTTTCAGGTAAGTAATTATTTTTACAAAGCTATTATTTGCTATACAGTTTCTACTGATTTGTTACAGATATTTTCAGTCTACCGCCGATGGCAACAAAACTCAGTCAGGAAAACCACAGAGTTAGCTGGGCTCATAGATAAAATTTTTAACCAGTTAAGTTTACATTAACTGAATCAGATGAGAGGTGTTCTCTCTGATCTGTGTGAGAATGTGTGGGTGTGTGCTTTGGCACATTTCCCTGGCCCTTTCCAATTAGGATTTGGTTCTTTATAACAAAAATAACAATAGTGGCCAGCACACATAGGGCTCACAACGAGTTTACCCATATAAATGCCCCCTGCCAGACAAAGCAAGACGTCCAGGAAACTGAAGCACAGAGAGGGTAGATAGTTTGCCCAGAGTCACCCAGTAAATGACAGAGGTAGGATTCCAGCCCAGGCAGTCTAGCTACAGAGTCTCTGCACTTTGCCACCAAGCAATACTCATTGCTTTCCTAGGCCCTGCCTGGTGGCCAAGCAAGTCTTCACATCATGTCATTTAAAGGCCACCTTTGATCTCAAAGTGATACCTGCACCCCCGTGTTCACTCCAGCACTATTTACCATATTCAAGATATGGAAACAATCTAAGTGTCTGTCCACAGATGGATGGATAAAGAAAATGTGGCACATATACACAATGGAATATAATTCAGCCATAAAAAGGAAATTCTGCCATTTGCAACAACGTGGATGGATCTGGGGAGTACTGGGCTAAATGAAATAAGTCAGAGAGAGACAAATACTGCATGGTATCACTTATGTGTGGAAACTGAAAAAAAAAAATTTGAATTCCTTGAAACAGAGAGTAGAATGGTGGCTGCCAGGGGCTGGAGGTGGGAGAAGTAGGGAGATGGTCAAAGAGTACAAGATTTCGGTTATCAGATGTTATAAGAACTTTTAAGTTCTGGGACTTTAATGTACAGCATGGTGACTATAGTTAATAACACAGTACTTTATAATTGAAATTTACTAAGGGAGTACATCTTAAGTGTTCTCAACACACACACGCACACAAAAGTGAGATGAGGGAGATGTTAATTAACTTGATTGTGGTGATCATTTCACAATGTATACATGTGTCAAATCATCACACTGTACACTGTAAATCTGTAAATTTTACTCGTCATTTATACTGCGATAAAGCTGGAAAACAAAAGACGGCTTCTGTCCTTTACAGCTCATGTGCTGTGGAGATTTCCCGGCCCTAAACAAGGCGAAGGTGTGGGTCATGAGATGAATGAGCAGAGCTTTGCGGACACTGGTCACCCAGCACTCCATTCCCCAGAGATCCCTTCTTGCATCTCTGGGTGTCCTCAAGTGGGGTCTCATGGGAGCTCACAAGCACCCCAGATCATAAAGGCCAGCCCTGTGCAGCCCTGTCCATACCTCCACAGTGCCCGCAGGGCGAGAGCGCTGCCAGGGTCTGGGCGCACTGGGGAGAAGGCCCCTCCCTCCAGCTCAGTGTGCACTTGCTCAGCAGGTGCACTCCTGAAACATCTCCTTGGGCTTCTCCCAGCAGCCTCGCCGCCTCAGGGCAGGGGGTGGGACAAGGAACACCCCTCCGTCCTCAGGAGCCTCTTCTTTGGGTCCCAGCATCCAGCCCAGACAGAAGAACCTTAAGTGTAAACTGGGTCAAGCACATTCCTATGGGTTCTGCCCATCCTGGCCAAGCAAGGGCAACACCCACTGTTGAAACATAAAGCAGGTTTACACCAGTAAACACAATTTTCATTTTAATATCACCGCAAATGGCAACAACTGCACATCTATAGTCTTGATGCTCTGATTTTTCTCTTTCCACTAGTCCAGTTAACCAAGACATGCTGGATAGCCTGGCTTTGGTCAGCTGGCCAGGATCTATCACCCACCATGGCCTGGGGCTTCTAAGCTAGCTGTCAGTCCCTCTTCCACACCCATCTGTGGCTGTGAGACCTGGAGGGCATGACTCAGCTTCTCTGAGCCTGTTTCCTCTTCTGTAAAATAGGAATTCACAAAGCACCACCTTCATAGTGTTTGTAAATGCCTATGTAAAGCACATAGCAGATGCTCAAAAAAAGTTAACTCTTGAGTGAGTCTGGTCTTGCAAGTAACAAGAAAGGAGACATGATCTGGGACTACAGCTCAGAGAGCCCTGGAACCCCTTGCCAGGGGGCAGGATGAACAAACCCACTGATGACTACCACCCTTTGGTGCTGGGTGGTCCACACTTCAAGAAGCATCTCTGAAAGCCTGCTCTGGCCCAGATGCTGTGAAATGGGGTGCCTCTGGGGGCTTCCCTTCTTGAGAATCACCTGAGGAATTCAGTTCTGGTTCTACCAGGTCCCATAGCTACATCATCTTCTGAGGACACGGTTAGCTCAGGACCGAGCTCTACAGTGTACCATACCGCTTCCAAGCCTGAGCACAGGTGGACAGCTCCAAGCTGTGGAAATTCACCCCTGTGTCACCTTGTACTCAACCCCATCTCCTCACATTGAAGGAGACATTTCACTGAGGGCTTCGAAATGTCCCAAATGAAGAAAGAGGATGATGACCTGGCAATTAGAATGAGAACACGTACCACGTCAGACCCCAAGGAATATTCATTCGATGCCAGCTAATAGATCCAGAAATAATTCCCATTAATTTCTCTACCTCTTAGAAAGAGACATTACCAATTCAGATAAGGTATTGCCGAGTTAAATCCCAAGACAATAGACTCAGACCTTCAAGATCCAGATTTGTTTGTCAGGGAAATGCGAGTCATTTTCTTTGTGGGTCAATGTTGAAAAGAATTCCATGAAAGTGGCTATATACCTACTCAACTTCCAAGGCAGTGAATGCCTCTGCATTGCTGTGTATGGTAGATTTTCTATTTAGGAAGCAGAGGTCTTGTCTATGACGATTTGGATGGATTGGCGAGTTGACAATGACGAGGTTAATTAATTCAGGTGGTGTAGACATTCCAACTGGGTAATTCAAGATGAAAAGATGGAGTTCAGCACGTGTAAGAAATAAAAGTATTAATCTCCTTTATCACTCTGTTTAATATAGAACTTTTATTAACATGTGCTGAAGAAGGAGGGACAGAGCATAAAGCAGCCACATGTCAGCCGTTTTCTGAGGGAGACTGGCAGGGAGCTGGCCCATATATCTTCAGAGAATGATGCTGAGTTATAATCCACCATTAGAAGGGAACGCTCATTTCTCACTTGTCTGGGATAGAAAAGCTCCTTCCATAATATTGAGAGCTAATAGCTCCACGAAGAGTAGAGTTTTGGTTCCTAAATTACCTGGATTGGCTCTGTACCAAGTCTAAACTCACCCAGCTCTCCATTTACCACTTCCCATTTGGGCACAAGTGATACCAAACCTGGATCAGACGTCCTTGGGGAGCAGGGAGAAAGCCGCAAACATCCATGCAGCTGATAAATATCAGGTAGCCCTCAAATGTATCCATTTTGCTGAATTCCAAGGTTTTAGCTGGAGAATTGCCATCATGAAAATTGCCATCATGAGCCTAATATTTTATTTTGTTTTCATTTGTTTCAAAAAAAATTTTTCATTTGTTTCAAAAATGTTTCTAGTCCATTTCCAACCTAACAAAAGCCTTCATGCCCCCAAAATGAAAGGGCTCATTTTGAAACTGATGACTTATCTCCCGCTCTAAAGGGGGCTGAGGTAGGTGCATTTCTTTCTGCCCTGCAGGCATCTGTCTTCTTCCGGGCCTTGCAGGCAGCTAACCCCCGCTCCCACCCGTGGAGACAAAGCCCCCAAAGGCAGACAGGAGGTGACTGGTTCAGGTATTGATCAACTCTTACTCACATAAAACCTTTCACCTCCCTCAGAGGACGATGGCCGAGCCAACGTCTGATATTCACATGTGGAAATAAACTGGAATATAAAAAATCTGCATCCATGACAACACGGGCTATGATCTCATCTGATGCTCCACACCAAGCAGAGGGCAGCGCTGGGCAAGCTGGAGAAATTGCGCACCGGGCATGCTGGAGCAGCACAGCCTCCTGGACAGCCCAGGGCACAGGAGGCTCTGTCACCAATGCCCAAACCCACCGACCATCTTCACCACCTGGGGCTGGCGGAGAACCTGGGCGCAGAGAAAGTTGTCAGGAAGGAAGCTTGGCCCTAACAGTCATCACTGCTTGCTACACATGAGCAAGCCCTGTGCTGTGGGTTGTGCTCCTGTCTTCCCACTCAGACCTCCTGGTTATGCAGGTGACCTGGGGCCAGGGGTGTAGAACCCCTGGCTCAGGAGGAGCTCACTGTGTGAGCCAGAGCTCCCGAGCTGGAGCAAAGCACACGATACCCTCAAAGCATCTTTCCACTCCGTGCTACAATTCCTCCAACAAGCAGCCCTGAGAAGCTGGCAGGGGAAGATCAACCCCATTTCTGATGACACAGTAGAGGCCCAGAAGTTATGTCACCCATTTAAGCCCTAAGCA
Source organism: Neophocaena asiaeorientalis asiaeorientalis (assembly GCF_003031525.2). Lineage (NCBI taxonomy): Eukaryota > Metazoa > Chordata > Mammalia > Artiodactyla > Phocoenidae > Neophocaena > Neophocaena asiaeorientalis. The sequence continues at coordinate 2,043,447 of NW_020185321.1, forward strand.
AGTCACCCACAGTGTTTTAGACTTTGCATATAGCCAAAAAGTAAAGAAGTGGCAGGATATGACTTATAAATGATGGTATATTTAAAATATTTACTTTTTACACGTTAACATATTTAACACCAAAAAATCAATGTAATATTATCATATAATTACAGGATTTATTATACCATTAATTCAGAATACATTAATTCAGACTACATTATAGATAGTGTGGGTTGGTGATGGGCCACTCATTTAAAATCAGTGTGAGGATCCCTTCAGCATCCTGCCAGGTGTAGCTATGCATGGGCTCAACTGGAGGTCGAGACGGAGCTCTTAATGTCAGGGTCAGGTTCAAAGTAGCCCTGGGTCTGGCTCCCCTGACTCTCAGGTCTGTGAATTTTCTGCCATTCCAGGGCCATTAAGTGAGCAAATGTCCAAGTGGGCAGTTGTATGCCTGGGCAGTATCCATGGGGCGGGGGCGTCTCCCCAGCCACAGATTATCCGGTCCAGCAAGGCCATCCCTCATAATTAAACAGCTGCTACTTTCCCCAAAGATATAGGGGTAGCTTGTTGGTTATATGACTAACAGTTTATGACATCCTGGATGTATCAAGACCAAAGGCACCTATAAACACAAGTTAATCGCATCAATTTCCACTACTCCGTGTGCGGGAGGAAGGACACATTCCAGACCAGGTCATTCATTGCTCTTCACACTCTAAAGGGTGACCCACAAGACAGCTGTACACAGAACATTCACTATGGTCTCAGCAGGAGACACTCAAGAAGCCCCAGAGAACAAGAACAAGAGGCAGTCCAAGGGCCCCTGCTTGGGCAGCTTTTCAGAGGACCTCTTTAAAACTTACTGTGTGAGGGGGAGGGGGATAGTGGGACAACATGTGTTGTGTGGTCTGTCCTGCACTCATTTCTACCTTTCTTGGTCCCACGGCACATAGGTAGTCCTTGGGAAAGCACCTCTCTATTTCTCTTCTCCTGTGGTTTGGATGGACTGCTCCACTCAAGGCTTGAGGGGTGCCATTCAGAGCATTAAGATGCACCCACAAGTCATGGATGCAGGGAGCATTTCCATCTCTAAGAGCTTTGCTTTAGTGCCCTGTTCTCAATCAACAGTCCCAGAAAAACGAGACATGCTAATTTATACTATGGTGTTAATGACTGACGACCAAAGACCGAGTTACATCCCTCAGAGAGCATTTGATAGCTATGGAGTATTGGAGATTCACAAACTTTTTTGTGAGATCCTATCCCAGCTTCCTCTCTTAGAGGCTGTGTGACCTTGAAGAGAACAAATCCTTTAACCTCTTTTGGCTTTAGTCTACGCCTTTGCAAAATGAGGTTGGTAACATCTACCTCTGCTGTCTTTCTGTGATTTAGATGATATTTGTAAAAGCTCAGTGCAGGCATCCAGAAAATGGCCAATGTATCATCAGGTTGGGGTGGGTGGGGATGAGGCCTTCATACATTTGGGATCCCTCCAGACCCTGCACCCACTAGATTCAGCCAGGACCCTCACCGGGGTCAGAGCCCCAAACTCCTTCTCTGCGTGATAATTAGATGTGTCTCTCTCCTCTGAAAGTTTCTTGAACTTTCTGATCCGTGGTTAGGACTAGCACTGAGCCGGCACCTGGGGACCATGGGAGGCCCTGAAGGCAAGGTGGCGATGAAGACAGCCAGTGCCATGGAAAGAGGACTAGAGTGGATGTCTTGAGCCCTGGTCAGCCACCTGCCTCTGGCTCTGGTACCCTGGATGACCCCGATCATGGGGTTCCTCTTTCTGGCTCATCTTCCCCTCATGTGGCTATAATGAGGATCCTGGGGTTGTTCTACTAAGTTCTTGCCACAGTTGGGTCAGTGTGGCTGCGGGCCACACATGGAGACCCACCATGGCCATCCTTGGCTTCCCAGGGTATTCCTGAGTGTTTCATTCATAAGCACTTGGTGTTAATCCAGGAGTCTCCTGACATGTGGAGGTTGGGGAGAGAAGTGAGTCACTCAAGTACACATGGTGAAATTCTCAGGGCAATGGAAAACTGTTTCTATCTGACCGGATCCAGGTCAGAGGTCTGAGGCAGACTGGGGAAGAAGGAGACCACCTTTGGGTTTCATACAATCCAGTTATTGTACGCTATCAGGGCCACATATAAACATGTGTATACTTACATGCACGTACACAAAGAAACTTATATATTTTCACACGTGGACATCTATACACATGTGTGTACAAACACATGCTCTACCAGGCTACTGCAAGGCCTGCTATGAGGATACAAGCACCTGAGTGTTCCCATTTATCCCTTGATTCTCTCTCCTACCCAGACTCTGGACATCGCATGCTAAGCCTATCTTTCCCTTCCAACCTCAGTCTGCAGCTCCAGGCTTCTCTGAAATAGTGATATGTATCAGTTAGCTCTTACAGTATAACAAACTGCTCCAAAATATTGTGGTTTCAGTGACAACCCAGCCCACCATTCCGTGAGTCAGCAATTTGTGCTGGGCTCAGCTGGATGGTTCTTCTGGACTTGGCTCACCTGTGTGTCTAGAATCAGCTGCTAGGTCACCAGGAGGCTGACTGGTCTAAGATAACCTCAGTGGGATGGTGTGTCTTACTCTACGTGGTCTCATCCTCCAGCAGGCTGGCCTGGGCTGTTGACATGGGGTTCACAGGGTTCTAAAAGAAGCAGCACAGGGGCATATAAGGCCTCTTGAGGCCTAAGCTCAGAAATGCACATTGTTTTTGGCTCTTGCTGCCTTCTATGGCCAAAGCAAGTCACATGACCAGCTCAGCTACATGAGGAGGAGAAAGAGACTTCATTTCCTGATGGAAAGTGGAATTGGCAAAGTTGTGTTGCAGAGACAGAGAGAAGGCAACAGCTATGGCTATTTTTACAAATAATTAATCAGAGGCTACATAGTAAAGAGCCCTAAAAAAGGCTGGGTCTGGAGAATTATCAAGATTCCCAATGGAGCAGGGCAGGCCTGACTCTGCCAGGGCTCCACCCCATACCCTCCACCCCTTTGTTGCTGCAGTAACCCTGCTGTTTCCCTGAAACATGAGAAAACCATTTTGCTCTGTTAGGTTTTTCACTGGCGGTTGAGAATACTTTTTTACCCATTTATGGGTGCAAATTAATGAGATGACAACAGACTAAAACCAATGACAACTGCTAATCTGTAAGCAAAAACAAGGGACGAGGAGCCGAGAGCACTACAGCTGTTTTATTTTCATTGAGAAATGATTTTATGTTAGAAACACTCAATATTCACAGCAAATTAAAAATAATGAAGTGAATTGATACCAATGATAGTTTTTTTGCTTACTATCCCTTTGTAAATCTATTTCTTCACACAAATTGACAGGCCTAATTGATACATACACTATTATTCCTCATTAGTAGGCTGAATAAAATAATTCTTGATTAAATTTATTGCAATTTACCAATCCAGCATAATGTTTGCAAGCTATAAAAGTCGATCAGCAGGAAACCAGGGGGAAGCAATGACATTATTACATTTTATATAGGTCTCCCTGCCCTAGCAAAGAGAGGCCATCAGAAGACCTGCCAAGTGGGCAATACACCATAAAGAGGGAGCCCCTACCCCAGGCCAGTTTTCAAAGGCAACAGGAAGAGCTCCAAGCCCCCCTCTCACTGTGTAGCTGGCCTGGCTCGAGCCATCCCTGCCCTCCTGGCTCTGCCCGTCCTCAGGCAGGCCTTCAGCTGTTCCATGACTATGAGTTGCAGGGACTTCCAGGGGCCTGAGATTGGCAATGGAACCTGCCACTCACACCCATCCCATCCCAACAGGGTATCAGAAGGGAGGCTGCTTAGAGATAGGATGAGAGAACAAAGCCACACCAAGCCACCCATCCCAGGGCACCCACATCAGGGAAGGTCCTGAGTCCAACTGTTCACCAATGAAATAAGATCTCCATAGAGCGCCTGCCACCCTAATATCTCAGGTATTGCATCCTGGCAGCATTAAATGCTATATCCAGCCCCACCGTAATGTTCTATTTGGCTCAATGGGATTTAAAATTAAAATTAATTGCCAATCTTTAAAAACTTGGAGATTGTGTATAAATGTGTCCAGGTTTCCCTCAAAGAATAGGAATAACTGGCCACACTGGACCCCTTTCTGTGTGGAACTGGGTCAAAACTGACCTCTTCGGGTGGGACGAGTATTCTCTGCTCCTCATTATCTTGTGTTCTGTCCCTGCATTGTTGTCCATTACCTGCCTGCTCCTGTGACGTCTGTGACTTTTGCAGTGCATGATCTTTGAGTGCTCAAGGCTTCACTCCTTGTAGTTCTGGGTTGTCTCAAGGTGGCTGTGCACTCTGGGCTGGGCTGTGTTTGGGGACACTTGGCTCTTGACATGGCAAACCTGTAGCAACCCCCTAGATAGGGAGGCTTACCCAAATCACCTCCCAATTTGCTCTTCTCCATCCTGTTCCTGGTACAAACATCCTGAGCTGGACTCATCACCCCCTCTCCCCTGCTTCCATAGCCACGCTGTTGAGCATTTCACCCTCCATAACCCCTTCCACCCTCTGTAAACACACCCTTACTATGTCCCGTTCCCCAGGGTCCTGCTCTCTGGGCCATGAGCTGTGCATATCCACTCTTTCTCAAGATCATGATGATGAAGAAGGGTCTTCTGGACTCCCATATCCCCAAAGTATCCACCTAGACCAAAGCTCCAAGAGGGATAGGGACAAGAATTGTTATTTTGACCAGACAGACCTCCGTTGAAACTTTCATCAGACTCACAGCATCACAAAGATCTCCTGGAATGTAGTATGTGCTCAGTAAATGGTTTTGGATTTGATTCCTATGACTACCCTCCTGACCATCCCCATTAGTTCTTTACCACTCTCAGTAGCAGTAAGGTGTCGTCCTAGAGGTAAGAGAGTGATTCAAACGTGCCCTTCTCCTCTGGCCCTGGGATGTGAGGTTCTGCAAGGCACGGGAGGAGCAGAAAACATCTCATGGGGGAACCATGCATGGCAGGACCAGTAAGGAAGCATCCCTGGGGACAGAGAGGAGCTCCCAGACACGAGACACCACGTGTACAACCAAATGCAATTAAGACAGTTAGGACTTCAAGACAAAGTCTCAGATCAGGAGACCTGCTCCACTGGGGATCCCAGGATGAGCTTCTCTGCAAGGACCTTGAATGTTGCTAGGTCTGTGCAAACATGTGCCCAGGAGACCCAGTGCAAATCTCTCTTTATGCTCCAATACTGGGAATCTGACCTCTGATGGACACTTTCACCTGCAAGTTCCCCAAGAACAGATACAAAGCACAGTTCATCACTTCCCACCCCCAGAGCTCTCCTCCCTCTCCTCCCCCTCCTCTCCCCCCCCACCCCTC